>NC_090646.1:591444175-591769175 GCF_040937935.1 Hyperolius riggenbachi | reverse complement strand
TGAACTTTGTGGAGTTTTTTTCTCTGAGTTCTGTTGTAAATTGTCTTCTTTACCTGGTTATTTCTGAAAGGCTTAGACTGTGGCTTTAAACATTCATTCAAATGTCCACTAATCTCTGCATCTCGCTCAGAGCAGAAAGGAAATATAATATGCCGACTTCCATTTCCTTTCTGCTCTGGAAAAATAAAATTAATTGGACTATGGCAGAAGTTAAGGTTTAATTTCTTGAGATGGTAAAAGCACAAGAGGATCCATCCCGGCATCCATACTTCTAGAGTTACAGATGCTAGCGATTACCGCCTCAGCACACCATTGTCCAACAACTGCAGGCCGCTTCCAATGGCTCTGGAGTAGCAGATGTGGACTTAGGTTTCAAACAAACTGTGGATGTAATAAAATTGTTTGCATGTGAGGAGAAGCTTCATTCAATCCCTTTATAAGGGAAAATGACTGGACTGTGCTTATTTCCTCCTTCTACAATTCATCACAGAATTTCAATTAATATTTTTTTTTTTTTTTTTGAAACCTGTATTTCATCAGTGATTAAGATTTCATTTCATAAATATATTAAATCTGCTGCCTGCAGCTGTTAGAATTACAGACAGGATTTGTGCAGACAGGACTGGTGCTCTCCCAACTAAGCACAGATTAAAGTACAACCCAGCATGATTCAGTAGCATGAGTGAAATGCATTGTCCCGCCCACTTACCCCACCCACCATCATGCACTGCGCAGTCATCCATTCTCCCGTCTCCATAGCAACAGAACGTGTTACTCTGCTGTAGCTGCAGGATGCATCTGTATGAGCTTGTGCAAGGAAATGTTCCCACAGGGTTCGGGGCATGATCCCTATAGGTGACCTCTATTGCAAATGGGGACATAGCTTTATGCTTCAGGCAACTGTAGGTTCTGGGACAACATCCTGGGTCCCACGACTGACTCTTCTATGGAAAACTTGTTAGAAATAGTCGCATAAAGTGTGTAAATTGTATGAGTAATGTCATGATCCCCTGTTCGTCTTTTACGAAGAATGAAACATCCAAGGTGGTGGGACTAGGGCTTTAACATGCTGTTACTTCTGTTCTAGAATAGCCTCCTTGCATTTATGTACACAAGACTTCTCATGTGCCTCACCCCTCTCTGGAATGCCCTTCCACAATACATCCGTCACTCTCCAACCTCACTTTTTCTGACAAGCATATGCTCTAACTTAGGTCTTTTCTCTTTTGACCTCTGGCCAAGTTTTACTCCTTTACTAGATGACCTAAAAACATACTGCCTCTTAGTATCGATATTGTATACTACCCCACCTCTTGCCCCGCCCCATTCCTTGTAAGCGCACAAGGGTTCTCTGACCTTTTTGTGTCTTGGTACAACATTGGTAAATACTGTGACAAAAATAACGTGGTTAAAATGTATAACAAATTCCAATTCTGTATTTTATACCAACTCTGTATTTTGTATATTGGTGTACTTACTTTGTACAGCACCACGAAATATGTTAGCGCTTTATAAATCAATAATACTACTACTTTGCATTGTGTAAATATAATAAAATCCAGTCTGTATGATAGTTTGCATTCACTTTGCTCTATAATAGTTGCAGAATGGAGCCTTCGGACCCGGAGCCTTTCTGTTGGGGGGTCAGTAAAACTGAGATCACAAAAGAATTAGGAGACCTGGCAGACTGCAGCCATTCTTGAAGGCTTCTGCCAGAGGTGGTGGTATCCTCAGTGCTGGGAAACCCCGATGACTAGCTTAGTGCAATTATACAAGATGATGACATGACTGTTTATACTACGAAACGCAGTCTTACTTCATTAGAGTTGAATCCCAAGGAGAATACTTCAGATGTCTGTGTTGCTGATTTTTACTATGGGAACCGATGAACAGTATTATGTAGATGGGTAGAAGTCGGCTTTAAAGTTGGCGTTTCTATTGTGTGATTGTACTGGCTAATAAAAATGCTTGACTTTTACTGCTGGAAAAACAGTGCATTGCCATCCTGCTCTTTCACTTACGGCTTTTCGAGAGAATGCCGTTATGGCGTTGCTTTCATTGGGTCTTTGTAAACATAGAAAGAATGCTATATGGAAATTTTTATAGCCTGATTTATGAGGGCTGGATTTGTAAGGCTAAAATATGCTACATGTCAGGTTTTCATATATCCTAAAGCTTAAAAGAATAATGAAACTGGCATCTTTCTCACATTGGCACAATTTAAAGAATTCTCAATGTACAGCATTATGGCTGTATAAATTTTATTGACGTTCTCTAGGACTTGGCACCTTTATGGCCCATACACACCACACGACTTTTCCGACCGGTGTTTATTTATTTTTTTGCTAACGAGCAGTTGCAAAATCACAATTTGTACAGGCACGTGAATATGTGAACGACATCTGGCGATGCACCCCGATAACTACTGTCTCGGCGGATTGGATCTTAAAGCGGTATAAAACCCTGACATAGGCCTCGATTCATAAAGCATTACCTCATGCGGTAATGCTGAAAACAGCAGACTTTACCGACCACTTAGCAAAATGTCAATTCATAAAGGCTGTTACCGCGTGAAAAGCTGACATTACCGACCAGGGAGGTAAATTACCGACTTGGCTGCAGTTACCGACAACACATGTCAGTAAATTGTCAGCAAATGTCAATTCATAAAGCCTTCAACATGCGGTAAGCCTGGCGGTAGTTACCGACACCTCTGGTGAGGTCTTAACAAGTTACCGACTGCTCTGACAGCTCTGATTAATGCAAAGTGCAGAGATCCGAAAGTCTGTTTGATTCATCTGTGGAGAGAGCCAGAAAGCCCTCTGTGTGAATCATTTCAGCAGGCAGGGAAAGACTGTGTGACTCATCTGTCTGAGTCATCAGTGGAAAGAGCCGGCTGTGTGAGTAATTTCTGCAGGCAGGGAAAGACTGTGTGACTCATCTGTCTGAGTCATCAGTGGGAGAGCCAGAGAGAGCCGTCTGTGTGATTCATTTCTGCAGAGCAAAGAGGGAATCGGGACACTGCTTTACTCTACCGCTCAATGGGCTGCGGTAATTTACCGACCTCCAAGGGCAGCTGGGGAAATCTTTATGAATTAGCACACAGACCGGGAAAATACCGAGTGCGGTATTTTCCCGACAAGATTTTTGTTATCGCACTGCTGTTTATGAATCGAGGCCATCATATTCAATAAAAACTTTTTCCTACTTTTTATATGCCATACGGTTATCATATTTGCATTTGTGCATGAGTATTATTATTCATTTAGAGATTACAAGTTCCAAAAAGTACAGGTTTTTTTTTTTTTTGCTTTGAGAGCTGACTTTGCATTGTATTCATAACTTGTTTTATTAATTATGTAGAAATGCTTTGAGTGTCTTGACTGTGCAGTAGCTCCTGAACACAGACAATGTGTCACATTCCTCACTTGATACAATTAAGTAAACACAAGATAACATTATCTACACTTGGATGCGTCCAGATTTCTCTGCACTGAGCTTTTAAATCCTGTGTGTAACCCTTTGAATGCTGTTCTAGTAAAAAAAAAAAATGCTGCTTGTTGGGTAAAAATCCCCATGCAAAGTACCGTGATGGATTGACTTCTCCCTCGCGCCCATTGTGTAACATCGCAAGCAGAAAGAGGAGGTGGTAGGGCTATAGACCTCATTAAGTGTGTTTAGCTTCAAGCATAAAATATTTCATGCTTATATCTATTGAAAATCTGTGCCAAGTGTGTGGAAGTATTCGATTCCCTTTCAGATCAGATTTGGTTGAAAGCTGAATACTGGCCCTCGTGACGGGAAGTAGATGGATCCAGCGTCTCCATGACAAGCGCTTCCTGAACCATCTTCTGGCCCGGCAAGTACATGCGACAGCTTATGGCGGATATGAACGAGACTTCAAGTGATCACGGCATTCTTTGTGGGAGTAGGCTTGAAGATCTGATCCGCCGTAACAGTCGTTATATTGGCATGTGAGGCTAAACAACATTTGTGTGATCGTGCGCCTGTACCCACGTTGCGATATTGCGATAACGACCTCTCATTGCTTAAATCGCCAGTCGTCGGGGAAAATCGTGAGGTAGGTATGGGCCTGAAGAGTCTGCTGATCGAAACTTGTAGCCATCTATTAGTGTGTGGCCACCTTTTTATTTATTTATATAGCGCCAACATATTACGCAGCGCTGTACAGAGTATATATTGTCTCTTCACTAACTGTCCCTTAAGAGGGGCTCACAATCTAGTTCCTACCATAGTCATATGTCTATGCATGTATCGTGTAGTGCATGTATCATAGTCTAGGGCCATTTTAGGGGGAAGCCAATGAACTTATCTGTATGTTTTTGGAATGTGGGAGGAAACCAGAGTGCCCGGAGGAAACCCACGCAGACACGAGGAGAACATACAAACTCATTGCAGATGTTGACCTTGCTGGTATTCAAACCGGGAACCCAGTGTTGCAAGGCAAGAGCGCTAACCACTATGCCACCGTGCTGCCCACTCTTCTGCTAACTCTGATTCTCATTACAGCCCATTGGACAAGCTTTGATGCCTTCCTGTGTGGCTGAAATATCTCTGCAATATCTCTGTGCTCTGGAAAACGGACTACTTCAAGTTAGAGAAGAACTTGGAGTAGCGCGTAGAGCGCTTATCTATAGTTTGTGTTCCTCAGTGCGTGGACACAAGATATTTCCACAATGTTCCTCTTCAGAAAGCAGCTGTGCCATTACCAGCCAATGAGTTAAGGGCTTCCGGGTTCCCCACTGATGCTTTGACATTTGAGGCTTGTCGGCGAGTTCGCACGGCCCTTTCTTGCCAAGGTTTGACTACCTTCTATACTTAATTGGATTTTAACACCACTTCCTTTGCCGTCATCTGGAAGCTATTAGGAAGCCAAGTTTTTAGGTAATTGCTAATTGTGGTTTTATACAGTCAGGAAAGTTGTTAAATCATTGGTACTAAAGAAACTTTATCCAGTTTTTGTTTTTACTGTTTTAGAGATGTCTGTGATACCGCCTGTAATAGTTCCTTATAACCCGGGTAGAGCTTTGCTGATGTTGATCTTTATCTTGAACATCTACAGGATTGCCATTTTTTTAATGCCTGAAATTTGAGACTGTTAACTCTTGGAATACAGGATACCCTTGGTGACCCCGAACCACCACGATTTTACTTATCCTGTAAAACGCAGGTCCTTCTAAGTAGAATAAGAATGCTTGCATTCCCTATCAGGCTCACACAGTAACGCGGTCACCAGTGCTTAGTACAATTAAAGTAGATTTTTTTTTCTCATACCAAATAATTGTTCCTTATCTTCTTGTCTGGAAATGTAAAGTGTGTATAGGGGTCTCTGGCATTGTTTGCTTCCCCTTTTAAAGAGACTCTGTAACAAATTTTTCAGCCTTAGTTCTTCTATCCTATAAGTTCCTATGCCTGTTCTAATCTGCTCTGGCTTACTGCAGTCTTTCCTAACTGCACTGTCTCTGTAATAAATCAATGTATCTTTCCTCTGTCCTGTTTGTCGGGCTAAGGCTTGATTGTGTGGAATGTGCAGGGCTGCTTGTGATTGGTAGAAGCGATACACACCCTCTGCAGGCCCCCTGCACACTCTGAATGACTCACACACTCTGCTTAGCTGAGCCTATTAGAAGCTGGTTAGTTTGTTTGTAAACACTGCCTAAAACTGTTAATTACAAGCCAGGATTGCAGCAGAGAGTGGCAGAAACAGCACAGAGGGTCACAGGAGAAAATAATGAATATAATGGTATGCTTTTTATTGAAAGAATATTAGAGTACAGATTCTCTTTAAAGTGGACCTGCACTCAGAACTTCCTTTCTGCTCTAAAAGATGGGCATCAGCATAATAACCTTAAAAGAAAAACATTTTTATTACAACTGATACAAATCCTACAATAAATCTGCACTTTCTACTTCCTAATTCATAGAAGCAGACCTATTGTAAACATCCAGTTCTCTCAAATTAGCTTTTCTGCCATGGCAGTCAGCTGACCCAGGGGAGAGATTAAATTACTACTTGTGATTAGACACAGGGAGTTTAGCCTAATTCCCCCTCATCTAAATACAGACGGGGGCATTTTAATGTGTTTTCTTTCTGTCCTTTTTCAAGAGTTCAGGTCCACTTTAAATCAATTTACTGTATATACGCAAATTCAAGTCGACCTCGTGTATTAGTCGACTCCAATATTCAACCCTCTTAAGCTGGAATTTTAATTGACTCAAGTATAAGTCTACCCAGCAAAGTTAATGGCTGCAATTGGGGCTCAGGAAGGGTTAATGAGTGCACTGCATACAGTATTGCAGCCATTAACCCCTCCTGTCCCTTAATTGCAACCAATAAGTCATCCAGGCCCCCAACTGCTGCAACTGACTCCCTTTTATGCAGCCCAGTATTTCCCCTCTGCCCATTTCCTTGTTAATTGCTGTGGTCAGGACTTTCAGACTTGTGTTTTCTTAGCATTTCCTTTCCTCAAAGTATCACTTACCACAGGGTACATTGCTGCAATTGGGGATGTCACTATTAGTACACACATTACTCAGTGTGCTCAGTGTTGCCCGTAACTCGTGTAGAAGTCAACCCCTACACTTTTATGAAATTAATCAGACCTACATTTCTAGACTTGTACTCGTGTAGATACAGTACTGTAGTCCCAAAAGGTTGATAAATAAATTTAAACTGTTTGTAAGCAAATGCTTCTAAGTCAGATAGGCTTGCTAGTAGAGTATCTGCAAATCGCTACAGCAGTGGAACCCTATGAGGGTGATTTCATTACAACGTTTGCGATATACATAGATCCCAAATGCACTACATGCAACATTTTCAGAATAATTGCGATTTAAAGGAATAAAGGCATTCTTTCCAATTGCTCCAGAAATACTTACACAATTGGCAAATGCTAGTGTTTGCGATTTAAGGTTGGTCCTGGGCCTTGAAGGTGTGTAGGTCAATTAGGAGTGACCATGCGATTGCCAAAGTAGGAAGAACAGTAGAGGCCAGACTACATATCCCAGTAATATAGTACAAAATGTTATTTAGGGTATTGTCAAAGGGAGGTGAATGGGGGTGGAGCATATAAACATTTTGCACATTTGGTTTTTTTTAGCTGCACAGCCTACCTTATCCATATTCATGCGCAAGACGAGGACTAGAGCTTGTCATTCACTATGCTGTGTTGTCAGGCAGCTGACCTCAACACAAGTTTAAAACATGTAATTGAGTTTTAAATCTGCAATTCATATTGTTTGTACTGAAATAGCTACTAATGCAGTGTGTTATGTTTAGGGGGAAAATATCAGTTCAACGGCTAAAATTTTAAATATTTATCATCTCGTTTTAATCTATTAAATTTTCTATTATGCAGGCTGAAATACTTTCCAGTGGCATTTAACCGTGTTTTGCAGGTTTTATTAGCAGTTCTATGCGATTCGTCTGTAAAGTGAATCTCGTGATAGGTTCAAACAGCTACTTGTGATACAAAACACTGTCATATGCAAATACCATATGTTAATTTTATCAACAATAATGCTGAATCCACACCATACAATTTTTTTTATTTATTTATTTTTTTGGGCAGATTTACCTGCCAGATCGATTATTTCCAGCATGTCTGATCTGAGAATCGATCTATTTATTCTTTCCAGCGATATTTTATTTATTTATTTTTTTGACTGATTTTGTTTGTTTCTATTTAAATTGGTCAAAAAATCAATCGATTCTCAGATCGGGCATGCTGGAAATAATCGATCTGGCAGGTAAATCTACCGAAAAATTGTATGGTGTGGATCCATTATCGGGCTGCTTTCACAGGGGGCGTTCAGTTGTGTTCTCTATAAGAGTAGGAATAGAACAGTGAAGTTGCACCAAGTATTATGCTTGCGTTGCATACAGTCAATGAATAGTATGCGTCACTGTTAATGCGCGCATTATCCAGTAACACACTTCATTCAGGGTGTTGGGATGCTGCACTCCGTTAAATCACACTGCACCTTAAACGTCGCATAGTTTTTGCATCGTTGTGTGACTTTTCACGTTATAAAATCGCACCACAATGCACCAACGTGAGGGAGGGATCACACTTGCATCTGCAGGAATCACAGATTACCACGCAAGCATTTTGCTGCACTATTGTGCGATTTGCAGAACGTTTTAACTAGCGGTTTTAATTTTAACAGTAGCTATTGATTGTTATTGAAAACCGCATGCATTGTTGGGTAAAGTAGGGCAGGTTTTTCTTTTTGTCTGTGGCAAAATGCTGTGGGATTTGACTCAATGTTGCCTAACAGACTTACTGGGGTGTTTGAGAACCATCCAAGATCAAGAGTAGTGATGCTCAATGAGTTACAAATACTCACCATTCTAACTTGCATGCCAATTGCGTTCATCTTGGGATTGGGCCAGTCAGATGCGCCTCTGTGGATTATTAGCCCAATACTAAGCTGCATATAATTTGAAGAGGAACTGTAAAAATCCTAACTTATAAAAGGCAAGCATCTCCATGTCCATGCTTTTGCGCTACTGTGCATGTCCTGCACTGACAGCCGTTGGGACAGGACGCAGGGTGGGCCAGCCAGACGGGACTGTGGGCAGCGGGCGTGCGTATGCGGGCTGTAATGCAGCGGCGACAGACCTAGAGCCCGTTTTTAAACAGGCTTAGGTCGCCTAGTAACAAAATAAAATTGCTTATTTTCTACAATAAACATATAGGTTATTTAGTCAGTGTTTGCCCATTGTAAAATCCCCAACTTGCATTCTGAAATATATAACTGGTGGTGACCCCTTTAGGGTGCACAGAGGGCATTTGGAATAGTTACATAGTAACTATTCCATAGTTATTTTGGTTGAAAAAAGACATACGTCCATCGAGTTCAACCAGTATAAAGTACAACACCAGCCTGCTCCCTCACATATCCCTGTTGATCCAGAGGAAGGCGAAAAAACCCTTACAAGGCATGGTCCAATTAGCCCCTAAAGGGAAAAATTCCTTCCCGACTCCAGATGGCAATCAGATAAAATCCCTGGATCAACATCATTAGGCATTACCTAGTAATTGTAGCCATGGATGTCTTTCAACGCAAGGAAAGCATCTAAGCCCCCTTTAAATGCAGGTATAGAGTTTGCCATAACGACTTCCTGTGGCAATGCATTCCACATCTTAATCACTCTTACTGTAAAGAACCCTTTCCTAAATAAATGGTTAAAACGTTTTTCCTCCATGCGCAGATCATGTCCTCTAGTCCTTTGAGAAGGCCTAGGGACAAAAAGCTCATCCGCCAAGGTATTATATTGCCCTCTGATGTATTTATACATGTTAATTAGATCCCCTCTAAGGCGTCTTTTCTCTAGACTAAATAAACCCAGTTTATCTAACCTTTCTCGATAAGTGAGACCTTCCATCCCACGCATCAATTTTGTTGCTCGTCTCTGCACCTGCTCTAAAACTGCAATATCTTTTTTGTAATGTGGTGCCCAGAACTGAATTCCATATTCCAGATGTGGCCTTACTAGAGAGTTAAACAGGGGCAATATTATGCTAGCATCTCGAGTTTTTATTTCCCTTTTAATGCATCCCAAAATTTTGTTAGCTTTAGCTGCAGCTGCTTGGCATTGAGTATGATTATTTAACTTGTTGTCAATGAGTACTCCTAAGTCCTTCTCCAAGTTTGATGTCCCCAACTGTATCCCATTTATTTTGTATGGTGCTAGACCATTAGTACGTCCAAAATGCATGACCTTACATTTGTCAACATTGAATTTCATCTGCCATGTATGTGCCCATATAGCCATCCTATCCAGATCCTGTTGCAATATGACAATCTTCCTGAGAGTTGATGATTCTGCACAATTTTGTATCATCTGCAAAAATAGCAACATTGCTCACTACTGCATCTACTAGGTCATTAATAAATAAATTGAAGAGCACTGGACCCAGAACAGACCCCTGTGAGACCCCACTGCTAACAGTCTCCCATTTTGAGTACGATCCATTGACCACAACTCTTTGTTTTCTGTCCATTAGCCAGTTCCCTATCCATGAACACAGACTCTTCCCCAGTCCTTGCATCCTCAACTTTTGCACCAGACTTTTGTGGGGAACAGTGTCGAAGGCCTTTGCAAAGTCCAAGTATATCACATCTACAGCATTCCCAATATCCATATTAGCATTCACTACCTCATAAAAGCTGAGCATGTTAGTCAAACAGGACCTGTCTTTAGTAAACCCATGTTGATGCTGAGAAATAAGATTATTTTCTACTATGAAGTCATGTATAGTATCTCTTAGTAACCCCTCAAATAGTTTGCATACAACTGATGTTAAACTTACAGGTCTATAATTTCCTGGTTCAGATTTTTTGCCCTTCTTAAATAATGGGAAAACGTGGGCTGTACGCCAATCCACTGGGACTCTGCCAGTTGCAAGAGAGTCACAAAAGATAAGATAAAGGGGTTTATCTATAACTGAACTTAATTCCCTTAGGGCCCGAGGATGCATGCCATCCGGGCCAGGTGCCTTGTCTATTTTTAATTTATTTAGTCTTGCCTTCACTTCTTCCTGCGTTAAGTATTTAATATTACAGTTAGAAGATTGAGACTCTTCCGCCTCTGTAGTTTGCAACAGTGCTGTTTCTTTTGTGAAGACAGAAGCAAAGAAAGCATTTAATAACTCTGCCTTACCTTGGTCATCCACCATTGAGTTCCCATCCTCATCCTTTAGGAGTCCTATACAGTCAACCTTTCTTTTTTTAGAGTTAATGTACTTGTAAAACTTTTTGGGTTAGATTTGATATCCTTAGCGATTTGTTTTTCAGCTTCAATCTTTGCCTGCCTAATTTCTTTTTTACAATTTTTTATTGCACTCCTTATAATTGATTAGTGCAGCCTCGGTCCCCTCCTGTTTTAAGACCTTATAGGCATTCTTTTTCCTCTTCATTTTATCTTTAACCTTTCTATTCATCCATAGAGGCCTTTTTTTATTCCTAGACATTTTGTTTCCCTTCAGTGTCTTCCCCTTGTAGTACATTATCCCAGTTCACCAAACTTGGTGCCTGCCTAATTTGAGTGAACTTTGCTTTTCTAAAATTCATAGTTTTAGTGGTCCCGCTGCCTCGTGGCCTATCAGTCACCAGATCAAACAATATCATGTTGTGATCACTATTTCCCAAATGTTCTTGAACCTGCACATTTGATACATTATCTGGTCTATTAGAAATGATCAGATCCAGTAACGCATGCCCCCTAGTTGGTTCAGTTACCATTTGAGTCAGGTAATTGTCCTGTAGTGCTGCCAGAAATCTGCTGCTTTTACCAGAATGGGTAGCCTCAATACTCCAGTCAATGTCTGGAAAGTTGAAGTCGCCCATAATTATGACCTCATTTTTACCTGCAGCTTTTTCAATCTGCTGTAGTAATCGCAGTTCTGCAGCTTCATTAATAAGAGGTGGCCTGTAGCATACCCCAATAAGCAATTGGCAACTTTTATTTCCACTATGAATATTTACCCAAACGGACTCCACATCTTCGCAATCTTCCTCCATCTCATCGTTGAGGACAGCTGTAAGAGAATTCTTAACAAAGAGACAAACCCCTCCACCTTTTTTCCCTGTTCTATCCCTCCTAAACACATTGTATCCTTTTAAATTAGCTATCCAGTCATGGCTTTCATCCATCCATGTCTTGGTTATTCCCACAATGTCATAGCCTTTGTCATTCAGAATGAACTCTAGTTCGTCTATTTTATTTGCAAGGCTCCGAGCATTGGTTACCATGCACTTTATATTTTTACCACCACATTTACCAATTTTGTTTACATGAAATTGGCTACTTGAATTTTTACCAACCTCCTTAATATTTACACTGTCCCCACCCCCCTCTCCACCCTCCATAATGATAGGTTCCCACTGTCTTTTTACCTCATCTTGTCTACGTATTGAGACTTTATCCTCCCGCCTCCCCCCAGATCCTAGTTTAAAATCTCCTCCAACCGTTTAGCCATCTTCTCCCCCAATGCAGCTGCACCCTCCCCATTAAGGTGCAGCCCATCCCTGCTGTAGAACCTGTAGCCGACTGCAAAGTCTGCCCAGTTCTCCAGGAACCCAAACCCTTCCTTCCTACACCAATTTCTCAGCCACTTATTTAACTCCCTAAGCTCCCTCTGTCTCTCAGATGTAGCACGTGGCACTGGCAGTATTTCAGAAAACACCACCTTGGAGGTCCTTGCTTTAAGTTTATCTCCAAGTACCTGAAAATCCTTTTTGAGGACCTTCCATCTCCCACTAACTTTGTCATTGGTGCCAATGTGTACCATGACAGCCAGGTCTTCCCCAGCCCCACCCAGTAATCTGTCAATTCTTTCCGCTACATGCCGAACCCGAGCACCCGGGAGGCAACAGACTGTACGGCATTCGCGGTTTCTTCGACAGATTACCCTATCTGTGCGCCTAATATATGAATCCCCTACCACCAGTACCTGTCTAGCCTTAGCTGCACTCCTATTCCCTTTCTCGTTACAGCAGTCTGCCCCTTGGTTGCTAAGGAGCACATCCTGCTGCAGCATTGCTACTCCTGAATCATCCTCCCCAATATTACGCAAACAAGCATACTTATTAGTGAGGGACAACTCGGGACTAGCCTCCCTGCCACTTTTTCCCCTACCCCTTCTAACTGTGACCCAACTAGCGGCTGCCTCTGCTTCTTGGTCCGGCTGTACTCCACCCTCCTCATCTTCAACGGTTCCATCCAGTGTCTGGATCGTGAGATCCAAGCTCTTCTCCATGTTGTGTATGCTTCTCAGTGTTGCGAGATGCTTATTTAGCTCTGCGACTTCCGCCTCTAACTGAGCAACACGCACACACCCAGGGCAACAGTAAACACCCTCAATCCGCTGATCAAGGCATGCATACATGTTGCAGGATGTACACTGCACAGCATCGTCCAACATGATGACTTTTGTGTGGGGAAAAATTATTTAAAGTAAACTGTGGCGGTAAAAGATGAAACGGGAGATTGAGTGTAGCTGGGGAGGAGGAGAGGGAGAGTAAGTAAAGTTGGGGAGTGTGGGGAGTGAGGGGAGGAGGGGCGGGAGGGGTGGAGGAGTGGAGGTGGAGTGAGTGAAGTTGGGGTGGAGTCCTCAAAATTTAAAGACTACACCACAGCGTGCCTAGCACATTCTAACCAATGCAAAAAACCGCAATATTGATTGAAGATTTTTTTTTTTTTTTTTTTTAGTCCTTACCTACTTCCTCTCACCACTCTCTTTGTGCTTGTGTTGTAACGCCTGTTTTTAACGCCTATGCCACTTGTGTCGCAGCCACTAAGTGAGCAAGCCACAGACTGAGCAAGCTCAGTACTGAGTCCTAAAGCTGACCAAATACCTCCTGTTGCAGCTAGTCCCTCCCCCTAGCCAATTGCCTGCTGCAAAACAAACTAGAGGGAAAAGGAAAAAAAAAATTGTACTTTTAAAAGCTGACACTTACTGCTTAATATCAGATGAACCACAACAGACAATCCACCAGATATTGCAGCAGCAAAAAACAATATACAAACAGCAATGTAATATAATTAGTGCTCACAATTCCCAAATCCTACAGTGCAACAAGGTTCACAGATGGCAAACTGCCAGGACCATGGCCATGACCTCACACTGTGGGAGGGGTTTCACCACAATATCAGCCATACAGACCACCCCTGATGATCTGTTCGAGAAAAGGTAAAGATTTCTCATGGGAAAAGGGATATCTGCTACTGAATGGGGATGAAGCTCAATTCTGGGTTAAAGTTTCTTCAGGAACCTTGCATGCTAGTTGGAATTCTTAGCAGCTCATTGACCATCTGAGTCTTGGTGCTTCTGGGCCACCATACCCTGATGTTTTATCAGTTAAGCCACCTTTCACTGAGGTGAATTTGGTTGGTGGAAATGTTATTATAAAAGAGGATGCACAATGTGCTTATTGCCTCTGTTGCCTGCATCTCTCAAACCTACTGAAACCGTGTATTCTTTACATTATGTGTTCAGATTCCATTGCCTAGTTTGACAGCTTTGTGTAGAATCAACCGTAAGGAATCTGGAGCTGAACTGAGACTTTGGCTTAAGTGCACCGTTTTGTTTCGTGAAATGTAATCATACTCTGATAATTGCTGAGCATTGTTGTGTTGTCCTTTGGAATTCTGTCCTGACCACTGGGATATCTGATCCACCTTTGGTATTCTCTTACATAAACACAAGGAAGCCCCGTATAGATGTTGGAAGACTGTCGCCTGAAATGTTTCATGTGACAGTATAATATTTCTGTATAGGCACTGTTCAGTCTATACAGCTGGCCCTCCCTTCTTTTCTTTCATTAAACTAGCAGTGGGCAGTTTTCTTTTTCCCTCCACTGGGAAACTGCACTGATGAGGATCAACCAGTCTGAAACAACCTGTATGCATGTTGGATTAGCATGACTTAGTACAGGTAAAAAGCTGTTTAGCTTTTAGGGACAACAAAGGGACAGGTTGCATATTCAGCAGTGATGCATTGTGGGACACCTCAGAAGCTCACTCAAATCTGAATAATCGCAAATAACTTCTTTCTTTTTTAAGAATTTACATTTCTGTTTTGCATAGCACTTTAGTAGGAGGGCTTTTTGGTCCTTTGTAGCACCTTACACACTCCTTGGAGTTCTGGTTCACCATGATTTTACTGGGCAATCTGTAACTCTACTGGGAAGAAAGCTAAACCAAGTTAACTTTTTAGTTTACCTGGTGTTCAGACTGTGTGCTTACTGTATTTGCTGCTATTTCCAGCTCAAATCTCAATTTAATCCTTAAACTGTTTTTTTTTTTCTTCTGGTTTTAGATAAAGGGAGAAAGTTATTGAAGTTTTTGTCAGATTGGAAGTCCGGAAAAGTAAGAACCAGAAGACATCAGGTGGGCTGCAGATATCCTCTCAAGACGTGGATGGTCCTTCTACTTGCTCACGCTCTTATTTGCTGTGGTCGAACCCAAAGTGTGTGTTCAGTCCAGGTGAGCAGTTCCTCCCATGAACAGGCTTTCACTTTTTGTATGATTTTTTTTTTTCATGTTTTAGCCCCCTATTCTTGGTTCTCCTTGATATCCTCTTTAGTATCATTACAAGAAAAGATGGCCCATTGAACTTTTTTTTTTTTTTTTTATATATATATATATATATATATAGTTATTACCCTAAATTGAGAAGATTCTATTAGCTTATTATTATTATGTTCTTGCTTGCTATTACAGTACAGTGTTCTCCCCAAGCTCTTTTAGCCGGGTGCTCCACCCGGCTAGATTTGGTGACCACCCGGCTGTCATCGGCTCACCTCCTCACCACCTCCTATGCTGTAAGTAGAGTTGCCCTGCATTTTCATCTCGCCCCACCCGGCTAATTTTTCCTGCCACCCGGCTACTATTTCATGCCACCCGGCTGGAAAATAATTCTGGGGAGAACACTGCAGTAGGGAAACTTCTCCACTCTTCCTATCTTTGGTGACACCCAAAAGTGGATTTTTTTTTCTAGCAAACCCACAGAACCATAAAAACCTGTGGTGCTTAGTCTGGTTTCTTTTTCTGGCTAAGAGCAAAAGTTAGAATTTTTCTTACTGAATTTTTAAATTGGAATGAATAAGTACATCTGGTTAATGTAAAGATAAGGTGAATTCCGCTCTACCGCTGCTAAGTCAGTGTTGGATCCAGGTGACTTGGACACACAAACACGAAAAAGGCTCTGCACGTTGTCTATAGCAAAATGTTCCAACTTTATTAAATCAGGTAAAACCCATACAGCCAGGTAACTGACATGTTTCGGACACATTGGTCCTTAAGGGGCCATACTGGTCGATTTCAGCAATCAATTCTATAGAATCAATAGATTGATTGTAATTCCATTCTTTCAAATCAGCAAATCGATTTACAGCCAATTTCGATCAATTTGATCTGACAGGATGGAAAATCTAGATCTATCTGCTGCTGGCAGCAGATCGATGGCCTATAGAGTTGCATTGGATCTAATGGTGCAATAATGCATTTATTATTATTATTATTATTATTATTATCATTGTATTGATTGTATTTAGATCGATTTTCAATAGATTTCATTATGAAATGTATTGGAAATCTGTTCCTGGTGTGTGGCACACATCAGATTCCTGTCAGATTCAACTTAACAGGCATCTGACGCAAATCTGATGGTTGAATCTCCTGCAAATCTAGAAGTGTATGGCCACCTTTAGTCAAAACTATCAACCAGATTGGTGCTCTGATTATTTAATCTGCTGATGGACTTACTTGAAGTTGTTTCCCAATGGTACTATTGTATTTTTGAAGCAAGGAGTCTGTTGTAAGTCGAGTTACTGTCATGCGTCAGCAGTTTGAGTTGTCTGTTTGTGCAACGTTAAAAGAGCATGACTAACGTTCTGCTGGTTTTCATTACACTGTGAATTTCCTCAAAAGGAGAGTATGGTCTGTTGAACTCGGGTTTCTGCTTTCTGTACCTTTCTGCTGGTGATGTGCGTATCTGTGGGTGAAGATAAAAGAAATGTTTGCAGAAAGATGAGGAAGGGAGACAGAATGTCTATTATTAAATCTAAGTCTACAGGCCTTACGCTGGTGGGATCAGAGGGCTATTCAGAAGGAGAAATGTGAAGGAGAGTCAGAAAGGAGCACAAGATGCCACAAGCAGACCTGACACAACTTGATGTTCTAGGAATCAGAGCCAAGTGTAGGCTGCAGGTCTGTAATCATGGCAAGCTGGACAATACAGTCAGTACAGCAAACATTTTTGTGACGGTCCTCTGACAATGATCCAGCCATTGGAAGTGAAATTGCACAATATGTTTGCCACATTTGTGAACTGGAACTACAAATTCCAATTCCAGCGTTTCTAGCTTTGGTGGGGCCGTGTTGAGTGCTTTTATCTACAGTGAGACAGGCTTTTCTTCACCTTATAATGAGCTTATACTCTGGCATAATATTCAATAAAATGTTTTCCTACTTTGATTACTCATATTGTACAGTTATAATATTGTCTATTTACAAATTATAAGTTCCCAAAGTACAGTTTGCCTGCTCTGCTATTGCATTTTTATTGCATAGCTGCTATACTTATAGATGATGTTTCTAGTGAGTTTTCTGTACTGTTTTTAACCTTCTGCTTACCATGCAAGCTGCATTTAGGTGCAGAAGTAGCTTTAATAAATGCACATTTTACAGGTCACTTTGTCTGGCCATCCAGGGATGTGTGTTTCTGTGAACAGCTTAAAGGACACCTGAAGTGAGAGGGATATGGAGGCTGCCATATTAATTTCCTTTATCAGCCTCCTTTATTTCTCTAATTCAGGTGTCCTTTAACCGCTTCCGGACCATGCTAACTGAAATAGACGCCCTGTTTGGGACTTGCCAGTTGAGTTGCTCTCCAGTCGCTGCAGCCCACTCTCCCTGCAGTCGCTATGACCGCAGAGGTCAGTGAGCTGGTCAGGAGTAGATTTCATTGGCTCCTGACCCTGAGATCACTGTGAGCCAATCACAATAACCTAATCAATGGGTGAGTTGTGAGAGTGACTGGTCCATTCGGCATGACGTCAGTAAGCCCCGTTTTTGGTACCAGCAGTCTCTGGTAGCGACTGCATCGGGTCCCTTGGACCAGAGGGGCCCTCCCTCAACTGCAGTATTGGCCCTTCACTGGTGCTATGCTGGTAATGATCACTTCTCTATATGCTTTGAATAGTGGTAATCCGTAACAAACTCTTCCCCTCCTCTGCTTCCACATCTCTTGGGCTGATTCACACTAGAAGAGCTTTTTAAACACTAGAGATTTTAAAAGCTCTGGCTTATGCAATGCTATCTGGGATTTTTACAACATCTCATCACTCCAGTGAGAACACACATAGGATAACTTTAGCAAGAGCTTTTATAATCTCAGAGCGCTTATAAAAGCTCTTGTAGTGTGAACCAGCCCTACTCTGGATTTGCTTTGCAGATTTTGTTGTGCCTTATGAATTTTTATAGCTGAGGGGCCCAATATATAAAATTGGCAAAGGGGGCCTAAAGCTCCTTGTCTAAGCCACAGGGCCAGAGACTGCTGGTACTCAAGTGGTTAAAGAGAGCCAAAAGGTAGGCTCAAAAAAAAAAAAAAAAAAAAAAAAAAAAAAAAAAGAGAAGGCTACCTGATCCGTGAGGCTGAGTGGATCAGGTAGCCGCAAAAACCGCCACTCCTGTGGCCCACAATGGCCCACTTTCACTTTCGTGACCTCTGGGTCACGACGCTGCACTGAGAGACTGTGTGTCTCTCATAGCGTGCAGGGAGGCGGGGCAGGGGGCGTGGACAGGGAGAAAGGGCTGCCCAATGGCAGCTCAGGAAACCCTGCAGGAACGCCCCTGGCAGGTGTTTAGAAACAGGGAATTTCTCTCCCCTGTGTTTACATCCTGAGTTGGCGAAAGATCTTATCAGTAAACTAGGGGGGGTAAGGGGGGGGGGGGGGGGGGGGGGGCTATAGTGCGGCGGCGGGGAGGGGGGCAGAGAGCGGTGGTTGGGGGACACAGAGCCATGTTATTAGGCAGAGAACATGCCTCTGTTTCCCATCTGCCTCCCGAACATCCACTTTGAGGTCTCTTTTTAAGCTGGCTGTTGCTATTATTATGACAAATTTTATATGGCACGGAGATGTCACTTTGGTTATTTTGGTAGCAAGTTCTAGCATTGGCCCTCTTTGCATTGAGCTATATCCTCTATATAATGTGAGTTCCAGTAGCTGTCAGGTTATGCTGGGCATTAGTAGAGCCTCCGAGGCTTGGCTGCAGAATGATTTCTCTTTGGATTTGCCATTTGCAGAATGTTACGCTTCCTTGAAATCTTAATAAATATGGGTGTTTCCTTCCAGCGCTCCTGACATGCTGTCAGAAAGGAAATCTCTTTCCCATGCAAGCCATAGCCTTGCTCTGTAGCTGAACCTTTCTAATGAGATGATTGTAAATGCCGTAACATTTCCTGTAATCCCAGAACTAACTAGGTAAGGCTGCAGCGTGATACGTGGCAGGTCTGCTGCCATAGGTCAATGTCTTAAAGTGATAGCCGTGATGTGTTTTCATGCTGTTCACGTCTGATGGATGGTTATAGGTAATGACTCCAGTTTAATACCACCTATGCTTTGAGCAAGCATTTAATCCTGTTTTACATCTATTTTTTTTTCCCCTTAAAATGTACCAGAGATGAATAGGGGAACAAAAAAATAATCATATGTACCTCCAACCCCCTGCGGCCTGATTGCTCCCTCAGCGCCGTGCTCCGCCTCCCTGATCTTCTGTAAGGGGTCCTGGTATCTTGGGCTAGTCGGCCCATGTGCAGTGCAGCTGCGCACGCTCCTCCAGCATGTGCAGTAAGCCCTGATTGGCCCAGAATGCTGGGACCCCTTACGGAGGATACAGAAGGTGGAGGACGGCGCTGAGGGAGCGATCAGGCTGGAGGAAGTTCCAGGTATGTATAATTTATTTTTATTTTTTTTCCTATTCATCTCATGTTCCCTTAACTGAACGGGTGGTAAAAAGTTTCAATTACTGTATATTCCTGCGTATAAGACTAATTTTTAACCCTTGAAAATCTTCTGAAAAGTTGGGGGTCGTCTTATACGCCGGGTGTCATTGATGCCGGGTGATACGCCCTATCCTGTTACCGATTCTCAGATCTCCCTGCTGAGGGAGCGCAATCTATTCTTCCATACCGTTCTGATAAACAGGTAGACCAGGAGAGCTGACCAGTCTACTTAAAGCGGACCCAAACCAAACATTTTTTTTTCATTAAACATATTTAGTTGCACCATTCTGACACATACAAAGATAAATAAACACTCCTTCAAGCCTATGAGCATTTCAGTGCATGCTTTTCACCCTTCTCTTTTCATAGCTAGGGTTATACAGGTGGCAGCCATTAGCAATTACTCCATTGCCACACACCACCTACTCCACCAGTTTGCCGGATTATTTCCCGGCAATTTGAAAGGAAGGGAGGGGTTTCTCCAATAAATGTAAAATATTTTATATTAGTCATCATGCAAATGAAAAAAGGCTGCTATTTATTGTTATAATTTAGAAAATAGATTTCATTTCTGAAATCTTGTATTTTTAATTTGGGTCCACTTTAAGGAGAGCTGACCAATGCAACAAGTCAATTGACTATATACTGTTATATACTGGGTAACACATACAGTACAGCAGCAGTATTTGTTCATACACAGCACCAGTACATGATTTTTTATTTTATTTTAAAGGGGTACTATGGCGAAAAATTCTAAAATTTAAAATATGTGCAAACATAGACAAATAAGAATTATGATTTTTCCAGAGTAAAATGAGCCTTAAATTACTTTTCTTCTATGTTGTTGACACTTACAGTAGGTAGTAGAAATCTGACAAAGTTACAGGGTTTGGATTAGTCCATCTCTTCATGGGGGATTCTCAGCAAGGTTTTTATTCTTTATAAAAAATCCCCAAAAAGGATTTAAACAATGATGCTGGCCAGCTTCCCTGCTCGCTACACTGTTTTTTGGCAGTTGGACAGAGCAACTGCCATTCACTAAGTGCTTTTGAAAATAAATAAATCGCTTAGAATCCTCTACGAAGATGGACTAGTCCAAAAGCTGTCGCTTCTGTCAGATTTCTACTACCTACTGTAAGTGACAGCAACATAGGAGAAAAGTAATTTATGGCTCATTTTACTCTGGAAAAAAACATACTTCTTATTTGTGTTTGCACATATTTAAAATTTTTAAATTTTTCACCATAGTGCCCCTTTAATTTGGTGTGCATTGGAAGAGGGGTAGTCTTAAGGCCCATACACACGTCGGATTTTTGCGAACGACCCGTCGTTTGAACGTTCCGTCGTTCGCACGTCAAATCCGGCGTGTGTACAGACTATCGTTCGGGTGATAAGACTGGTGAAAACCAGTCTTATCACCCGAACGATAGTCTGTACACACGCCGGATTTGACGTGCGAACGACGGAACGTTCAAACGACGGGTCGTTCGCAAAAATCCGACGTGTGTATGGGCCTTTATAAGGCGAGTATATCCCAAACTCTATATTTTAACTGGAAAAGTTGGGGGGTCGTCTTATACGCCCAGTCGTCTTACACGCCGGAATATACGGTACCTGGGGCTATTACCAGTCCCCTGCAGCAGTCCTGTGCCCTCGGAGCCGCTCTGGAATCCTCCGGTCCCCCGCTGTCACTTAGTTTCGTTTTTGGCGACTCACCAGTTGGCCGGCCGCCATGCGTATTATTGGACGCATTCCCTACTGCAATTAGTGCTGTTGCGGAATGCAACGCGTACAAAAATACGCGTTGCCGCATATCTACACGTGCGGCAATGCATATTTTTGTACGCGTTGCGGTCCGCGACAGTGCTAATTGCAGTAGGGAATGCGTCCAAAAATACGCATGGCGGCCGGCCGACTGGTGAGTTGTCAAAAACGAAACTAAGTGACAGCGGGGGACCGGAGGATTCCAGAGCGGCTCCGAGGGCACAGAACTGCTGCAGGGGGCTGGTGATAGCCCCAGGTAATTGAAACTCTTTACCCCCGTTCACTTAAGGTTCCCTTTAAGGGACTAGAAGCAAGAGGGATAGGGAGGCTGCCATATTTATTCCTTTTAAATAAAACCAGTTACCTGGCTAGCCTGCTGATCCTCTGCCTCTAATACTTTTACTCATAAGGTGCGTACACACGCACTACAGAGGCCAACGACTGGTCTGTCTGACCCTCCCACTGGGCGGACTTTCAGCAAAAAGTGTGTGCTGAGCGGATCGTTCAGGAACAGCCTTATCAGTCCGCCAACAGTGCGTACACACACACATACACACACACTACTGTCTGCTGAAAGTCCGACGGACCCGTCGTTGGCTTCTGTAGTGCGTGTGTATGCACCTAATAGACCCTGAACAAGCATGCAGCAGATTAGGTGTCTCTGACATTGTCAGATCTGTAAATTCTTGCAAACACCGCGCTGATATCAGATCTCTGGTGTAGTCAATTTGGCGGTGCGCTGCTAAAAAACACGCAAAGTCCACTTTCACAATCTAAAAAAGCTGCACACTAATGTTCCCATGAAAAAAGTTCAGTTCCAGTTTTCCATCAAATGTACAATCTTGCTCCTGCAGTCGGCTACCACTGTTTCCGCTTTGGTTGGACACCACCACCACACCCCAAGCAGTGGGCACTCACCACATCGGATTGACCCTCTGTTAGATGGGTCTCCAGCGCCTATGGGGTCATATGGCCGCCCCGTGCCTTCTCGAACAACTCTCGTCCACTGTTTCAACCTTCCTCATGGGATCATCCCACCTCAAAAGATAATATTCGGAATAGCCATAGCGTAAAACCATAAAAACTGTTTATTAATAAAAGAAAATTGCACTCACAAGCATGGAGGTTTTCATAGAGCACAGAGTTTTTATGGGCTCTACCCCAATCGGTGGCCGCTGGGTGGGCTTAGTTGCGCTGGTATGGTCAGCTCCTTCCGGCGTCCCCCTCTGCCTCCACGTCCCTCCTTGGCCACTAGCTTGACTAGTTTCGTCGCTACGTGCGACTCATCAGAAGCAATCATGTAAGCCAAAGGCTTACAATCTAAGTGATTGTGGTACTGTGGTCTGTTCTTGATTTTCTGTACTTTACTTTCCAGGAATGTCCAGTGCTTCTGAAATCTATCCTCGCCTCTGCTGATGCTGAATAACTGTGATGTAGAAGGTTAGTGAAACAATGACATGAGCTTAGCCAAGTTTCTGTTAGCTATTGGCTTTTTTTCTTTTGTTCTTACCTTGGGGGCATAAGGGTGCATATACTGTACACCTCCAATTTGATTGGCCAGTTTTACCACTTCCATGTATTATGAGAGGCCTACACAACCAGTTCATGGTTTTCAAAATCGGCCATACCAAAAAAATAGAGATGCTAGAGCAGTGGCAAGGGAAGTCTGTGACTGTTGGATGGGCTGTCCTTATTAGCAGAATCCACACCTTAGACACCTTAGCTAGCAAGCTTGCCTGCTGCCTACTATTTTTTTTTTTTTTTTTTGCATAGTCAGGTATTGCTTACAGCTGCCAGTGTGAACTGGAGCAGCACTAGCCTGCAGTGGTCAGATCTCTGTATATGACTGACTTCCTAGGAAGGGAGCAGCAATAGGCTGCAGTGCAGTGATGTCCGAAAGAGGTAGCACAAAAAGAGCGGCCCACCCCCGGTCTGGGGGGGTGACAACCGGCCCTCCTGCAACTTCAGTGTCTCGGCCGGCAGCTGCTGTGCAACCCAGCGCTACCCTCTTGCCGCTAACTCCCCTTTTTCCTGGAGTCCAGCGATGTCAGATTTCCTGACATCGCTCAGCTCTCCCCCTAGTGCTGTCATTGCGTCCTGCACACATGTAATCACGTGATGTGGGAAGTGGTGCCAGGCAGTAGGGGAGAGCTGAGCGATGACAGTATGTCTGATGGACTCCAGGAAGCAGGGTAGAACAGTGTGTCTTCCAGCTGTGCTATACTCTGCATACTGGGTGCAACTATTCCAGGCTACCTATACTGCGGGCAACTATTCCAGGCTACCTATACTGGGGGCAACTATTCCAGGCTAGCTATACTGCGGGCAACTATTCCAGGCTACCTATACTGCGGGCAACTATTCCAGGCTACCTATACTGCGAGCAACTATTCCAGGCTAGCTATACTGCGGGCAACTATTCCAGGCTAGCTATACTGCGGGCAACTATTCCAGGCTAGCTATACTGCGGGCAACTATTCCAGGCTACCTATACTGCGGGCAACTATTCCAGGCTACCTATACTGCGGGCAACTATTCCAGGCTACCTATACTGTGGGCATCTATTACAGGCTACCTATACTGCGGGCAACTATTCCAGGCTACCTATACTGCGGGCAACTATTCCAGGCTACCTATACTGGGGGCAACTATTCAGAATCAGAAGAATCAGAATCAGAATCAGTTTATTCGCCAAGTGCAACAAATATCGCACCCGGAATTTTTTGTGGAACACACGGCCTAGAAAATTTGTTATACAAACAGATCGAGAAGACAGTACAATCAGATCAAAAAAAAAATAATACAAACAGATCGAGAAGACAGTACAATCAGATCAAAAAAAAATAATGCGATAGATACAGTATAGTTTAGGGGGCAGAGAGATTACACCAAAACAAACATTTACTAACAGGGTTACAACATGATATGATATGGGCAGCAGTGCAGACTAACGTGTTTTACGAGTGTGGTGTCTCGAGTTCAGCAAGCGGATGGCTTGGGGAAAGAAAGTATTTAAATGTCTGGTGGTCTTGGTGGGGATGGATCTGTAGCGGCGACCCAATGGCAGGCGAACAAAGTAGCGACTGCCGGGGTGAGAGGGGTCGTTCCGTATTTTATTTGCTCTCGACCGCAGTCTGGAGGTGTGTAGGAGGTCCAGAGGTGGAAGGGGTGACCCAATGATTCTCTCTGCGGTATTGATTACTCTCTGAAGCTTGAGTCTGTCACTCGCGGTAGCGCCTGTGTACCAGACGACGATGGAGGAGCAAATAATTGACTCAATGGTGGCTGTATAAAATGTTGTCATCAGTTCCCGCGGCATCCCAAATTTCCTCAGCTGCCTCAGGAAGAACAACCTCTGCTGGGCCTTCTTCTGGACCTTGGAGGTGTTCTCAGCCCACTTTAAGTCCTTGGTGATGGTGGCGCCTAGGAAGCGGACACTCGACTCCCTGGAGACGTTGGTGCCTTCAATGGAGACTGGGTCGAGTGTGGGAGGGCGCCTTCTGAAGTCCACTATCAGTTCAACTGTCTTTGCTGTGTTGAGTACCAGCTGGTTGTCCTTACACCATTTGCAGATGCGTTCAATCTCGTTCCGGTATGCAAGTTCACCGTCCCTGCCAATAAGGCCAAGGATGGTGGTGTCATCTGCGAATTTTATAACCTGGACAGAGTTTTCGGTTGATGTGCACCTGTTTGTGTAAAGAGAAAACAGGATTGGGGACAGTACGCACCCTTGCGGGGCACCTGTGTTTGTGGTTCTCTCCTGTGAGGAGCAGCTGCCAAGCTTCACCAGTTGCGTCCTGTTTGTGAGGAAGTCCTTGATCCAGGAGCACAGAGTGAGGTCGAGGCCAAGTTGTACCAGATTGTCGTATAGGATGTTTGGGCAGATTGTATTGAAGGCCGAGCTGAAGTCAAGGAGGAGGATCCTGGCATAGGTGTCGGGACCATCGAGGTGTTCTGTGATGTAAGTCAGAGCAATGTTAATGGCGTCCTCGATTGACCTGTTTGCCCTGTATGCAAATTGAAGTGGGTCCAGGAGGGGGTCAGTGAATCGCTTAAGGTGAGAGAGGACCAGTCTTTCCAGGATCTTCATGATGGTGGGAGTAAGGGCTACGGGCCTGTGGTTGTTAAGATCAGAGATCCCCGGCTTCTTGGGTACCGGGATGATCGTGGATTTTTTAAAGCAGGCAGGTACTTTGCCCTCCGTCAGTGATTTGCTGAAAAGAGAGGAGAGGACAGGAGCGAGCTCGGTTGCGCAGGTTCTCAGGCACATTGATGATACGCCGTCCGGGCCCGAGGCCTTCCTGGGGTTGAGCCGCCGGAGGTGTTTCAGGACGTCAGCTTCCAGGACTGGTACCGGAGCTGAGGTTGGTGACCCCCTGGGTGGGGTTTCTAGTGTTCCGAGTGCGGAGGGTACCTTCTCGAATCTGCAATAGAACTCCAGGCTAGCTATACTGCGGGCAACTATTCCAGGCTACCTATACTGCGGGCAACTATTCCAGGCTACCTATACTGCGAGCAACTATTCCAGGCTAGCTATACTGCGGGCAACTATTCCAGGCTAGCTATACTGCGGGCAACTATTCCAGGCTACCTATACTGCGGGCAACTATTCCAGGCTACCTATACTGCGGGCAACTATTCCAGGCTACCTATACTGGGGGCAACTATTCCAGGCTACCTATACTGTGGGCATCTATTACAGGCTACCTATACTGTGGGCAACTATTCCAGGCTACCTATACTGCGGGCAACTATTCCAGGCTACCTATACTGTGGGCAACTATTCCAGGCTACCTATACTGCGAGCATCTATTCCAGGCTACCTATACTGCGGGCATCTATTCCAGGCTACCTATACTGCGGGCGTCTATTCCAGGCTACCTCTACTGGGGGCACCTATACCAGGCTACCTATACTGCGGGCAACTATTCCAGGCTACCTATACTGCTGGCGTCTATTCCAGGCTAGTTATACTGCGGGCATCTATTCCAGGCTACCTATACGGCGGGCAACTATTCCAGGATACCTATACTGCGGGCAACTATTCCAGGCTACCTATACTGCGGCCATCTATTCCAGGCTACCTATACTGTGGGCAACTATTCCAGGCTACCTATACTGCAAGCATCTATTCCAGGCTACCTATACTGCGAGCATCTATTCCAGGCTACCTATACTGTGGGCAACTATTCCAGGCTAGCTATACTGCGAGCATCTATTCCAGGCTACCTATACTGCGGGCATCTATTCCAGGCTACCTATACTGCGGGCAACTATTCCAGGCTAGCTATACTGCGGGCAACTATTCCAGGCTACCTATACTGCGGGCCACTATTCCAGGCTACCTATACTGCGGGCAACTATTCCAGGCTACCTATACTGGGGGCAACTATTCCAGGCTAGCTATACTGCGGGCAACTATTCCAGGCTACCTATACTGCGGGCAACTATTCCAGGCTACCTATACTGCGAGCAACTATTCCAGGCTAGCTATACTGCGGGCAACTATTCCAGGCTAGCTATACTGCGGGCAACTATTCCAGGCTACCTATACTGCGGGCAACTATTCCAGGCTACCTATACTGCGGGCAACTATTCCAGGCTACCTATACTGGGGGCAACTATTCCAGGCTACCTATACTGTGGGCATCTATTACAGGCTACCTATACTGTGGGCAACTATTCCAGGCTACCTATACTGCGGGCAACTATTCCAGGCTACCTATACTGTGGGCAACTATTCCAGGCTACCTATACTGCGAGCATCTATTCCAGGCTACCTATACTGCGGGCATCTATTCCAGGCTACCTATACTGCGGGCGTCTATTCCAGGCTACCTCTACTGGGGGCACCTATACCAGGCTACCTATACTGCGGGCAACTATTCCAGGCTACCTATACTGCTGGCGTCTATTCCAGGCTAGTTATACTGCGGGCATCTATTCCAGGCTACCTATACGGCGGGCAACTATTCCAGGATACCTATACTGCGGGCAACTATTCCAGGCTACCTATACTGCGGCCATCTATTCCAGGCTACCTATACTGTGGGCAACTATTCCAGGCTACCTATACTGCGAGCATCTATTCCAGGCTACCTATACTGCGAGCATCTATTCCAGGCTACCTATACTGTGGGCAACTATTCCAGGCTAGCTATACTGCGGGCAACTATTCCAGGCTAGCTATACTGCGGGCAACTATTCCAGGCTACCTATACTGCGGGCAACTATTCCAGGCTACCTATACTGCGGGCAACTATTCCAGGCTACCTATACTGCGGGCATCTATTCCAGGCTACCTATACTACGGGCAACTATTCCAGGCTACCTCTACTGGGGGCACCTATACCAGGCTACCTATACTGCGGGCAACTATTCCAGGCTAGCTATACTGCGGGCAACTATTCCAGGCTACCTATACTGCGGGCAACTATTCCAGGCTACCTATACTGCGGGCAACTATTCCAGGCTACCTATACTACGGGCATCTATTCCAGGATACCTATACTGCGGGCAACTATTCCAGGCTACCTATACTACGGGCAACTATTCCAGGCTACCTATACTGGGGGCAACTATTCCAGGCTACCTATACCGCGTGCAACTATTCCAGGCTACCTATACTGCGAGCATCTATTCCAGGCTACTTATACTGCAGGCATCTATTCCAGGCTACCTATACTGCGGGCATCTATTCCAGGCTACCTATACTGGGGGCAACTATTCCAGGCTATCTACTACGGGCAACTATTCCAGGCTACCTATACTGGGGGCAACTATTCCAGGCTATCTATACTACGGGCAACTATTCCAGGCTACCTATACTGGGGGCAACTATTCCAGGCTATCTATACTACGGGCAACTATTCCAGGCTACCTATACTGCGGGCAACTATTCCAGGCTATCTATACTGTGGGCAACTATTCCAGGCTACCTATACTGCGGGCAACTATTCCAGGCTACCTATACTGCGAGCATCTATTCCAGGCTACCTATACTGCGGGCAACTATTCCAGGCTAGCTATACTGGGGGCACCTATACCAGGCTACCTATACTGCGGGCAACTATTCTAGGCTACCTATACTGCTGGCGTCTATTCCAGGCTATCTATACTACGGGCAACTATTCCAGGCTACCTATACTGGGGCCAACTATTCCAGGCTACCTATACTGGGGGCAACTATTCCAGGCTACCTATACTGGGGGCAACTATTCCAGGCTACCTATACTGCGGGCAACTATTCCAGGCTACCTATACTGCTGGCGTCTATTCCAGGCTATCTATACTACGGGCAACTATTCCAGGCTATCTATACTGGGGGCAACTATTCCAGGCTACCTATACTGGGGGCAACTATTCCAGGCTACCTATACTGGGGGCAACTATTCCAGGCTAGCTATACTGGGGGCACCTATACCTTGCAATACCCGCCGTGCTGCGCTCAGCACACCACACTCACTCCTTCTTTCTTTTTTTTGTTTTTTTCTCTCTCTCTGTGTTTGGTGTCATTTAATTCCCAGCACTGGGTGTAAAATGCCTTAGGTACACTACAGCTGCGGTGGTCAGATCTCTGTATATGACATCTTAGGAAGGAGATGTGTTTTTCATGCTCTTTGTGGGGCAAACAGGTGACAGTATTGCATAAGACTATGCTAGCAGTTTACTCTGAAGGATAGCCAGGCTTCCTGTTTATTGAACTGTCCTCTGTGGACTGTTATTATTGCTGATGAAATTCTATGAAGGATCCAGATTAAATCGCCTCGGATGGCACAGATCATGCCCAGCTGACACATCAGAGTCCTCATACTGCTGATGAGAGGCAGTTTGCTAGCTGGGGATTATAGTGTGAACAGACATAATGGGCACAAAGCAATATAACGTTACGGAGACACTGGTAATGTATTTTGGCTGCTCTCATTGAGAGGGATTTTCTCCGGGCGACCCTTTGTCTCTCTTGGTTTTTTTTTTTCCCTGCCGACACTTTGTAGGATGTTGCAAAGGACAAATTAATGCTTTGATTTGCTGAAGGCTGTGTGGATGTTTATAGAAGCCACAAATCTAATCCAAATTGTTTTATTTCATAATTATCTTATAGAGACTATTTGTCTATAAATAATTGCCGTACTACAAAAATAAACACCAACTCCGTATTTAAAGTAAACCTGTAGGGTTAAAAAAAAAAATCCACAACCTCTCTGCTGCAGGCCGGGACCCTTTTATGCTTTACTCCGCGTATGGCTGTGGCCACTCCGCCTGTGCAGTAGTAGTGCAAAGTACGGCCCTGCCTGTGCAGTAGCACGGAGAAAAGGTAGTGCACAAGTGGCTCAGTGCTATTGCGCAGGTGCGGGCTGTACTTTGCATCAGCAGAGTGTGGCCACGCTCCTACACAAAGGCAAGCATGGCCACAAGCAATATTCAACTTTAATGTTGAGAATTCTTTAGAACAGGGCTTTCAAACTGGAAGTCTGCGGGCAGGATGTGGCCACACTCGCTTGCCTGGATTTTTTTTTTGTGTGCGTGTCAGGCCCCCTCCTCTGGCAGGCCCACCTTTTGCTTGCGCTTGGCTCCGCCCCTACCCCAAAGCAAGGACATTGGTGCTATGCCTCCTCCAGCCCCAAAAAATCTGCCACTAGACACACACCCTGCCCATGAAGTTGGGTAACACTGCTTTGGAGGGTCCCAGCACAGAAAAAAGGGGTTCCCCCTGCTGTGGTAAGTAAATGGGTTTTTGTTTTGTTTTTTGGTAGGGATGCTACAGGTACCCTTTAAGGTATAGGTATAGCTTCCATCTTAGGAATGGTCAGTTTTTTTTGTTGATGCAGATTTTAGGGTAATTAGTCCATTTTCATGCTGCATAAATTTGCATGCTATCATATTCAGCTGACAATAGGTTTATTTTCAAGCAGCATAAATTCACCATAAAATTTGTATGCGCTTGGGAAGAAATCCCAGCTTTAAGCATTGAAACGGAATGAGTTTCCTGCTGGGAGATTTGTCACGAACTCCTGTTCCGGTGCCAACTGTGACATTTCAGGATTGGCCTTGCTTCCTGTCCTGTGCCCAGCTGTCAGTGGTGAGGTGAGAACATCTCCACAGTGAGGGCACAGACACCAGTAGCAATTTGGCAGTCCTTCACCCTGGATTATACAAAGCGAAAATAAGCTTTTTTTTTTTACCCAGTTGAAATCTGGAGATGGGACGGGACTGCTCTTTTTTGCTGGCATTGTTCAGTATGTTGCATATTGACAGTTAAACTTTCCGTTCAGCGATTTTTCTTTTTTCCCCTGGTAAAAGCAAGTACTCGTGATGTCTGTGTGCTAAGCCAGGTCTGTTTTATGTAGTAAAAAGTGCTGAAATTGCACATAGGAAAAACCATATGTGGAAAAATCTGGATTTCAGCCTTATTGTCTCTGCAGTTTTAACCTATTGGATTTTCTTCAGTTAGCGAAGTAGCGTGATCATAGTTTTCATAATATTCACTGAAAGAAAAAAAATCAATGCATTCTGGAATTATGAGAAGCAACCATTCTCCCACCACAAATACTTATCGCTGACCACGGTTTGGCCTGTATAGGAACATCTCCTATATGTGCAGTTATAGCACGGTGGAAGCCTTGATAATTATTGCAGTGATTTCAGGGATGTACAGTAATTATAATCCACTGAACTGCTCTAACATCCCCCCCCCCCCCCCACACCAATCATCTCAGAGAAAAAGCATAGCAAAGTTTAAGGAAAAAAGCAAAAAATGCAGTACTGTATAGCACAACCGTCGCATGAGCATTGTGCCTATTTGTCACTGTTTAAAGATTCAGCTTGCCGAGTATTTAAAACAGATTTTTTTTTTTGGGGGGGGGGGTGAGGTCACATGCTAGATTCTCAATTGAGTAGAAATCTGACAGGCTTTGGTCTAGTCCATCTCCTCATAGGGGATTCTGTACATTCCCTTTATTATTTACAAAAGCATTCCCTGGAAGGGATTTATACACAGATGCTGGCCAGCCTTCCTACTTGCACACTAATTGTGGCAGTTGGACTGAGCAATTGCTGTTCAGTAAGCGCTTTTGAAAATGAAGAAAACCCTGAGAATCCCCATGAAGAGATTGACTAGTCCAAAACATGTCAGATCTGTTCGACTTCTTCTGCCTACTGTAAGTCACGAACACAGAAGAAAAATAATTTCTAATGCATTTTGATGTGAAACCAATGGATACACAGAACAACCTCAGACTGGTGCTTCAACATACCCTTATCTATGAGGATGAGACACGGCGGACCCACCTCACTTTAGGATCCCTTTTGTTACTGGGACTCTGCATCATATCTGTGTATACATCAGGTCCGGATTTACCTCACTGGAGCCTGTAGGCACAGATGTCGTGCCACCCTAGACTTCGCCTTCCAGGAACCTACCAACCTTCAACAAACCGCACCGCAAGTGGGCTGGCTGGCCCAGCTTTCACTTCTCCCTCACTTTGCTTTCCCATCATAGGGAGCAACAGGTGCCCCTTAGTATTAGGAAGCCGGAGGTACCTCAGTATTAAGTAGCTAGATGTGCCCCTAACTAAAGTGGAATGCTGAGAGCCGGGTGAGTAACCTCTAATTTACACTGTCATCAGGACTCTGCATAGGGAAGGAGTGCGGGAGGCAAAAGGGGAGGGGAGTAAGCCATCTTTCCATCAGGCGCCTTTAGGCATGTGCCTACAGTGCCTTACTGTAAATCCGGCCCTGGTGTACGTGAAACCAATCAGCTTGGTTCCTTTTGGAGGTGTTAATTCTGGAGGTGTTAATTCTGCTGGTTTTATGTAAGTGGTGCCGGTATTTGTTTTTTTGCTTTTATACATCCTTGCTTTAGTCTAATGCAAGCAGTTTTTAATAATGGAACTATTGGATTTCAGCCTGATCTCATGGCATGAGGTCCGCAAGTCATTCTACAGAACAAGACCAGCAATGGCAGCATTCATAATCCCTCAGTTTAGGTCCTCTCTAAAGGCCGGGTAACTGCTGACATGAGAATATTGGCCATGCTGTCCATTCTCGCCCTGCACTGGAAATTATAACTCAACACTTCACTTGAAGGTTTCTCTATGACCTCACCAGGCTGGCTGCGCAGGATTTTCACATCTTCTGTGTTTTCATAATTCCCTTCCACATGATCCCTTCAGAAAACATACACAGACCTTCTTCTCAACACTCTCTCCGTAAACGTGTGCTTAGTGGCTGAAGCTAATTAGGCCGTTCATAACTGTCATCAAGTGTTGGTGTTCTTCGCTTTAATTTCTCTCACTAAGGTTTTTTTTTTTTTCTTCCATGGAGTTCAATGGCCAGTTAGGCACATAATTATGACACGTAGAATTAATGGTGCCAGAATCTGCGGTCTTTTAAGAAGGGCCAACTGACATAACGGGTGTAGGTGGCTTTCTTAGTGACTTCACTTCCTCTGGCAGTCCAGCTGAACCCTGACTCAGAACTTTGTGATAATCTGCCGTCTTTTGAGAACTGCTAAGAAACCTGTGGAGATTAAGCCTCTTGAAATGGATGTGAGAGATCTCTAACTAGGGAGGGAACTCTTCAGCTGGCTCCAGAACATCTGTCCGTTTTGAGTGGAGCTTTTATGTTGGCGTTAATAAAAATTTCCGCCTTTCCATTTCCATTTGAAATGGGGAAGTTGGGGGCGTGTGGATTCTTCTGTATTCCACAAGAGAGATTGCACTAAATGTGTGCTTGCAGCTGTCTGTATGTGGCCACACAGAGAGAGGCCAATCCCATGGATGGTCACTCCTGGATAGAAAACTGTGTATGAAAGTTCTTCTGGGGGAGGCACTAATGTCTCTCAAATGATGTACTAGGGTAAAGCTCTGGGCTGGGATAACTATTCTCATTAAATTTTCAAGCAGAATTATCATTTAAAAAAAAATATATATATATATATATATATATATATATTTATTGATCCATTCAAAACTTTAAATACGTGGAAAAAATATAAAAGCATCTAAAAACAATATACAGTGGACCTGAACTCTTGCACAGGACAGAAGGAAAACAGAGAAATGCACCCTGCATGTATTTAGAGAGCTTAGCCTGTTTAATTCCCCCTCATTTGTGTCTAATCACAAGTTGTAATTTGATCTCTCCCCTGTGTCACATGACTACCATGGCAGAGATGGCAAATAAGCTCATTTGAAAGCACAGGCTGTTAACAATATGTCTGCTTCCATGAATCAGGAAGTAGAAACACTGCAGAATTATTTTAGGATTTGTATCAGCTGTAACAAAGAAATGTTGTTTTGTTTAAAGGTTATTATGCTGTTGTGTATCTATTAGAGCAGAGAGGATGTTCTGACTTCAGGTCCGCTTTCAGCTCTTTTCTTGAAGGGAACTGTAGATGTGACTAATAGGAGCAATGAACAGCATTTCAGAGCATTGCTTCTTTGTAGATTAACAGCATTTATCACAGTTCTTTAAATCGTCATGGTCCAGTACCTTCCGGTCCAATTTCAGCAATTTAATCACCAGCAGTTGAGTGTCATACCGTTTTAGCCATCAGTTAAAGCAAGAAGTTTTTTATCGGGATAATACCATTTATTGTCTAACTAGAGTAACAAGCTTTCAGCTGTTAAAGCGGATCCGAGATGAAAAACTAACTATAACAAGTAACTTTACACAGCAAATCTAGCTGCAAACAGCTTCAATAGAATGTGATTATTTCTTCCTGTGACACAACAGCAGCCATGTTGTTTGTAAACATTACAAACAGGCAAGCTTATCTGCATCTTGAGCACTCAGCCTGTGAAAAAAACCGAATCTCCCCCTCCTCCCCTCTGCCTCTGAAATCTCTGGCTAGTAATACCTCACCCTCCTCCTGCCCAGACTGAGCTCCCATGAGCCCTTGCTACTGTCTGAAAATGCCTTGGCTCTCTGAAAACCTGTGGGCGAGGCTTGTTTAGTTTATAGGGAATAAGAGTATTAAAACAAAAACCAAGAAGTATTTGGCTTGAGGCATAAACTATAGGAAAGGAACACAATTATGCAATGAGTAAAAATTCATCTTGGATCCACTGTAGGGGGGCCATACACTAGGCGACCAACCAATCGACCATCCAATTTGATTATTATAATCGAATTGGATGAAAATTGGTGCTGCCAAGTGCATACCCGACCGACAAAGCGACCAATTTCGGGACAGATTGGCCGCAGAGTCGATTGCACATGTTGGTAAATTTCGGGCCGAGGTTGGTTGGTTGGGTGCGCGGCGGTACGGCGGCCGATTTGAGAATGAGCAACGAGAAGACAAGACCCCCGCCGCTGCCGCCGCATTGTATAAATGTGTGTAGTGCATTTATACATGACCTGTCCGGTGTCAGCCTCCACGTGGTTTCCGTCCATCTTGCTGGGTTCCGCATAGGCGCCGCTCTAACGTCACAAAGGCACATAGCAGCTGACGACGGACGCTATGCGCCGCTAGCGTGTATGCGGCTTACCCGGCGAGATGGGTGGATGGACCCGGCGAGCTGCTTCAGGACAGGTAATGTAGAAATGCACTACATAATTTACATACATTTTGGGTGCAGCGGCGGGGCAGACAGCGTCGGCTCAGCCGTTTCCCGGATGATTTCATGCTGAAATCGGAAGAGAATCGGACTGTAGTGTATGGGCAGATTTGATTAGAGACATATTTATCTCTAATCAGATTCGATTAGAGATAAATTTGTCTCTTGGTCGAATCTGCCCATATTTGTTCTAGTGTATGGTCACCTTTAAGCCTTCTTCAGACTTGGTTCCTGTATGCATGTAGTCTGAAGAAGGCTTAACAGCCAAAACCTTACTTTTATGCTTTTAAGTTGGCCAATGAATGGTATCATCCTGATGCAAAACGTCTTGCAATTTCATCTCAGGATCAATGCATTTCTTGCAGCCTCAGTTTCTGGCGTTCTGAAACTGAACCTGTGGCTGTAGGTAGTTTCATACCTTCCCTTATATTAAGGCCATCCGCTAATATCCCCTCATCGCACACTACCACAGCTAAACTGTACACCGGCTCAACCAAACTGCCTGATTATCTTTGACTTTAGTCTGTTGGACTAGATGAACAACTGATAATAGGCAGTTAGCCCGATCCAACCATCGGATCTACTCACATGACTGTTGGGCTGATATCGTGCAGTCGGTCATGTGCATGTACAAATCGTTTGAAGGACTTATACTTGTTTTGATGGCAGCTGTATCGTGCAGTCCATCATTCCGCTTGCGTGCGCAGTATGTAAATGAGTTGGTCGTTTACTTGTGTGGACATACAGGTTGTGCGCTGGTCAGGTTGTGGCGTTGGTCATGATTTTGTTGTGTGCTTGTTGGACGTGTGTATGTAGTTTTATACACGCTTAATTACTCTTGCTAATGACTGTTAATTAGTTAATAGGACTACAGTTTGGGGACTGAGTGCTGTACAGGGCTATAGCCAACAAGTGTGTGCGGTTCCGGGAGAGATGATGGGCAGTGCATGAACGGGCAATAAAGGTGGCCACTCATGAGTAAAGAAAACATTTGATTTTACAGCACTTTGATGAAAACAATCATTTATACAGAAAAATAATTTTATTTGATATTTAGTTTCCGCTAGGCCCACTACAAAACATCTTGGTTCTGCTTCTCCATAACTGACCTGGGTTTCCTGTAACATTATTGTGCTAGAAGTTTCTGAGCTCTTATGAACACACTCATGCTCTGTATTGCCTGGGTTCAGCATGAGGTTGACTTTGGTAATAAAAGCTCATTGAGTCTCAATCCATATTTATGCTTCATATGTCCAATATTATTGTCTGTGTAACCCATGGAGGCGCTCCTTATCCAACGTATAAATATTTGAATTGGCCTTTGGATCTTGTCATGGATAAACGGTTATTGTTGTAAGATAGGAATCTCCTAATCCAGAACAATTAAATGTTGCCCCATTGGAGAACCTCGGTGTCTGCATTCCTGGGGAGAGGTTATTTGTACTGAGAGGAAATGTTTATTACCCTGTCAAGTCCTTTTTCACTTCCATCTGACCTTCCTCTTCATTACGTTTTTAATGTTGGCTCATCGCTGCCGAGCGTGTTTATGGGAATGTTTAGCTTTGTAGAGATCACATAAATGCCAAATGTATATGAGATGCTGTATTTGCACAGATGCTGCATGTGTTCTTGTGTTGGATGATCTGGAACATATTGGTGAGATATCAGTCATACTGCTTGGCTCACCGATGGGAGGGTTCACGGATTCGCTTTTCTGTTTCATTTTCTCACCTTACTTATTAAAGAGAACCTGAACTCAGAATGTCCCCTCTGCTCTAAAAGAAACACAACAGCATAATGACCTTTAAACAAAAAAATTTCTTTTGTTACAGTTGACACAAATCTTAAAAAAAAATCTGCACTGTTTCTACTTCCTGATTCAGGCAGGCAGACAGACATATTGTCAACATCCTGTGCTTTCAAACTGGCTTATCTGCCATCTCTGGTCGTGACACAGCGGAGAGATCAGATTACAATTTGAGATTAGATACAAATGAGGGGGAATTAGACAGCCTAAACTCTCTAAATACATGCAGGGTGCATTTCTCGGTTTTCCTTCTGTCCTGTGCAAGAGTTCAGGTCCACTTTAAAGCCGCAGCTACATGCGTAGATGCGGCAGCGATGCGGCTTATCAATCGAGCCGCTGATGCGGCTCGATTGATAAGATCCGACAGGACGGATCTCCCCACCGCCTATTCCCTGCTCGTTCCCCACGTCGCAGCCTCATCTACCCGTGTAGATGAGGCTTAACAGTGTATCTCTCCTCAAAGAGATGCTTAACCATTTCAGCCCGCGGGGATTTTTCACCTTATGCATCAGAGCAATTTTCACCTCCCATTCATTCGCTAATAACTTTATCACTACTTATCACAATTTATTGATCTATATCTTGTTTTTTCCGCCACTAATTATGCTTTCTTTGGGTGGTACATTTTGCTAAAAATTATTTTTTTATAAATGCATTTTAACAGGAGTAATAAGAAAAAAATGGAAAAAATTCATTATTTCTCAGTTTTCGGACATTATAGCTTTAAAATAATCCACGCTACCATAATTAAAACCTATGTATTTTATTTGCCCGCTTGTCTCGGTTATGACACCATTGAAATTTTCAATTTAAATTTCAATTCAAATAATGTATGGGCACCTTTAAGTGCACACATTGTACACACAATGCAATATTTCATCAGATCAACCCGATAATTTCCAAACGGTCCGATCAGATCTTGATTGTTAATGCGATCGATTTTGGGTACTTATTAAAGGGACATCGATCGCATTATCGATTGGGTGCAGTTTGGACATCTACATGTGATGCAACTTCCTATCATATCGATCAGTTGATCTGACAGAAAATTCTATCATGTATACTAAGCTTAAAGGGAACCCAAGGTGAGAGGGATATGGAGGCTGCCATAATGCTTTCCTTTTAATACCAGTTGCCTGACAGTCCTGATCCTGTGTCTCTAATGGCCCATACTCACGGGCAAATTTTTTGCATGTCGCAAGCACACGGGAGCGTGCTTGCGACATGCTGGCGACAGCTAGTAGCCAGGTCCCACCGCATACACACGGCGGAGGGACCTGGCAACTGATGCGACGGAAGCTGTCGCCGTTGTCCCTCCCCCCGCCGGAAGCGCCGTTTATTTACTATCATGTTGCTGTCGCTAGTCCGCGTACTCACGCGGACTAGCGACAGTTGCGGCGGAGGTGCGGCGGCGACTGTTGCCATGCGATTGAAACTTTCAATCGCATGCCGACATGTGCGACGGGCGACAGTTCGGGTGCGCGCGCGTGCAACGGCCCACACTCACGGGCGACCTGTCGCCGCAACACGCGCGCGCCGCGTGTTGAGGCGACAAAAGTCCCTCGTGAGTATGGGCCATTATACTTTCAGCCTTAGACCCTAAACAAGCATGCAGCAAATCAGGTACTTTGACTCAGCTGACTCAGATTTTACTGGATAAGCCAGATGCATGTCCCGGGGTTTTGACACTACTTATGCCAGAAGATCAACAGGTCTGCCAGGCATTTGGCATTGTTTACAAAGAAATACGGCAACCTCCATATCCCTCTCACCTCTGGTTCCCTTTAAAGTTCTACACTTGGCAAGCAGGTCTAGGTTTTTTGGGGGGGGGGTTTTGAACAGGGGGGTTTGTTTTGCATTTCAGTGCTGGGGGAAATAATGCCTGTGTGAATGCACTGCCTATAATGGATGCAGTAGTGCTTTTGTGCAGTCACCATATATGTCAGGCTGATGAGAGATTGCTTCCTCTCTGCTGTGCTGGGAGTCGCAATGATGAGCCTCTTGGAGAGAAGTCCGTAAGCTGACTCATGTGTTGTGTTTGCAGTTATTGTGTCTGGTGCTGGGGAGGCCACAGTATTATCTCTCTGGATAAGGCTCCATTGCTGGAAAGGTTACGGCCTTAATATTTCTTATGCCTTTGAGTTATATACATATCCTGACTGGAAAATGTGTAATAGTCAATTTCTGTGTGCTGAAGCTTCCCAGACATATGAGAACACCTCTCACATCTTGTAGACATCAGTGGATAATCTCCAAAATGCAATAGTGGATGTTTACGTATGCCTTCATGAGTTTCTCCTTTATGACACATTGGATGGCTCTGCAGCCTGTGTCGTCACGGTGATAGAGCAGTAATACACCAGCGTAATACAAGTGATTCACAGCTGTAGAGTTTTGGGGGTTCTGTGAGTGTTTGGCACAATACAGTTGGCTTCGCTACTCAGATTGCCAGAACTGCAACTACACTAATGTCCAGCACTGTGTAATATGTTGGCGCTTTATAAATACTAGAAATCTATAAATAAACTGCGGGGAAACTGAAGTTCTATTTTGCTTCAATTCGCATATTTTCTGTATAATTCTGTATTTACTGACTAATTCATATACAACTTTGTCTCCAGTCCTCAATGGTTCTGGTTCACCACAAGCGACCTCGGTATTCTGATCAAATATCAGCACCACTGTTTATGTATTTTTACATTTTACAGTTTTTCGCTATAGTGGTCCTTTAAAGGACATCCGAGGTGACATGTGACACGATGAGATAGACATGTGTGTGTATGTATGTACAGTCAAAAAAGTGACAGCGCTCAAGGATGCACCTGAAATGTAAACCTACAGAGGCAATGCAGAGCTCCTCTGGAACTAAATACATGCCTTGAATACAAAACAGATGCAAATTATGTGCTAATTCTAATTCAAATTTTGAAAGTGGATGTGAAGCAGTGAATGCAGCTGGCCACAAGTATACTTACATTCAATTTGCACAGTGGGAGACATGGCAGCGCTTTCAAACAAACCCCATACCTGAGTGATTTATCTGCATTAATGTGCAGAGCACCAATAACTGGACTATAGTACACACCTAGCACTCACTACAGGCAAAGGGGAGTGTTAGCTTCAGTGATAATGTGTGCACAAATTATGACCGAATAGACTTCCCCACGGCGGTGACGTACCCTCTCGGGGAAGACCTAACACTAATCTACGATAAAAACATAATAATCCTCGTGCTGCTTATCAAATAAATGGTATATACATTTCATAGAACACACAGACAAAAAAGTGACAGCGCTCAAGGATGCACCTGAAATGTAAGCCTACAGAGGCAATGCAGAGCTCCTCTGGAACTAAATACATGCCTTGAATACAAAACAGATGCAAATTATGTGCTAATTCTAATTAAAATTTTTAAAGTAGATATGAAGCAGTGAATGCAGCTAGCCACAAGTCCACAAGTATACTTACAATGCAGATAAATCACTCAGGTATAAGTTTTGTTTGAAAGCGCTGCCATGTGTCCCACTGTGCAAATATTTATGTACGGTGTCTAGCACACAGTTAACTATGCTGTGTTCCTTTTTTTTTTTTTTTTTTTTTTTTTCTTCTGTGCCTGAAAGAGTTAAACATCCGGTCTGCTCTACTGCGCAGGCGCAAGTCTCCGGTGCCTGTGCAGTATAGCGGACCCAACTGAGATCGGGTATTTCCGTCTACTTCGGAGCCGAAAGCCGCAACAGCGCCCCCGCTGGAGCCTGGAAAGGTACATATTGAACAGGCTGTCGGATCTTTCGGGCCGCTGTTCGGAGGGCTGCAGCGAGACCCCCCAAGGGACAGAGGACGGTGTGGGAAGCCTCATTGGGACCCTGAGACTTCCTCCTCCCGAGGGGAGTACCCCCCAGGGGAACTTTCTTATGTTAGTGTCTCTTTAAGTAAGACATAGGCTGGTCTTTAGGGGTTTAACACTGCAGTCCTCAAGAGGTTAAGGACAACGGAAGTGAGCGTTATATGGAGGCTACCATATTTATTTCCCTTTGAGCAATACCAGTTGCCTGGTTATCCTGCTGATCCTCGGCCTCTAATACTTTGGCACAGACCCTGAACAAGCATGCAACAGATCAGGTGTTTCTGACAATATTGTCAGATCTGACCAGATTAGCTGCAGGCTTGTTTCTGGTGTGATACAAACACTACTGCAGCCAAATAGGCCAGCAGGCAACTGGTATTGTTTAAAAGGAAATAAATATGGCAGCCTATGCAGAACTCTCACTTCAGCTGTCCTTTTGAGTTCTACAGAAAATCAGGGCAGAGTCTGTGTCGAGGAGTGAGAGCATTTTTGCGTACTCTAAGTCAATGGTTTCAATAAACTGATTAGTCTGAGTCACATTATTTTTGTAATTACTCCAGAGCCCTGGTAAGTATTAAGTTCTGCAAACGACGGATCCGCCAGACCCTCCCGCTGGGCGGACGTTCTGCCGACAGTAGCACGTGTGTACGTGCTGTCGGCAGACTGATAAGGCTGTTTCTGAACGATCCGCTCAGCGTGTACACACGTGCTACTGTCGGCAGAGCGTCCGACCCAGCGGGAGGGTCTAGCAGACCCGTCGTTTGTGGAAGTATGGTGTGTGTACGCGCCTTTAGACTAAGGAGTCAGTCGAGGAGTCTGAGTTGGTGGTTTCATAAACTGAGACAGATTTTTCGGGAGATGCGGAAGTGATGTGGGCGGCGGTGGAAGTTATGCGATGCGGCTAGGTAGCTGCATTCGCATCACTTTGCAGTGGAAACCGGCCCTAAGTGTTGTGTTTGGGGGGGGGGGGGTTGTGTTTTTTTTTTTTTTTGGGGGGGGGGGGGGGGTGTATCCCAAATACTTGTTTGATATGAACTCTCCTCTGTAGTGTCAGATCCAGTCTGTATACATGAGATTTTGTGCAGGCTGTATTATGCTGTACATCAGTGTGGGATTCTGCAGAAGTAGTAATCCCAAAGATCGCACACCAATGTCCAGCAGAGGTGGTGGGTGCAGGACCAAGTAGCCAAAGTCCATACAAGTGTGCAAAGAAGGTCCGCACACCACTTTTAACAGGAATTTTTTTTTATTGCTCCATCACCATATACAAACAATTGATTGTAAAACCGATTAAAGTTTCGGGGCCACACAGGGTCCCCTTTGTCAAGGCACAAAGTCCGATCGTAACTGTGCCTTGACAAAGGGGACCAGGTGTACCCCCGGAACGATCAAGGGTTTTTACGATCGATTGTGTGTATATGGGGAAAGAAAGTAGTGATGTGCTTGCCTCCTTTGGATACTTGGATTCTGCAGATGGGTACTTCCTTACAGAACTTTTCTTTCTGTGGGAGAGAACTGACTTTTCTCACTCCCAGTCGGAGTCATGAAACATACACCATTATGCAGCAAGCGCTGCCACAGTTGAATAAGTGAGTTTGTGCTGATAAGTTATTTGTGCACATAGGTTTTTTTTTTCCTTCTATGCCAGCACATGTGAGGAACATTTTGTCTGAATGTAATCAGGTTAGATACATTTGGGAAAACCGGCCAGTCTATATAATTAACAGCAGCTGTTCCTCCCCCGTGTTGTTGGAAACAAGCCTTTTATTGGCCGGCCGCAGCTGAGCCTTATAATATATTGCGATGCTGTGCAGCGCTGATACGATATGTATGTAATCCCCACAATGTTGCTTTTGTACACACCAAGGAATCAGTCTGACAGCGTATGGTAGGGCAATAGTGGCCGTACCTGGCACAGTTTTGGTTGCTTCAAGTATCTGAAATATTCATGCAGTCATGGAAGAGTTGGTTAGTAAGGGGCAGACATTTAGTTCTGGATCCCAGCTAAACCCCAAACAAGAGAAGATAAAGTCAAAATCCCATTCTGTTGCTCTGCCTGTCTGTAATTTCCACCTATTAATACAGATTTAAAGCTGACCTAAACCCCAGACTTCCTCTCTGCTTCAAAAAGTAAGCAACAGCATATTAACCTTTACAGAAAGACATTTCCTTGTTACAGCTTATAGAGCCTCTTCAGAGATGCTGCAGCATAGTTGCTTCCTGGTTTGCTGGGAGCACAGGAAGGGTTAAACACATGTTTACATATAGCTGGTCTGAACAGCATACCTGCCACACAGATCAGACAGATGACAGCTTAAAGAGCAACTCCAGTGAAAATAATGTAATAAAAAAAAGGGTACTTATCCGTTAGCCGGGCGCATCCGGCAGGTGGCGCTGTTGTTGCTAATTTCAATCGCAAAACTGTGAATGTATACGCCGGATGCGCCCGGCTAAACTGTATGTAATGCGCCCGGCTAACTGAATGTAAACGCCGTAGGTGGTAACAAATATGTATATTAAAGGAGAGTTAATTAAATGACAAATAAGCCGGCGGCAATGTGACAGATCAAGCCGCCGGCTTGCTTCGTGTCTTGCTCTCCTCCCCCTTGCCCTCTCTCGTATAGAGCCCTGGGGGGGGGGGGGGGGGGGACGGGGACATGCGTGTCTCTCCAGAGTCGTTCGTCGGGGCAGGGTATCCTGCTTGTTTTATTGCGACGAACGACTCTGGGGGGACACGAGTCCCCTCCCCAGGGCTCTATACGAGAGAGGGCAAGGGGGGAGCGAGAGCGAGACACGAAGCAAGCCGGCGGCTTGATCTGTCACATTGCCGCCGGCTTATTTGTCATTTAATTAACTCTCTTCTTTAATATACATATTGTTACCACCTACGGCGTTTACATTCAGTTAGCCGGGCGCATTACATACAGTTTAGCCGGGCGCATCCGACGTTTACATTCAGTTTTGTGATTGAAATTAGCAACAACAGCGCCACCTGCCGGATGCGCCCGGCTAACGGAGAAGTACCAAAAAAAGCTTCATTTTTACAATAATTATGTATAAATTAATTAGTCAGTGTTTGCCCATTGTAAAATCTTTTAAATCCCTCATTTACATCCTGACATTTATTACATGGTGACATGTTTACTGTGGGTAGGTGATGTAGCTGCTGCATGCTTTTTTGGCAGTTGGAAGTAGCTGTAAACAGCCATTTTCCACAATGCAACAAGGTTCACAGACGGGAAACTGCCAGGAGTACCACGGTCCTCAGAGTTTCTTGTGGGAGGGGTTTCACCACAATATCCGTCATACAGCGCCCCCTGATGGTCTGTTTGTTTGTGAAAAGGAATAGATTTCTCATGTAAAAGTGGGTATCAGCTACTGATTGGGATAAAGTTCAATTCTTGGTCGGAGTTTCTCTTTAAATTATAGCAACTCGTTACTTCCAGATAAGGGAGAATTAGACAGGCTCTTATCTCTAAATACACACAGGGTGGGTTTCTGTGTGTTTCTCCTCATTTGGAACAGTTTAGGTCCTCCTGTAAGAAAGTGTACATGGACTTTAATCAGTTTGCCAGAAATCTCTTCACTGTCTCTTAGCTGGTCAGGCTTTGTTCATTACAGGTCTGTTGCTGGACCACTTCCCAGAGCGGACTAAGGACTGCAGATCAGACTAATGCCCTCTGGTGGTAGAGTGTAGGCCTGCTCATACATCTGCTTTCACCAGGTTTTTCTGTTTTGGAATTGCCCTACCATGACCTGCACATTTAGTTTTGGAAAGCAGTGTGGTTCCATTCATCCTTATCACACGATCAGTGGGCACTGCGAAACCTCTGCTGTGTTGTATCCACACTACAGCCACGCTGACATTCTGTTGACATGGGCATTGAGGCCAATAAAAGCTATGGGTTCTGCTGGAAATATTGAATTGTGTATGGCCAGGGTCACATGAGGTTTGGGGTGAAGGGACAATTTGGAGGATACTTGGGGAGACACTTGAACCATGGCAGTCTAAAACCACATTGCAAAGTGACAGAAACCAGCATCATCTTCATACAACTGCTTGGTTGGGAAACCTAAATGGAGAATATGCAGTGAGTGCTGGCTTGCATTATGATCCAGTGATTCCACAGCAATAGCAGGTGCACCAACTTAAAAGGACATAGTAAACCATACAAGCAAGGCATTATACATGTCTGTCAAGCAAAACAGTGCAGGGAACATGGGGCGATGGCCATCTCTGCCCCCCCCCCCCTCCCCCCTGCAGCAGATAACAGTAACCAGGCAGCAGATGTTCCCACAAGTTCTGGGAAAGACAATTGTTTTAACCTGATGCCTTGCCTTCAGTGAATGCTTATGATCTCCAGGTGATTTACTACAGCTTGTAAAAGAAGAGCAGACTGGAGTGGAAAAAAATAACATAACAACCCATGTTAATGTGTTTCTAAGAGTCCTTTGATGTAGCTTAGTGATTTGTGTGAGAGTGTTTTCCAGGGCTGGATAGCAGGGGGAAATCTGCTTAGCGAACGTCTTTTTATGTGGTTTGATGAGTTACCCTGAAAGGCAAATAAAGTGAAATATACATGTCTGCATAGTTTATTTATTTTGTTAAATGATTTGTCCAGCATGTTTGGTGGGTCCAGATCCCAGTGGATGTAATGTAGATGTAGAACTTCTAATTATCCCGCAGGATGTTCATAGCGTAAACGCCATGACCTGTTTCTAGCTTGATTATACTCCTGGCCAAATCTTTGACTGGAAATCAAACCCCATTAGGCCTCCTGCACACTGCAAATCCAATTTGTGATTCCGATTTTTCCCTGGATGCTATCAAGAATTGGAATTGCATGTAAAATCTCGTCAAAATCGCAAGTCGGAATCGCATGTAGTGTGCAAGAGGCCTTAGTCTGTTCTTTGTGTCTGGAGAGTAGACTGAACATACCTGGGCTGATGCAAGTGATACAGCTGCACAGGCAGTGCGTAAGAATAGGGGGTGCAGAGGTTGCGACCGCACCGGAGCTCTTGGGCCAGAGGGTCCCACCCTCAACCACAGTATTGGCTCTTTATTGGTCCTGTGCTGGTTAAAAATCACTTCTACAGATCCCTTGAATAGTAGTGATCATTAACAAACTGTTCTCCATCCCCTTCTTGCACCTCTGACACTGTGGTTGTCCTTAGCAGGTTTTGGTGTGCCGTTTCAATAGTTATGCACAGAGGGGTGGTGGTGGTGGTGGTGGTGGGGGGTTAGAACTTGCTGCACTGGGGCCCACAGCTCCTTGGTGACTCCACTGTGCACAAGGGCCCCACGTCCTCTGTTGCCCATGCAGCTGCTCCAAAGTCAGGGCCGAATTATCAGCTTGTATGCGTCGGCACCTAACCTGTTCAGAAACTGGAGTAGTGATAGTAGCTTGTGGCCCTGTCATGTGACACTGCTGCATGAGGAGTAGTGCTAGTAGCTTGTGGCCCAGTCATGTGACACTGCTGCATGAGGAGTAGTGCTAGTAGCTTGTGGCCCAGTCATGTGACACTGCTGCATGAGGAGTAGTGCTAGTAGCTTGTGGCCCAGTCATGTGACACTGCTGCATGAGGAGTAGTGCTAGTAGCTTGTGGCCCAGTCATGTGACACTGCTGCATGAGGAGTAGTGCTAGTAGCTTGTGGCCCTGTCATGTGACACTGCTGCATGAGGTGTAGTGCTAGTAGCTTGTGGCCCAGTCATGTGACACTGCTGCATGAGGTGTAGTGCTAGTAGCTTGTGGCCCAGTCATGTGACACTGCTGCATGAGGAGTAGTGCTAGTAGCTTGTGGCCCAGTCATGTGACACTGCTGCATGAGGTATAGTGATAGTAGCTTGTGGCCCAGTCATGTGACACTGCTGCATGAGGAGTAGTGCTAGTGGCTTGTGGCCCAGTCATGTGACACTGCTGCATGAGGTGTAGTGATAGTAGCTTGTGGCCCAGTCATGTGACACTGCTGCATGAGGAGTAGTGCTAGTAGCTTGTGGCCCAGTCATGTGACACTGCTGCATGAGGAGTAGTGCTAGTAGCTTGTGGCCCAGTCATGTGACACTGCTGCATGAGGTGTAGTGCTAGTAGCTTGTGGCCCAGTCATGTGACACTGCTGCATGAGGAGTAGTGCTAGTAGCTTGTGGCCCAGTCATGTGACACTGCTGCATGAGGTGTAGTGCTAGTAGCTTGTGGCCCAGTCATGTGACATTGCTGCATGAGGAGTAGTGCTAGTAGCTTGTGGCCCAGTCATGTGACACTGCTGCATGAGGTGTAGTGATAGTAGCTTGTGGCCCAGTCATGTGACACTGCTGCATGAGGAGTAGTGCTAGTGCGTATGAGAGGAATCGCCGCCGGGAGACTTGGGCGCAAGATACAGCCGTTATGACTTATCCTGTTCCTGCACAAGTTCCCGGCGACGTTAAATACTATTCCCCCTCCAGGCCAGCATGAATGGTTGGGAATAAAATAATTCGGCTTCCAGCAATTGCTGGAGTCCGAATTATAGTGTTTTTTAAAAGTAACTTTAGCTCGTCTTCTGACCCGCCGAAGTTACTCACGATGCGCCGCTGAAGCCGCAATTCCTATTACGGCCTATGGTGGTGCCGGCTGCACCCAAATCTCCTGCTCTGGAATGGAAGTGTTCGTGCTAGTAGCTAGTGTCCCAGTAATGGATAGGTAGAAAAAAATGTGCTACATGAATTCATTGCCTACAGAATGCAGCCTAGGCTCACATACCTTTTTTATTGGCAATTCTTGGATCCACCCATGATATGTTATGACCAAACCTACTCGCATGGGGCTCCCTACATTTATTCTGCACAGGGGCCCAGTGTTGGCTTTTTTCCACCACTGAATTTACCCTTACCCGTCATGCGATAGCCCAATCCAGAAATAATCCACCCTAATTAGAAATCTATAGGTAAGTGGTGATCATTTGACCACCTTGCACCTTGGACAATTTTAGTTAAAGTGGCACCTGTGGCAAAAATGAGTTCCGCTTACATTTCACTCCTGCACTGACGGTAACGTTATTGTGACCCCTCACTTGGTGCTGCTAGGGAGCATGTCAGTTGCAGACTATTTTTGAAAATCAGTTGTGTCACTGCTAGTTCTGTTGTAATCAATGCAGTACAAAGCTATGTGACTGTATGCCTAAGAACGTTTCCCCATGCAATCATTAAAAATGGCTTTTCTGACAATTTCAATTATAAATGTAATTGAAATCAATTGACTAACATTATACATTTTTTTTTTGTTTTTTTTTTTTGGGGGGGGGGGGTGTATTTATTTTTAATTTAATTATTGAATTTAATAACAAAACAATAAATGTTTTGCGTGCATATGTACTAGCAACACTCGCATATCCTAACGGCACTCTCGGTTTACATCTCCCATGAAGATGCCTGCGCTCAGGGAAGTCGTAGGAAGTTCAGCATTGTTGGCGGTGACTGACTTGGAACTGCACACTGTTATCTCCTACACATATCAGCTTTATTAATAAAACAAAAGGCAATTGCCTATGAATAGCAGTCTGCATTCTCCATTTACAAAGAAAATGTCCTTCGTAAATCAAATGTTGTCCAGATAGGGGCCAGCATCTGGAATCATTGGTCAAGAAAAGCCTCCAGCTATCTTGGGACATTACACATATTCAGTCAAGCGTGGGTTCACCTCTGCTTAGCAACAACCCCCAGCTACTATCTCCTTACAGTTCATCCTTGTGGGCAGCCCAGGGAGTCAGTGGAAGGTAAAGTAATTGCTGGGCATGCATGTAATTATGGCCCCGGGGAAATTTAGGTGCAGGGCAAAGCCGAAAAGTGGTCAACCTGCTGCTGCAAAAATCCCGGCGGCGTTAATTACTATTCCCCCTCCAGGCCACCGTGGACCCAGGGGTAAGACACAATTCAGCGGGACTGAATTATACTGTTATAGTAATTTGGGAGCTGTCTTGTGACGGCGCCCAAATTACTGTCTGAGTGCCGCTATAGCTGTAATTCCTATTACGGCCTATAGTGGTGCATGGTACACCCAAATTTGGATTTTACTGTGTAAAAAAAAAAAAAAGGCAAGCGTCCAATCAGAACTCCTCTTTAACTGATCCGGTTGTTTTTGTGACTTATTATTGTGCTGTGTTCATTATTCCTGCTCTTAGCATTACTGCACTGAATAAGCCTGCATGGGCCATCCGTTATCTCTGACACTTACTGCATTAACATTATGGATTGTAACACTATTGATATGCTGAGCAGACAGGAACTGATATGTTATTTATTTATTGCATTTGTTTCGCTCCAACTTAAAGCACTTTAAGGTACAGTAGTGTTGGGCTCACAGCCTAATGTATTTCCATAACATCATTAGTTTACAGGGAACACTAAGGCCTCGTTCAGACTATACACGCTGCCGTGCTCATTTTGGCAGCGCGTATAGTGTGCGACACGCAAGAACGGTAGAAGGGCATAGACAGCCCTTCTACCGTTCCCATCATATGCGCTATTGCGCTATCGCGTGCTGCACGCATTTTTGGGAATCGCAGCGCAGATCCCATTCATTGTAATGAATGGGATCTGCAGCGCAGCGCATAGGAGCGCAGATGGCGTGCGATTGGACACGTTGCGTTCCGATCGCACAGCCATCTGCGCTAATGATGTGAACGAGGCCTAAGGGCTGGCTCACAGTGCTCAGTTGTGTTGCAGATTAGTTCTGCATGGCAACTCACTGCCAATACAATTCTATGGGCCTGTTCACAGTACTGTGTTGTAACTCCATGCATTATTTTAACTCGCTGCATGCAGGCTTTGGATTGAAGTCTATGTCCAGCCTTCATTGCAGTCTACAATCATTATAATGCATTATAATGAGTGCGTTATGCAACGGACCTGAATCCAGCCTTAGGGTGCTCATATAATACTCAATTTTATGGGTCGATATTCCGATCTGATAATCTTTTTGAATCTGTGTCACAACATTTCCCCTCCATTGACCTTCCAATTGATTTCCAGACAAAATCTGCCAAAAAGATCAATTGGGCATGGCGGAAAATTTGTCACAAGGGCTCGATTGGGTGCGTGGCGGTAGCGGTGTTTAATATCCTGATGACTGACAGACTCCCTGCCGGTCAACGCCCCCCTCGTCTATGACACGCACGCATGCACCATTTTGAAAAAAACAGCAGTTTTTTTTTTTAGTCTTACCCCTGGAACTAGCATGCAGCCAGTGGAGTTTGGTACAAGATGTCACGTGCATTCTCATTACAAGTAGCAATTCAGAAAGTATCGACTGTACATCTAATAGATTACAGTGTAACTGTCGGCCATAAAATCAAAAATCAGTTCTTTATTTTTATCTGGTAAGCAAGTAATAAGGATGCTAACCAGGCAATGCAAAAGTTAAAATCACTATTACTTTTCTTGTTTATAATTGATCATTCCCCATCATTCCTGACTCTTATTTTGTACACACAAAATTTAGTACACAAAAGGAAGTTGCAGGGCATGCTGGGTTGTCCTTATTTGCTGCTCTACTTCCCCTCAGACTTAACTATTGCAGCCTGATTGGCTAAAGCCCCTTTCCCTCCTGTTTCCCCCTCCCACACCTCTGTTCCTCTCTGATTGGCCAATATTTCTAATGCTGAGACTATGCACTTTCTATAGTGAAGGGCGGGCAAATCAGGCAGAGGATAGTAAGGGAGGAAATGACATCAGCATTGGCTTCAAAATGGCCACACTTAAAATGGAAAATGCGAATAAGGATTTTTACTGTAGAATCACTAAATCAAAACATGGACATGTTATGTAAGTAGAGCAAGTATTTATCTACTTATATTTGTGTGTTGTTTTTTTTCTGAGATAGTATGGCTGACAGCTCCTCTTTAACATGATGATTAAAAAGGTAGGGATGGAAGTTGCCAACCTCCATGTCCTTGTGTTGCCTTAACCACCCTGGCGTTCTGATTAAATCGCCAGGGTGGCTGCGGGAGGGTTTTTTTTAAATAAAAAAAAAACTATTTCATGCAGCCAACTGAAAGTTGGCTGCATGAAAGCCCACTAGAGGGCGCTCCGGAGGCGATCTTCCGATCGCCTCCGGCGCCCAGAATAAACAAGGAAGGCCGCAATGAGCGGCCTTCCTTGTTTCGCTTATATCGTCGCCATAGCGACGAGCGGAGTGACGTCATCGACGTCAGCCGACGTCCTGACGTCAGCCGCCTCCGATCCAGCCCTTAGCGCTGGCCGGAACTTTTTGTTCCGGCTACGCTGGGCTCAGGCGGCTAGGGGGGCCCTCTTTCGCCGCTGCTCGCGGCGAATCGCCGCAGAGCGGCGGCGATCAGGCAGCACACGCGGCTGGCAAAGTGCCGGCTGCGTGTGCTGCTTTTTATTTCGTTAAAATCGGCCCAGCAGGGCCTGAGCGGCAGCCGCTGGCGGTGTTGGACGAGCTGAGCTCGTCCAGACCGCTCAGCTGGTTAATGCCTGGTACACACGATGCAAATTTATGTCATATTGATGGTCAATTCGATTATTTCTGACTGGTCCGATCTGACTTCCGATTGTTTTTTCTGATCACTTCTATAAAAAAAAATCGGACATTTTGGAAATTATCAATTTGACCGACAGCCTGTTTTAAAACTGCATCGTATGTACTAGGCATAAAGGTGATCTCTGGTACAAAAGCAAACTTCTAAAAAGTTATCAGTGTTCTTTAAACACATGGCGTGCAGTTACACTACTCTAGTATTTCCCATTTGCCTCTTTTATGAGCGAAAACTAGCGTTGGTCCCCTAAGTGGCTGGATAGTGTACTGATTAAGTTTCCTGCTCATGGCATAGACCAGGGTTCAAATCCCGGCTGTTAAGCCAACACCTATTCAGTAAGGAGTCATTGGGCAAAACTCCCTAACGCTGCAGGGTGGCTGATTTGTGCATGCCCTTAGTGGCTGCAGCTCTTAAGTGCCCTGAGTCCTTTAGAAGAAAGCACTATACCAATGTAAATAGTATTATTGTTATTCATAGTCTCTGTCCAACTAGTAGTGTGTGTGTGTGTGTGTGTGTGTGTGTGTGTGTGTGTGTGTGTAGACACCGGCTGCACAAGTGACACGTGTGTGTGGACACCGGCTGCGCAAGTGACACGTGTGTGTGGACACCGGCTGCGCAAGTGACACGTGTGTGTGTGTGTGTGTGTGTGGACACCGGCTGCACAAGTGACACGTGTGTGTGTAGACACCGGCTGCACAAGTGACACGTGTGTGTAGACACCGGCTGCGCAAGTGACACGTGTGTGTGTGTGTGTGTGGACACCGGCTGCGCAAGTGACACGTGTGTGGACACCGGCTGCACAAGTGACACGTGTGTGTGTAGACACCGGCTGCACAAGTGACACGTGTGTGTGTAGACACCGGCTGCACAAGTGACACGTGCGTGTGTGTAGACACCGGCTGCACAAGTGACACGTGCGTGTGTGTAGACACCGGCTGCACAAGTGACACGTGCGTGTGTGTAGACACCGGCTGCACAAGTGACACGTGCGTGTGTGTAGACACCGGCTGCACAAGTGACACGTGCGTGTGTGTAGACACCGGCTGCACAAGTGACACGTGCGTGTGTGTAGACACCGGCTGCACAAGTGACACGTGCGTGTGTGTAGACACCGGCTGCACAAGTGACACGTGCGTGTGTGTAGACACCGGCTGCACAAGTGACACGTGCGTGTGTGTAGACACCGGCTGCACAAGTGACACGTGCGTGTGTGTAGACACCGGCTGCACAAGTGACACGTGCGTGTGTGTAGACACCGGCTGCACAAGTGACACGTGCGTGTGTGTAGACACCGGCTGCACAAGTGACACGTGCGTGTGTGTAGACACCGGCTGCACAAGTGACACGTGCGTGTGTGTAGACACCGGCTGCACAAGTGACACGTGCGTGTGTGTAGACACCGGCTGCACAAGTGACACGTGCGTGTGTGTAGACACCGGCTGCACAAGTGACACGTGCGTGTGTGTAGACACCGGCTGCACAAGTGACACGTGCGTGTGTGTAGACACCGGCTGCACAAGTGACACGTGCGTGTGTGTAGACACCGGCTGCACAAGTGACACGTGCGTGTGTGTAGACACCGGCTGCACAAGTGACACGTGCGTGTGTGTAGACACCGGCTGCACAAGTGACACGTGCGTGTGTGTAGACACCGGCTGCCCAAGTGACACGTGCGTGTGTAGACACCGGCTACACAAGTGACACGTGCGTGTGTGTAGACACCGGCTGCACAAGTGACACGTGCGTGCGTGTGTGTAGACACCGGCTGCACAAGTGACACGTGCGTGCGTGTGTGTAGACACCTGCTGCACAAGTGACACGTGCGTGCGTGTGTGTAGACACCGGCTGCACAAGTGACACATGCGTGCGTGTGTGTAGACACCGGCTGCACAAGTGACGCGTGTGTGTAGACACCGGCTGCACAAGTGACGCGTGTGTGTAGACACCGGCTGCACAAGTGACGCGTGTGTGTAGACACCGGCTGCACAAGTGACGCGTGTGTGTAGACACCGGCTGCACAAGTGACGCGTGTGTGTAGACACCGGCTGCACAAGTGGCGCGCGTGTGTGTAGACACCGGCTGCACAAGTGACGCGCGTGTGTGTAGACACCGGCTGCACAAGTGACGCGCGTGTGTGTAGACACCGGCTGCACAAGTGACGCGCGTGTGTGTAGACACCGGCTGCACAAGTGACGCGCGTGTGTGTAGACACCGGCTGCACAAGTGACGCGCGTGTGTGTAGACACCGGCTGCACAAGTGACGCGCGTGTGTGTAGACACCGGCTGCACAAGTGACGCGCGTGTGTGTAGACACCGGCTGCACAAGTGACGCGCGTGTGTGTAGACACCGGCTGCACAAGTGACGCGCGTGTGTGTAGACACCGGCTGCACAAGTGACGCGCGTGTGTGTAGACACCGGCTGCACAAGTGACGCGCGTGTGTGTAGACACCGGCTGCACAAGTGACGCGCGTGTGTGTAGACACCGGCTGCACAAGTGACGCGCGTGTGTGTAGACACCGGCTGCACAAGTGACGCGCGTGTGTGTAGACACCGGCTGCACAAGTGACGCGCGTGTGTGTAGACACCGGCTGCACAAGTGACGCGCGTGTGTGTAGACACCGGCTGCACAAGTGACGCGCGTGTGTGTAGACACCGGCTGCACAAGTGACGCGCGTGTGTGTAGACACCGGCTGCACAAGTGACGCGCGTGTGTGTAGACACCGGCTGCACAAGTGACGCGCGTGTGTGTAGACACCGGCTGCACAAGTGACGCGCGTGTGTGTAGACACCGGCTGCACAAGTGACACATGCGTGTGTGTAGACACCGGCTGCACAAGTGACACATGCTTGGTAACAAAGCACTGACTGGTAAATGTGTGCAAATAGTTTAGCATTCTAATCTCATTACAAACTCTAGGAGAAAATATGAATGAAGTGCCTGGAAACTGCACATTTTCATTCAGATAATGGACATGCATCCGATTCAATCAGATGACATCATTAGACTATCTCATTATGTAAAGACACAAACTGTGTGCCTGCAGCTGTTGGTTAGGTCTTATCAGCCAGATTGAGCGCTGTCTGCTATTTAGATTTAGCTGTTCGCAGTGACTCATTGATTGTCCCCTTAGGACTTTGTGAAGTAAATCTTCCACCCTGTCTGTTATTTCCCTACAGTTGCCATAGTTCATTTGGAACTTTTTATGGCCCTTTGATTGCTAATCTTCAGTAATATGCAATGAGTCAGCAGACAGATGAAATAACAGTGTCCAGCCAAGCCTTCACTGCTCTGCAGAACTTCATATAGCAGGAACTGTGAACTGGGCCGTCGGGCAGACTTTCATTTTTCCAGCATGAGGCATTAAAGGACTACTCCAGTGCAAAAAGTAACAAGTTAAAATCTGACAGAACTGACAGGTTTTGGACTAGTCCAACTCCTCATAGGGTATTCTCAGGATTTTCTGTGTTTAAAAGCATTTCTTGAAATGCAGTTTAACTGCCAAAATATTAAGATGCCAGCCAGCCTCCCTACTCACTTGCACACTATTTTGTCAGTTAGACTTAGCAACTGCCCTTCAGGAAACTATTTCCTTCAGGAAATTATTTCGAAAACAAAGAATACCTCGTCCATGAGGTGATGGGCTAGTCCAAAACCTGTCGGTTCTGTCCAATTTTAACTGCTTACTCCTGGAAAGGCTTGCCCTGTCCTTCACCGGCTCGATCCAGCGCTGGCTGATGGATTGGATCAGCTGGTTCCTGAATTCTATTCTTACAATGCCTATCCTGATGTGACATCACGTGGTGAGCGAACAGAACATGGCTCGGCCAAATTGATCCACCTGTGAGATCGCTGGCTGGGCGCCGGTAAGAGGCTGCTACACACACATTGGATTATGGGCAGAGATAGTTGCTATCGGCTGCCTAAGCCAGTGGTCTGCAAACTTTGCTCTCCAACTGTTAAGGAACTACAAGTCCCACAGTGCATTTGCCTTTTATGAATCATGACTTTGGCTGTCACTCTCGCAATGCATTGTGGGACTTGTAGTTCCTTAACAGCTGGAGAGCCAAGTTTGCAGATCACTGCCCTAAGCCAACCTTAATCTGGGATGTGTACAGGCCTTAACTGAAACGAGCATCTCAACCACTGATATCTGCCATTGTGATTTCCCTGTGTCTGGCTGGTCCTGCTTTGCACTCTGCTGAAATTAGGCTGCCATCTTTGATTATTCCAGGGGTTAAGTATGTTGCCTGAGATCTCATTTTCCATTAACTTTTGTTCCCCTTCAGTGACTATTGGTGGGAAGCCTAAATCTTGAGCCCTTGTTTGCATGGGAAACTTCTCAGGAGCCGAGGTGAGAACCTTGCAGGAGGGAGGAGGTAGAGTTTCATGACCATGTGAAAATACGACACCATGGACTTGTATTACTCTACGTAGCTTTTAAAAAGAGCTTTCATTTTACATATTCGCATTATGACAATGTAATTCACGTGTTAATCCATTCATACTAATCTTATCATAGAGAAACTGTCCTCTGTTCAGTATTGAAGGATGCAGGAAGGGTAGGATTTCTAGGTTGCTGGTGGATATGAGGACATGCTTGACAAGATCCAGCTGGTGAAGAAGTAGATTGGACTGTGTGGGGGAGATGGAACATTTGTTTCTTCTAAGAATTATTCTTGAAATAATAATATACATGCACACCCCCACTTTATTTTGTTGAAATGTAATTTATTATTTTTCTGGTACAGTGACTTACAGTATAAGTGACATTCAGTGTCCACTACCACGACTGTTATCTATCCAGTATTGTCCTGTACAAGACCCCCCTGGCACTGCATTGCTGGTTTACACGGACGTTTTTGCTGGCATTAAACCCAGCGTTTTAAAAATAATGTTTTAGGGATCTTCTGCCGTCCCATGCAAGTAAATAGGAGCGTTTAGTACAAGCTTTTGCAGGCTTTCATGAAAGCCTGGCACAGGATCCCAGCGCCTCGGCTCAAAAGCAACATGCAGCTTATGGAAGGCATTTGAAAGCCAGAAAAAGCCAATGAAAGCAAGTAAAAGCCTAGCCCTTCCCTATACTTCCTGCAAAAGGCCAGAAAACGCAACGCTCTCCTGAAAGCCATTAAAAGCCTTCAAAAGCCATAAGGGCTGGTTCAGACGGACGTTTGGAGGCGTCGCGTTCGTTGACGTCGCTGTGGTGATGCGTTCGAGCTTTCAGCAGCGTTCGCATTGCGTTCGGATGCGGTTGCGTTTTTTCTTCCCCTAGGGGGACATTACCCGTCGCGGTTAACCGCCCCTGGAAGCAACATGTAGCTTCCAGGGGCTCCTTAAACGCCAGTGAAAATCGGGACCCGAACGCCGCGTTCGTGCAAACGCACGTAAAAGCTTGGTACAAACGCTCCCATTCACTTGAATGGGAGCGTTTAACGCCAAGCCCCGAACGCTGGCAGTAAACGCTTTGCAAGCGTCCGTCTGAACCAGCCCTAAAGCTTAGCTGTAATTGCCCATACTCACGGGCTACAATTGTCACCCGTGAGTATGCGGCGTTGCACGGACGCGCACCCCGAACTGTCGCTCATTGCTGATGTCGCCAGGCGATTGAATCGCTCAATTGCCTGGCGACAGTTGCCGCCGCAACTCCGCCGCCACTGTCGCTAGTCCGCGTCAGTACGCGGACTAGCGACAGCAACAAGAAAGGAATACATTGGGCTTCTGGCGGGGGGAGGAGCAACAGCGACAGCTTCCGCCGCATCAGTTTCCAGGTCCCTCCGCCGTGTGTATGCGGAGGGACCTGGCGACCAGCTGTCGCCGGCCTGTCGCGCACACGCTCACGTGTGCTGGCGACAGGCCAAAAAAGTTGCCCGTGAGTATGGGCCATTAAACCCTGACATTCTTGAAAAAAAAAACCCAAAAAACAAATACCACAGAGTTTTGAACGAGACGCAGAGCAGAAGCTTAGCAGAAGCCCATGTGAACCACCCCTTTATCTTTTACATTTATGTAAATATTGTATTACATCTTATATATTATAAAAACCTCTGGACACATGCTCTTTTTCTTTGTTTGACCATTGCAAGGCCTGTTCGAAGGATAGCCTGGGTTCTGGCTATCGTGCTGCAGCTTAGTTTTAAGGTTTTTAGATAGCTTAGTTTCGCCTAGGCCATTTTTATTTAGAGCAACAATTCTTCTTTTTTTTTTTTTTTTTTTTTTGATCCTCATAGGCTTCTGTGCCTTGAGGTGCCATGTTGAACTTCTAGTGACCAGTATGAGAGAGTGTGAGAGAGGTAACCCCAATTAACACACCTGCTCCCCATTCACATCAGAGACCTTGTAACATCCACCAGCAACCTGATCCCAGGGAGGGAAAATGTTTAATTGGGCAGAATTACATTTACATTCTTCACTTAAGCTACATACACATGAGGCACGGATGTCTGCAGTTGCATGGAGACAAGCAACAGTTGAAAGTCTCCAGCAACGACAGTTGTATACAAGCAACGATTGTATACACGCGGCAACAACCTGTCTGCAACATAGCGGAAACTGTTGCTCAGCAACTTCTGTCGCAGGTTCAATGAACTGTCGGACTCACAAGAGTTGCTAGAGACTAGCATACACACGACCGCACCGACTTGAGACTAGGGACGGTTGCTGCAACAGCTGTTGCCGGGGATTGAACAAGTCAATCGCCTGGAGACAGCTCTGATTAGCAACAGTTGTTTGCGCGCGCCTCATACACATGGAGGACCTGTTGCCGCAACATGCGCGCGCCATGTGTTTCCAGCAACAGTTGTAGCCCTTGTGTATGGGCCTTTAGGGTTGTACTCATTTTTGTTGCCAGCAGTTTAGACATTAATGGCTGTGTTATCTTAATGGGACAGCAAATTTACACTTTTTTTTTTTTTTACAAGCGGTCAACTGACTACTTTACATTGTATAATATGTTAAGTTTTGTCCCATAAAAAGCTGTAATAAAAATTTGCAAAAATTGGAGAGGTTCTCATTTTTGTGATATGCTGTAGATCATTCATGTCAAACTCTGGCCCGTGGGCCAAATCTTGCCTGCAGAGCTATCAAATTTGGCTTGCAAGTGGTTCATCATCTTTTTATTATGTTTAGCCTTCTCCAGACCACCAGTGAAGCTATATTGGAGGTAAAGCCCTTGATCACCAGAGTAGCGATATGGAGGATTACTAACTGTATAGGGTAGGGAGGGAGGCTACTAGACAGCAGGGAATCGTATAGTGGAGGGAGGGGCCACTAGACACCAGGGAAGCCGATGGGTAAGCAGCAGGGATGGGCTTTTCAGTAATTCTGAGTAGCAAGCTACTTGGAATTAAAATTGTAATGAGGCGCTGATTAAACAGGTGTGATTGCGGGTGATGGGGTTAAGTTACTCAGAAGTCTGTAGGATAGTGTGTGCTCTATTCCGCATCATAAGCGAACTGTGAGCCAGCATTCCACGACTCACTACCGGGCTTCCTTTTTCTGGCTTGAAGGTGGAAGCACAGTAGTGAGTCATGCACCTAATCAGCGCCGCGTTATCATTTCAATTCCTAGTAGCTTGCTACTCGGAATTACTCGCAAGTCCATCCCTGGTCTGTGGACATTTTTAGGTTTACAGTTCCATTATGCTCTTCTGTCTGTGGCATGCTAGGACATAGTGTGCAGCGATTGTCACTGTGGATTCCTTTTCTCCCAGTAGAATGTAGTGTTCGCTCATCTTCTGTGTGAAAGCTCTGTCTAGATGTCAACCAGAAATCTGACCATGGGAAGTTCTTGCAGTTCACCTTTAAAATGTGTGTTTGCAGGCCTTCCTCAAAAAGGAGGGTATTGACTTTGAAATGCACACACCACAATAGATCGGCAGATTAACAAGGTTAAAGAGTAACCATTAATGAGTCTGGGTTTATGAAAAGTAGAGAAGGAAAAAGGGGCCTATTCATGCTAGGTCATGGCCTTTAGAAAGTTCACAGAACAAGCTAGGTTTCAGCTAGGAGGGCTCTCCCAGGTTCTGAATTCCTCATCTTTTACACCATGCCAGCCAGTTTCCTTGCAGGGAAGGCTTTCTGCAGATACTCAGAAACTTCTGAATAGATTGACAGAAATGTATATTCTTTGTGTTTTCTAAACACAATTTAGTTACGACATCAAAGAAACTCAAAAACCTCACAGAATATCATGTTATATAAAATTTTAATGGGTGTCACGTTATATAGTTCTCTAGCTAGAAACAGAATTCATTACTTACAATTCTCCTGGTCTTACATCAAACCATGATTCTTTTCAACTCTATCTTTAAAGAGAACCCAACATGAACCTTGGCCAAAATATCAAATATCTAAGGAAAGGGAACCCTCTGGATCCTCCAGAGCACAGGTGTGAACTTCAGTCCTTGAGGGCCATATCCATGCCAGTGTTTAGGATGGACAGAGAAATGGAGAGATGTGTTCTACTTAATGAACCACGCCTTTCCTGATTCAAGCTAATCAATTAGAGTTGTGCTAAAAATGTGTGAGGACCTTAACCCTTGAGGACTAGTATCCAACATCCCTGCTCCAGAAGCTTCTCACACGGTCTCTGCTGATGCCCGGCACCTGTGCTGTATGGAGCTACTAGGGCTTGTTGCACAGGCGTTGCCTAAAGAGGAATGCAGGCACGAGTTTGGAATCCAACAAGAGTATGTCAGATTCCTCTGGGAGTCTGCGCTCGGCAACGGTGTACCGGAGAACAGCAAGAGAAGCCTCTACAGGATCCAGAGGATTCCCTCTTCTTAAGTATTTAAGTGGCTGAATAGAGTACTGGTTAAGGGCACTGCCTTTGACATGGGAGACCAGGGGTCAAATCCTGGCTAGGGTCAGTGCCTATTCAGTAAAGACTTCAAGGCAAGACTCCCTAACACTGCAGGGTGGCCTCCTGAGCGTGCCCCAGTGGCTGCAGCTCTTGAGCGCTTTGAGTCCGACAGGAGAAAAGCGCTATATAAATGTACTTGTTATTGTTATTATTATTGATATTATTATGTGCCACACCAACATCTTCCTTAGCATTGTACATATTAAGCACTGGTGTGTGTGTGTGTATTAAAAAAATAAAATAAATAAAAAATAAATGCTTGTACCGAGAATATGCATATAGTGAATATTTGTACGATTAGATCCAGTGATGCCAGGGTACAATAGGAGAGTGCCCTGGCATTAGTAGCTCAATGCCTATTTTCATTGCTAACCAGACTGGCAGATTTCAACAAAGTGATGAGGCTGGTCAGAAATCAAAATAACAATGCGTGTATTGCCAGCATTACAATGGCTTCTGTGCTTTGTGGTGTGGTATTGTGCTAGTACCAGGCCCTTTAGATTGAATTGCAGTAAATAATACTTGATGACAGTAGGCACTTAAAAAAATGACTTGCTGTTATGGCTGTTTCCATCCAGTAGACACTTATTGTAATGATGTCATGCAGCAAAACTTGCACTGCTCTGTGTGTCTTTAAATGCTCCACCTATGATGAGGTTACACAGAGGCGTACCACCACATATCCACAATGACCAGCCAGTCTGAGTGTTATCAGCTGATACCAGGGCTGTGGAGTCTGAGCAATTTTGGGGGGTCTGGAGTCGGGGGGAAAAAATGCACAGAATCCTAATGAATTTAAACTGTAATTAAAATAGAAAATATGATAAAATGTTCTATTTCTCAGATAATAGTCATCATAAATTATATACACAGTAATAGCTCTGCTTAGTTCTCAAAAATGAAATAAACCAATCAAAAAATAGTTACTTGTGCTGCTTCAATAAAGCAGTCCCTGTATTTTTAAAGTCTGATATACATATCTGATTGTGACTGTACAGTATATATGTGTACACAGGAATCTCTTATATATACTAAACATCTACGCTGTAAGAATAAAGCCTGATGTGTAGCCGTGTCACTAATAGAGATGGTCAATGAGATGGAAATAATTCTGCATTAATGCGGGTGTATGTAAATGTATGCACTCTCTGCTCATGAAATCAAATAATTGGATATGTTGTTAAAATTTGATTTAATGACTAAGAATTAAAGGGTACCTGAGATGAATGAAAAGAAAAGTTTTATACATACCTGGGGCTTCCTCCAGCCCCCTTCAGGCTAATCCAGTCGCTGTCGTCCTCCTCCGCCACCTGGATCTTCTGCTATGAGTCCCGGTAATTCAGCTAGTATGTGCAGTACAGCTGCATGCCGCTTCCACAGCCAGATGCGTTCTGCACCTGCGCAATAGTGCTGCGCAGGTGTAGTACGCGCCCAGCGGCGGAGTGTGGCATGCGCACTAGGACAACTGGCTCAAGTACCTGGACCCATAGCAAAAGATCCAGGTGGCGGAGGAGGACAGCGAGGGACTGATTAGCCTGAAGGGGGCTGGAGGAAGCCCCAGGTATGTATAAAACTTTAATTTCATCTGTCTCAGGTTTACTTTGTTATACAGTAGTACTATACTCTACATATGTGCTCTCCACAGAGCTGCAGGGAATCCACTGAGAATGTTGTGCACATTGAACACAGAGGTGTTGTCTATCACCCATAAACCTGGTTCAGATTGTACATGAAGAATGTGTAATAGAGGAAGAATCGCCTCATTCCCCTGCAGAGTACCTGCACATCACTCTTACATGTACCCACAGTTACATTGCCTAGGAGGGCCTGATCCATGTTCAGATTGTGCATGAAGAATGTGTAATAGAGGAAGAATCCTCTCATTCTCCTGCAGAGTACCTGCACATCACTCTTATTTACACCATTCAGATCACTTCCTGGATAGTTAATTCTTCCATATGCACCCTTCCTATTCTATCTGTAGCCTCTTTCCTAGTGCATCCCCTTTTTGAAGATCCCCTCTAGGCCTGTGTGGCCTTTGTAGAAATCTGTCCATGCTTCTAAAGAGTACAATGTAAAGCTTCAGTTTTGTAACTTGAGTTTCATATACTCTGGTAATATATTAAGTTCAGATAAAACCCCTGAAGTATAGTGGCTGCAGTGAGTGATGATCTTATGTTCTCTATTCAATCGCACACAGGCCCTTAGCTGTCATATTTTGGAAGCAGTTTTCAGCACTGTGTGAGGTACTCCTGACAAGTTTCAGTGACATCTACCATGTGTTGAATGTGAAGATATTCTCTCTCAAGGCATCACATTACTTTCCTGGAATTTGGAGTGACTTTTACATATGGAAGGTAGTATTGCCCTTATGCTATGTTCAGTGAGAAAAAAATTGGAAAATTGGAGGCATCCGGTCTTCCAAAAGTCACACCCTTCAGTCACACATGTACAGCTAATCGGGAAGTACGTCATCAATCTGCATATGCACGCCGCAAATGTGCTAAAATTTTAAAATTTGCATATACCAATTGTCTTTCAGTGCTTCTAGTGCCGTGTGGTGTGCTATAACGCACTGCAGCTTCTGCGTCAGCTATAGGGCTTCCAGCACATTGCAGTAAGTGTCATGTTCATTGTCTTGAATGGCCATTGCAATGAGGTGCATTAAGCGGAAGCGACACAAAGCGGTAAGTGTGTAAAAGGGGTCTAGGCACTACATTTTGACCAAAATTTACAGCAGCGCATTATCCCAACACGTTGCTTCACTGCCCATAAGTGAGAACTTCAGACAGTGCATCCCATGCAATTCTGATGTCTTTGCTTGCTGCGTACTATAAGCGTTGCTGTAATGCGCACAGGAACTTGTACAGTGTGAATGAGGCGTAAAGACCCATACCAATAATGCAATTTTTTTTTTTTTGTACAATTTTTTTTTTTGTGGCAAACTCCTGTTCATGATATCGCGATAATTTGTTAAAGGACGTTTCATGGCGAAGGCCTCCCATGGCGATGGCAGTTTTTAGACGACCGCCATGTTGGATCATAATGCGGAGGATCGTTCTGGTCCTCATTGACTTTTGCAGTAATTTGCTTTGATCATGTAAATGATCCAAAACGAGACTAGAAGAAGAAGTAGAGGAAGAAGAAAGCAGGTCAGACAGAATGGGAGTTCACTTGTACAGCAACTGTGTATGATTAGAATAGTTTCATATGATAGGTGACATGGAAAACAATAATGTTCTCTCTGACTGGAGATCGGTTTAAAGGTCGTCAGGAAAATCATCAGAAAAAACACGAGGTGGGTACAAGCTTTTAGGGCTTCTTTATGTCCACTGCAAAAAGCGCTAGTGGTTCTGGTTGTCCATAACTTTGCTGGGTAACGTTCATCGCTGCTGTCATCAGCCCCATTTACAGAGCCCTATCCATACTTTGAAGTAATTATTGAATACTCTGCTGTATACAGTATATTACTTGCTTCCCCAGTTCTGACTTGTTGAACCATCTTTTGTTTTGGGAGGAAGAGCAGCATGGCTGACCTGCTGCTATGCAGTCTGTTGTGTTTATATCATGTACAGTGTGAAAGGAACTGTTTGGCATTGCAGTCTTATCAGAGAATTCCCACCTGGAAAAGTAAACAGCAATTTAGTTCCTGTGTGCTGTGAAAGCAAGCCTGCTCTGGTGTACTGTAACCTATCTGCTTTTATCTCTCTCTGGCTAATGAGATGGCTATTTACCTTGCTCTGGTCCTCATCACTCCTATACAACAAAGCATATGGCCTGGTGTCAGCTCTATGTATGAGGCACTTTGTGAGGTAGAAATAAATTCCTTGTTAGAACATGAAACATTGGGAATGCTAATAGTCCTCTATCCCCATTCTGCATCAGCAGCACTGTAAATGTGTTTCTGCATTTAAAGTGAATCTTTAGAGAAAAATGTTTATTTTTCTTTGTTTCTGAGTGGGGAATTGTTGGGACAGTATTCATACTCTTGTGTTGCTTATGAGTAATATTTGCATCACTGCTATTCAGTCATATGTTTTATAAAATAACCTCCGATCCTCCAAATTTCCTTTGCCTAACTGCCCAGTGCATTTTCCTCTCCCACGTGCGCCTTTAGGATTTCTCAAGGGTTGCCCCTACCTTTTGGAACTCCCTTCCACTACCCATCAGACTTGCCCCCTCCTTCAACACATTCAAACAAGCACTCAAAACCCACCTCTTGAAGATGGCGTACCCACACTCTACCACATAGTAACTCTCTACTGAATACTTAGTCTACAGCCCTACCTAGTGTGCCCATCTCTCCTCCCCTCTGCTTAGATTGTAAAGGGGCCCATACACTGTCCAATTCCAGCTTTCAATCTAACGGCTGATCGATCGATTTGCAGCCGATTTTGTTCGATTTGATCTATCTGTCAGGATGGAAAATATAGGTCGATTTGCTGAGCGTAAAGATCTGAATGAACCACAGCACAGTGTTGTACATATTGCTGGTTATTAAGATGAAGAAGAACCTTAGTCATATCTAATGCTTGGTTCACACATAAAAAGGTGTTGTCTTGACAGTTGGCATTAGTTTTGTATGTGTTTCCATGATTGTGCTCACACATAAACCTGTATGTGTCCGGTCTAGTCCTGTCATTATTGTATCAGTTTTCTATGAGTTTCTCTGGCTTTCACTCATAAAAGGTGTACTTTTACAGTCTGGTAGAGTAAAACTGATGCAAGAGTGACTGACAGGTAAGGACTTGACTGCACCAGAAATGTACAGATGTACTGTATGTGTGAACCAATCCTTACAGTTTCTGCTGCTGCTTCAAGCAAGTGAGCTTATGGTCCAGTGTTCAGCTGCTTTAGTATCTCATCTCTCATCCCCCAATGCCTGAAACATGTAAAGATTTATCCTTCGCTTTTGCATACCTTCAATGGCATTTTTCAGACCCCTGTCAGATATGTGAACCTTGACACTGCTGTGGCATCCTGGGAGTTGCGGTTCTCCAATAGCAGACTGCTGTGGGTGGTATCACACTTTCTCTGGCTGTCTTAACCTATCCCTTACTTGAGAGAACTCAACAAACAGTGAAGGGGAAAGTTTACATTCACCTTGTAAATTATAGTAATCACACCCTAGTGCACATTGTAGCACCATTCCAGCATCAGTAAGGCTGGGGCAGTGAGGGAGCAGTGTTAGTAATCTGTCCCTGGCTGACTTTATTATTCACACTCAGGTGCTGAAGAGGGAGTGAGAAGTGTGACATGGGTGTGTGTCATCCCTGGGAGTTACCATTCTCCCAGGCAGCACAATAAGGGCACATGCTGGTCACGCTGTTCCCTCATAGCTGCTTGCACTGCGGTTACTGGTCAGACCCCTGGAGGGAATCCTTGTACAGTTCATTGGTTTACATTCCTTCTATGCAGAAAGAGCCTCATTGTTTGCCCGTCCATAATGGGGTAAGAATTCTTCTTGTGTAGCAGTAACTGTCTGTACCGAGCTATTCTTCACTCGCTGAGGCACTTCCACAGTGTATATTGTGAGCAAACCTCTGCATTTGTGCCTCAATCTTGACCTATATTGTCTCCAATAACCAAACCAGAGGGGTACTTAAAACAAGTACCTTACTGATGCTAGCTGACTGGAAAGCTATTTATACTGCAGCCACTTATTCTGTAGAAGTTATTTTAAGGATGTTAGAGTGAACCTGTAGCAGCCTTGATATGATGGAAAAAAATGATCTAAAGATTTAATGCCAGGTACACACCATTCTTTTTCCTGTCACATAGACGGGGCAAAACGATCATTTCTGACATGTCGATCTGATCTCGATCAATTCAATTTTGAGCAGTAGTGATCTGAAAATCTATCCTGTTTTTGTTTAAAGGAATACTATCGATGTATGCATTTATTTTTAAATGCTGTATGTTGTAGCACACATTAGGACAAGTACTAGGAGCAATTTGATTCCTCACACAGCTGTTCCTCTCAGCTGTAAAATCCTCCGTCAGTTTTGGCCGTCAGTGTTTGATACAAATGTATCTATATGCTGACTGCTCCCAGAGGGCTAAGCCCATGTCTGCACAGGGGAGTTGCTATCAACTCCTCAGTTTCTAGTTTAATTATCACCTTGCTGAAAGAATCTTATTGATATGGTGGTAAGGGGTTAAAGATTCTAGCAATGTGTGTTTATTATCTTTGCTTCTCTTGACTGATAAAGATACTAATAATGCTAATTGTAAACAGTGGTCTGCCCCTCTCAGCAGCTTGTAAAGTGGATGCAGCCTGGAGTGAATCACCTCAAGCAGCAGCCAGACTGAGTGTAAACACAGACTATTGTTTATAGCTAGTTATATTCCAGCAATATTACAGCTCATTTAGTTACCTGTTACCACCTCAGATCAGCCTATTTCTCCTCATGTCTCCTGCATGCTGTGAGTGACACAGTGAAATATATTTGTGAGCTGTGTGGCAGAGTAACCAAGCAGCTCAGGGTGACCCAAACTACTATGAGCTGTGTGAGAAATGAATTTTTAAGCAGGGATAGTGAGAGAGAGACCTGGGTGAATAAATAAAGTGCCCCTAGCACTAGTGGTAATGTGTACACTAATATACAGTATTAAAAAAAAAAGTCGTTTCAATCGATAGTACTCCTTTAAGAATAGATCGGACGTGGCTGAAATTTTCGGTTTGACCCATCGATTTGATGGGAAATTAAATTGTGGGTACCTAGCATAAGTCTTTGAACTACTCCTAGAATTAAAAACTGTTTTAGAGCTGTAGTCTGGAACAAATGTGGGGATCTGTGGCCAATCCGTCTTCCTGACCAATTTCCTGATAGATCCTAGCTTCTCAGCATGTGATACATGCACCCCATGGCTGGGGGTATTTGGAGTTTAGGGGGGGGGGGGGTGCGACACTTCGCCTTGTCCGAGTGAAACTTGTGCTGGGAACACATGATGCAACTTTTCTCCGATCGACTGGAATCAGGCGTTTATTTCCGACATGTCAGATCTGTTTCTGATCGAGAGCCATCTTTTTTGCCAAGTTATCATTGGAAAATCGATCCCTTTACCGATCGGGAGCAGTTTGGGCATGTACACATGGTACAGATTGCATTGTGTGTTCCCAGCTTTAAAGGGAACTTGAGGTGAAAGTGATATGGAGGTTGTTATAGTTTTTATTTTGAAGAATACCTGTTGCCTGGCTGATTAGGGATGATCGATGAGTGAATGAGAACAAGTTGATGCAGAGTTATGCAAATTAGTACGCAAATTTATGCTGCTTGACAAGTTTTAAGGCCATTGGTCCATTTTCAAGTTGTATAAATTTGCATAAAAATACCTAATTATGCATTTGCATCTCACTGATCATCACCACTGCTGATCGCTTTGGCTGCTGTTGAATCACACACCTAAAACAAGCATGTGACTAATCCAGTCAGACTTAAAGGACAACTTTAGTGAGAAGAATATGGAGGCTGCCATGTTTATTTCCTTTTAAGTAATACTAGTTACCTGGCAGTCCCGCTGGTCTATTTAGCTGCAGTAGTGTCTAAGCATGCAGCTAATCTTGTCAGATCTGACTGTCAGAAACACCGGATATGCTGCATGCTTGTTCAGGGTCTATGGCTAAAAGTATTAGAAGCAGAGGATCAGCAGGACAGCCAGGCAACTGGTATTGCTTAAAAGGAAATAAATATGGCAGCCTCCAGATTCCTCTCAATTCAGTTGTCCCTTAAAGGGACTCCGAGCAGTGCAGAAACTATGGAAAGATGCATATCATTTTAAAGCTCTCTTTCTCCTCTTTCCAATGATATATAAACCACCGCCGTACGCCTTTTAGTTTTCGCTATTTTCGCGATCGAAATTGCCGTGGCCACGATTTCAATCGCGAAAATAGAGAAAACTAAAAGGCGTAGGGCGACGATTTAGGGGTCGTCAGAAAGAGGAGAAAGAGCTTTAAAATGATATCTTTCTATAGTTACATTGTATTACACAGGGCGACTTTTTCCTAAAGTCAGCAGCTTCATTCTGCTGAATGGAGCTGCTGACACTGGGGAAAGTGTCGTCCTGTATAATACAAGTAACTATGGAAAGATGGATATTATTGTAAAGCGCTTTCTCCTCTTTCTGACGACCCCTAAATCGCCACCTTACGCCTTTTAGTTCTCTCTATTTTCGTGATCAAAATCGCGTCCGCTGCAATTTCGAACGCGAAAATAGCGAAAACTAACAGGCGTAGGGCAGCGATTTATATATCATTGGAAAAAGAGCTTTAAAATTATATGCATCTTTCCATAGTTTCTGCACTGCTCAGAGTCCCTTTAAAGGGCAACTGAAGCGAGAGGGATATGGAAGCTGCCATATTTATTTCCACTTAAATAATGCAGGTTACCTGGCATCCCTGCTGATCCTCTGGCTGTAATAGTTTTAGCCATAGACCCTGAACAAGCATGCAGCATATCCGGTGTTTCTGACATTGTCAGATCCGACAAGATTAGCTGCATGCTTGTTTTTGGTGTAATTCAGGCACTCCTGCAGCCAAATAGACCAGCAGGGCTGCCAGGCAACATGTATTGTTTAAAAGGAAAGAAGTATGGCAGCCTCCATATACTCTTCGCTTCTGTTAGCCTTTAAAGAGAACCTGTACTGAGTAAAATTATTTAAAATAAACACATGAGGTAACTTCAAATGAACATTACATAGTTACCTCTCCATCAGTTCCTCTCAGAAGCGCACCATTTTCTTCTTACAGTGATCCCTTCCAGTTCTGACAACATTTTTGTCAGAACTGAAATATATCAGTTGCTGTCAGTTATATATCAGTTGCTGTCAGTTACAGCTGAGAGGAGAACTGATGTGTCCATGTTTCCCTATGGCTCAAGTGGGCGATGTTACAGTTTAACAGTGTGCTGACCAGGAAGCTGTTATGGTGTAATAGCCATTTTCAAAATGGAGGACGGAGAATTACATTGATCACAGTGGACAAACAGGACGCAGCAGAGGAAAAATAGATTGAGGAGTAGACTACACAGGAGGTAAGTATGACTTGTGTATGTTTATTTTGACTTTTAAAGTTCAGTTCAGGTTTTCTTTAAGTCAGAGAACCTGATCTGCATGTTTGTTCAGGGTCTATGGCTAAAAGTATTAAAGGCACAGCTGAAAAGCCAAGCAGCTTGCATTGTTTAAAAGGAAATACATACATACATACATACATACATACATACATACATACATACATACATACATACATACGCTGTAGTGACCTATTTTAATGTATTACTTCTCATAGTTTAAGCCCCATCTACACGATACGATTCTTTGTACGATTCGATTACGATACGATTAAATCCGACATGTCCGATCGGGATTCGATTCGATTTAATTCGATTTGCCATTGTTTTGCAATTGCAAATCGAATTGAATCGAATCGAATCAGGATCGGACATGTTGGATTTAATTGAATCGTAAATAGAATTGTAATTGAATCGTACAAAGAATCGTATCGTGTAGATGGGGCTTTAGATTTAAGACTGTAAGATTTATGAGCTTTAATTGTATGTTTCTTGTAAATGGATCCTGTTTCTTGCCTACAAGAAGGCATAAAAGCCTGGGAAGTGTGACTGATGAGGACAATGCATTGAGGTGAAACAGTTCTGTCAACACTGCTAACAGTTTGTCTCCTCTGTGCCTGCAGGTCAGTGATGTCATCCTGGTGGGCGGAGCCTGGGAACTCCCTTGAAACATTGAAGCATCATGTTTCATTATGAACACTAGCACAGAGGAATTCTGCAGCAGAGGTGGTAGGATAAGAGAGCGTCTCCGCTGACTCCAGACTCCTGCATTACCGAGCGATTCAGCAAGCCGGCATCCCTTCCTGACCGGATTACAAACCCATTCATTTCATCTGATCCGGATTGGCCCTGCTTGGTGGGCAGCTGGTGGGCTCCGCCATGTGTCATGTCATAGTAACGTGCCGCTCTATGCTATGGACCATCTTGAGCATCGTAGTGGCGTTTGGCGAATTAATAGCTTTCATGAGTGAGGACTGGCTCATCGGTAAGGCCAAGAATGGAGACGTTGACAACAGGACTGGTGGGCAGCTGGAGCTTTACCGCCCAACGCTGGGCATCTACGGACGCTGCATCAAAGTGCCCCACATTCAGTACTTCCGCAGGGACTCCCTGTGCGGCCCCTACGCCGAGCACTTCAATGAGATAGCCAGTGGCTTCTGGCAAGCTACGGCCATCTTCCTGGCGGTGGGCATCTCCATCCTGTGTATTGTAGCGTTTGTGTCGGTCTTCACCATGTGTGTGCAGAGCGTCCTGAAGAAGAGCATATTCAATGTCTGTGGACTGCTACAGGGGATTGCAGGTGGGTGCTCGCTCTGCGGAGCTCTCCTTTACACTTAACCTCTAATGCTTCTCATTCATTTTCAGAGGCAGGTAAGTGGTCACCCTCTTGTGTGTAGTATTTACACTGTAACCTGAAGAGCCCAGGTGCAAAGTACAGTAACTGACAGCAGGTAGTGGAATACGCCTTTCACTTTAAGACCTCTTACCTGGTGAGTTTACGCTTAAGCTCTTCCCTGATCTGTTTTTTCCAAACCAATGAAAATCGAAGTAATCAATGTATAAAGCAATCCTACTGATCAGGGAGTGCAGATTACAAGTATTACCTTTGGTAAATGAACTCTTCATATTCCACTGGCTAACCTGGTGACAAGATTCATCAGTGCCAGGCTAGTGACAGCTTGCTAATGGGAACTGCTTAGTAGGGAAGTGGTGGGCATGAGTTGAGACTCAGGCTTTAGGCTGCATTGTCAGCTGGAGAGCGTACTGGTCAGCTGGTAGTGTAGTCCCTATTTATTGTCCAGCGGTGCGTAATATGTTGGCGCTTTATAAATAAATAAATAAAATAGTTAAGACTGTTGCCGTAGGATTTGAGCATTTGACCAGAGTTGGAATCCTGGCTCAAGCCAGTATGTAAAACAGTAAGGAGTCTTTGGGAAGGCTCCCTAATGATCTTAGGTGCCTATGAAGCGTGCCCTAAGTGGCTGCAGCCCTCAAGCATTTTGAGTCCGCCAGGAGAAAAGTGAGATATAAATGTTATATTTAATGTAAAATACTGCAGTGTGCTCACATCTGTCAGATCTCAGTGAAGCTCTGTAGAGCACCCAATGTCGGTGGAGTACCCAATGTCTGCGGTGCTGTTCAGAGTACCCAATGTCAGCATAGTACCCAATATTGGTGGAACCACATAGAGCACCACCACTTTGCCTTATTATTTATTTATCACAGCTCTACACACTTCCGAATACACTAGCATGACTGCCACTATTTCTATTTTATATAATTCAAATACAATTGGCTGAGCTGGCATATTGTTCTTTTATGTTTGTCATTTAAACTTGAGTAACATGAGAAGCCCTCAGATACTTTCTAGTGAAAGTCGTACCATTCATTGTAAACCTAGAAGAATGAATTCCACAGAGCGGCAGTGTGAGTACTGGAAGGGAAGTGTACAGGTATCGCTTACTGACCAGAGTGACTGCAATTCCCGAGGACCTTCTACATTCAGCCTACCTACCAGTTCTTGAATTCTCTAGAGTCCATAGTGTTATAACCTCCTATATACTGCTGTGTGGCTGGCAGATCCATGTGCAGCATGCTGAATGTTGCTGAGGCTGGGAACAAGCTGAGGGGAGTTACAGATGTCGCCTCAAGTCATTGACATTGTGGAAGCCAAATGAAATGTAACCACAACTTTAAAGGGAACCCGAAGTGAGAGTTATATATGGAGGCTGCCATATTTATTTCCTTTTAAGCAATCCCAGTTGCCTGGCTATCCTGCTGATCCTCTGCCTCTAATACTTTAAGCCATAGACCCTGAACAAGCATGCAGCAGATCAGAGGTTTCTGACAATATTGTCAGAACTGACAAGATTAGCTGCATGCTTGTTTCTGGTGTACTTCGAACATTTCTGCAGCCAGATAGATCAGTAGGGCAGCCAGGTAACTAGTATTGTTTAAAAGGAAACAAATATAGTTACATAGTTATTTTGGTTGAAAAAAGACATACGTCCATCGAGTTCAACCAGTATATGGAAAACACCGTGCTATTTTCTCTGCTGATGCTATTAGGCCCCGTTTACACTTAATCAGTTGCTCTCAGTTATAACTGAAAGAAAACTGATTTTCAAAGTAATGCCCATGTTTTCCTATTGCACCTTTCACACTTAATGTGTTTTAACTGAAATCTTCCTCCCAATGCACTGCTATGGAAAAGACTCGTATGAACGCGTACTAACCCACACCAACTGATTGTGTAAATGGGCCCTTAGTGTCAGTGATCAGATGAATATTTTAATGTGACATCAATCGGATATATAAGAGGCTAGTGTACACGTGATTATTATTTTTTTTTTTTTTATTCCGATTACTTTTCCAATTGGCTATCATTAAAAAATTAATCAAAAGGACATACACACAGTGTTACGATAGCTAGTAGTTCAGTCAATATTTTCCAGCATGCACAGTCTGATTCTGATCGAGCAGATCGATTCTGAGCATGGGATCGGTCGCTGGCAATCAGTAGACTGTGTGTATGTATGTGGATATGTGCATGTATGTATGTATGTATGTATGTATGTATGTATGTATATATTCTCTCAACAAAATTGATCAGAAAAATTATCGGAAATCAGATCGGACCTATCAGGAAGTATCGATTTTAACCCGTCTATCTTACTGGAATTGCATGGTGTGTACCTGGCATAATAATTTTTCAGAAACCAGACAGTGAGGCGTTTCCTTATAAGCTAAGCATAGATATGAGACCACAATAAGCATAGATATGAGATCACAATTTGACGTCAAAGGATGTGCTCAGGTCCAGGGTGTGTTTTTATGACAGTGACAGCGTCTGTCACACATTCTAATGCCACCTATCTGTTCATTGGAAAGCAATAGCCTCAGTGAGCAGTGTAGTGGCCCAAGGGTCACAATGTGATACTATCCGCTCTAGAGGTGAGAAGTATTTGGAGGTTGCCTATTTATTTCCTTATAAACAATAACAGTACCAGTTGCTTGGCAGCACTGCTGATCTATTTGGCTGCAGTAGAGTCTGATTCACACCCGAAACAAGCACGCAGCTAGTCTTGTCAGATTTGACAAAAATGTCAAACACTTGATTTGCTGCATGCTTGTTCAAGGTCTAAGGCTAAAAGTAATGGAGTCAGAGAATCAGCAGGATAGCCAGGCAACTGGTATTGCTTAAAAGGTAATAAATATGGCAGCCTCTATATACCTCTCACTTTTTAATGACTGAGGAAGAGTTCCTCAGGATTGAAGTCTTTCCTGTGTGTAAGTGGTGGGTCTAGCCCATTCAGACCATAACTTCTACCCTTATTGTAGAAATGTGTGTTGGCGTATTTGATAGTCATCCTACCAGTCACACGTAGCAAGTGGTGTAACTGTTTCTGAAGGAAGGGTTTATGATCCTCCCTGGGTGTTTTTAATGCAGTCTCTATTCACCTTCACATCCTGTCCATGGGCCCTTCTTTCAGCTTACCTTAGATTTTTTGATTATGCAATCTTACTCACAACCACCCTTCTTGTAGACTCGAACAGTCTCTATTTTGACCTATGACACTGTATTGTTATCAAATCATTTGCATGATCTTGTTTTGTTGTGAGTTTCCGTATGTTCTACCTGTATGTTAACCCTTTTATCTATTGTGCAGCGCTGCGTAATATGTTGGCGCTTTATAAATACAATAAATAATAATAATAATTTTTGTTGCCTGAAAAAGATAATTTGGAGATCATTTTGGGTAAAATGTGTGTACAGAGTTGTAGATAACCATACTTGTTGTGAAGCTGGGTTTTCTGGTGAAATAAGGGACTGCAATAACCACTAGATGGACTCTAACTCGGGGGAAAACTGCATGTTTTGGGTCAGTGGCTAACTGGTATTGCTTGAAAGGAAATAAACATGGCAGCCTCCATATCCCTCTTACTTCAGTTGTCCTTTAAAACATCCTATTTGCACTAAAGGTGAATGAATGGGTCCTTTATAATCTCCTATTTTGCAGGAAGTGTATGGGTAATCACTTGGTAAGTAGTTGCTCAGCGATTGTGTTTGCATACGGCGATTTGCATTGTGACACGAGCCTAGTAGTGTGCTTGGTTTTTATATAGCATCTTTGTGGCCAGCCATCCTGGTGGCTGCAGTTGGTGTGCTCTGTATTTTACTGTCTGGAGCTGTCAGAAATTGGCTAATCTGGTTACCACTTTCTGTTCTTTGACAGCTGTGAATAAAAGACAAGCTGATAGGGGAAGTAGATGTCCATATACTTACAGGAACACCTATAGCCATATACCATACTTACAGAAACACCTATAGCCAGATACCGTACTTGCAGGAACACCTATAGCCATATACTGTGCTTACAGGAACGCCTATAGCCATATACCGTACTTGCAGGAACACCTATAGCCATATACTGTGCTTGCAGGAACACCTATAGCCATATACCGTACTTGCAGGAACACCTATAGCCATATACTGAGCTTACAGGAACGCCTATAGCCATATACCGTACTTGCAGGAACACGCTCTGCCTTTGACATGGGAGACCAGGGTTTGAATCTTGGCTAGGGTCAGTACCTATTCAGTAGGGAGTTCAAGGCAAGACTCCCTGACACTGCAGGGTGACCTCCTGAGCGCGTCCCAGTGGCTGCAGCTTTTGAGCGCTTTGAGTCCAACAGGAGAAAAGCGCTATACAAATGTTCGGATTATTATTATTATTACCTATAGCCATATACTATACTTGCAGGAACACCTATAGCCATATACCGTGCTTACAGGAACACCTATAGCCATATACTGTGCTTACATGAACGCCTATAGCCATTACAGGAACACCTATAGCCAGATACTGTGCTTACAGGAACACCTATAGCCAGATAATGAAAGAAACAGAGGCGCCAACAGGATAAAAATGATGCCAATTAAAACCAAATAAAATGTAGGCGGCACTGGTGGATTCGCCTCCCCTACAAAAACAGTCAACCACTGTATATGGTAAAAGATATAAATTTTTAATAAATTTCAAGCTCCCAAAAATAATTAATCTGCAACGCGTTTCACGGGACACAAGCCCGCTTCATCAGGCAAAACACATAGAAAGCAGGAGCAACCAAGTAGTTGTCAGCACTAGCGTGGCGCCTCTATATCTTTTACCATATACAGTGGTTGACTGTTTTTGTAGGGGAGGCGAATCCACCAGTGCCGCCTACATTTTATTTGGTTTTAATTGGCATCATTTTTATCCTGTTGGCGCCTCTGTTTCTTTCATTACGTGATCATCCACCTGGTGGATAGGTGTGGACACCTTTTCTTCTTCTATACAGAGAGCGACTTTTTAGCCTGAGCGGGGACAGGCCTAATCTCCCCGACTGTGCTATAAGTGGTTGCCTGAACGTGGCAACCCACACTTGTGAGTATATTTCTACTTTTTTCATTTTGACGTCAACTGTTTTACAATATTACACTATCGGGGGCTCTCGATTGTTCTTTTCTTCTCTCCCTACATACCTATAGCCAGATACTGTGCTTACAGGAACACCTATAGCCAGATACTGTGCTTACAGGAACACCTATAGCCAGATACTGTGCTTACAGGAACACCTATAGCCATATACTGTGCTTACATGAACGCCTATAGCCATATACTGTGCTTACATGAACGCCTATAGCCAGATACTGTGCTTACAGGAACGCCTATAGCCATATACTGTGCTTACAGGAACGCCTATAGCCAGATACTGTGCTTACAGGAACGCCTATAGCCATATACTGTGCTTACAGGAACGCCTATAGCCATATACTGTGCTTACAGGAACGCCTACAGCCATATACTGTGCTTACAGGAACGCCTATAGCCATATACTGTGCTTACAGGAACGCCTATAGCCATATACTGTGCTTACAGGAACGCCTATAGCCATATACTGTGCTTACAGGAACGCCTATAGCCATATACTGTGCTTACAGGAACGCCTATAGCAATATACTGTGCTTACAGGAACGCCTATAGCCATATACTGTGCTTACAGGAACGCCTATAGCCATATACTGTGCTTACAGGAACGCCTATAGCCATATACTGTGCTTACAGGAACGCCTATAGCCATATACTGTGCTTACAGGAACACCTATAGCCATATACTGTGCTTACAGGAACACCTATAGCCATATACTGTGCTTACAGGAACACCTATAGCCATATACTGTGCTTACAGGAACGCCTATAGCCATATACTGTGCTTACAGGAACGCCTATAGCCATATACTGTGCTTACAGGAACACCTAACTATCAGCTGACACTCCACAATACAGTAGCCAGTAGAGAAAGTTGGAGCAGAGTGGTGTGGTGTCTTTGTGTCTTATCACACTGACTGATCAGATGACAGTTACCTGTAATGTCTCAAAGGTCACCTTGTGTTTACTGCATAGCAACAGTTGCTGCATTAGAGCAGCCAGTCAATATTTGCAGCTGGTAATCTCATCAGTCTCCTGATTGACTCACTCACAGCTGGCTTTACCATTCAGCACTCCTCGCTGCAGCTGTGACGGCATTTATTGGGTCATTTGCTTTTTATGTATTCACCTAACTCATTTAGGAAATGCCTCGATTTCTTTTCCAGGGTTTGATGTAGAGAATATTAAGCCAATCATATCCGTGCTAATTTCCACAAGAGCTTACCATCTAATGTCCTGATCACTGTAGTAGAATTACTAGACACCAGGGAACATTTGAAAGGGGGTAGCCACTAGACATTGAGATTGGCCTGTGACTTGGTCACAGTTCTCAGTTTCAGCCATCTTTGAATAGGAGTTTGATACCTCTGCTAGAGCCAGTTTGGGTGCAGGCCAGCTGACATATCTTGGATCTTTGTATCTCATACAATTCCACATCTTCCCCCCCCCCCCCCCAGAAATACATGACTTTTGTTTTCCACTATCTGTAGCTGATATTATTTTGTATTAATATAGCCCTGACCTGTTCTGCAACGTTAAACTCTTGTACAGCACTTTACAAAGAATCAGAATACTCAGAATCAGAATCCTCTTTATTTCCGCCAAGCACGACTTAGTCGTGCCCGGAATTGGGCTTGTGACAAAGCAGGTACAGGAAAGGACAGACAACAGAGATAACAGGGTAGCATACATCAAACAAATGCAATACAGTAATTCATAACAGAGAAAAACCTTGTTCACAGTAAATATGGAGATCTGCCGTGCAGACATGCTTAAAGGACGGTTCTGGCTAGTCGAGGAAGAACAGCCTAAGCAGAGGGCGATGGGGAGGTGGTGGTGGTGGTAGGGGATGGGAGTGAGTCTAGAGAGTTCAGTGATTTGACTGCTGAGGGGAAGAAGCTGTTCCTGTGCCTTGAGGTCCTGGTGTAGATGGACCGATACTTCTGGCCCGAACGGAGCCGACTGAAGAAGTGGGAGCCTTGGGTGTAAGGGATCGTTAGCGATCCTCAGTGCTCTGGAGCTCAATCTGGTGTTGTAGAGGAGGTCCAGAGGGGGGAGAGGTTTTCCAATGATTCTTTCCGCCAATCTGATGACCCTCTGTAGCTTGTATCCATCACAGGCAGAGGAGCCAGCGTACCAGACCAGGGTAGAAGAGCACAGGCCAGATTCTATTGTGGCTGAGTAGCTTGTCAGAAGTTTCTGGTCCATACCGAACTTCCTCAGTTGGGGGAGGAAGAATAGTCTCTGCTGGGCTTTCCTCTGGGTGGAGGTGGTGTTGGCCTCCCACCTCATGTCGTTGGAGATGGTTGTGCCCAGGAGACGAGCGCAGGGAACTTGTGCTACTTTTGTGCTTTCTATATGGATTGGAGGTGGGGTGGGGGCGCGCTTTCTAAAGTCCATGATCAGCTCGTCAGTTTTTGCGGTGCTGAGGACTAGCCCATTCACCCTACACCAGTTGCAGATGCTTTCGACTTGGCCTTGCCGCCAACCGTCCCTTAAGCCTAGTACACACTTAATTTTATGATTGGCCAATCACTGACCAATTTTGCCACCTCTGTAGTATTAAGGGGCCCATACACCTAACGATTTTCCCGCCGATATACAGCAGATCCGATCACTGTGATCGAATCTGCTGTGAAATCGTTGCGAAAATGCTGACCGAACGATTGATTTCTGCCCGAAATCGATCGTTCCCGTCAATCCGTCCATGCGGAAGATTTCGCTCGATCGCCGGTGTGTCGTGAGTGCGTCGATAGCGGCGTTCGAATGTCCGACCGACGCTAGCGGCAATAAATTACCTGTTCCGCCGGCGCGAGTCCCCTGGTCTCCGCTGTCCCTTCTCCTCGCTTGGCTCCGGCTGGCTTCACTTACTTCCTGTCCCGATAGGAAGTTTTAAACAGTAGAGCGCCCTCTGTTTAAACTTCCACCGGCAGGAAGTAAAGTGAAGCTGTAGCAGGGGCGTCGCTAGCCCTGTTTTAGGGGGGCACGTGCCCCCAATCTTTCCTGGGGTGCCACGGATCTCCGCCCGGCCGCCCCCTCTGTCAGACTCAGCGGCTCCCTCCAGCCGCCGCGTCACTGACAGTCTCAGACCTCAGGATCAGGCGGCGAGCCGGCGACCAATCGTGCGGGCGCTAGGACCCAGCGCCCGCACTGATATGCGGAAGTGACATCACTTCCGCATATCGAGCGGGTGCGTCCAGCGCCCGCTCGTACATCTGGTCGGGTCGCCGCTGATCCTGAGGTCTGCTGAGAGGTAGGGGGGGGAGCGGCGGCGGCTAGAGAGGGGGCCTCCCTGTCACTCACTCACTCACTCACTCACTAAAGGGGCTCCCCTGGCACTCACTCACTCCCTAAAGGGGCTCCCCTGGCACTCACTCACTCCCTAAAGGGGCTCCCCTGGCACTCACTCACTCCCTAAAGGGGCTCCCCTGGCACTCACTCCCTAAAGGGGCTCCCTGGCACGCACCCACTCCCTAAAGGGGCTCCCTGTCACTCACTCACTCCCTAAAGGGGCTCCCTGTCACTCACTTACTCCCTAAAGGGGCTCCCTGTCACTCACTCACTGCCTAAAGGGGCTCCCTGTCACTCACTCACTGCCTAAAGGGGCTCCCTGTCACTCACTCACTGCCTAAAGGGGCTCCCTGGCACTCACTCACTGCCTAAAGGGGCTCCCTGGCACTCACTCACTGCCTAAAGGGGCTTCCTGGCACTCACTCACTGCCTAAAGGGGCTCCCTGGCACTCACTCACTACCTAAAGGTGCTCCCTGTCACTCACTATCGGGGTCCCTGTCACTCACTACCTAACTGGAGGCGCCTGTCACTCACTAGCTAACCTGGGGGTCCCTGTCACTCACTACCTAACTTGGGGGGGCTACCATATTAAGGGGGCATTCTGCCTATTTATGTGAAATGCTGTCTATTTATGTGCCTCATGACTGCTGAATGTGTCTTGTTGGGAGCCTTATGATTTGTTGGGGGCCTCATGATTGCTGAATTTGTCTTGTTGGGGGCCTCATGATTTGTTGGGGGGCCTCATGATTGCTGAATTTGTCTTGTTGGGGGCCTCATGATTGCTGAATTTGTCTTGTTGGGGGCCTCATGATTTGTTGGAGGCCTCATGATTGCTGAATTTGTCTTGTTGGGGGCCTCCTGATTTGTTGGGGGCCTCATGATTGCTGAATATGTCTTGTTGGGGGTCACATGATTGCTAACTGCGAGACTATGGGAAAAGCTGAATCCTTATCATATGAGACAATAGCATTAAACCTACTTGTTTAGCGTTTTAAAACAGAAAATAAAACTGGGAGGTTCTAAAAAATTGAATACATTTTTCAGGAGTAGGATGGATGAAATTGTTTATCTTCACAGTTTATTTTCAACTTGGATTTTCCATAATGTTCATGTATGAGTTAAAACGTTTGTACAGTATTTAGTTTAAATTGCTGTTGCCACTTTGCGATAGATACCGGTAAGTGACTTTTGGGTTGCAGTTTGGGCACTCGGCCTCCAAAAGGTTCGCCACCACTGTCCTAATCTGATGTCCCACCATTGCTAGGTTCATGTAAATTTGTCTCCACCCGTTACCACACCTATATTCTGGTCCATGGCCCACCCATTTTTTGGTGCGGCGCGATAAGCACGCCACACAACGTGATCGTCATATTTTTGGCACGCTAGCTGCAGTGTGCTGAATTCTGCTGCCTACAGTATGTACAGTATACGCTGTTCTCTAGTGCTTGCACTGTGTGCTGATTTACCTCCAGTGTGTACAGTGTAAGGTGTTACTCTGTGCCTTTATTGATTGTAAACCAGCTGTATTGTATGCTGATCCCTGCTACTTTCAGTATGTACAGTATTAGCTGTAAAGCCTGGTACACACATACAATTTTGATTAGCCAATTTTAGCTCTGTTCATAAAATTCATTGTCTGTTGGCCCACTTACTGCACGGGGGTGGGAAATTGGGGGTCAGTGATTGACCAATCAAAATTGTATGTGCGTATACATCTTTGATCTATGCCTATACTGATTGTAAATGATCGAAATAAAGGACAGGGGGCTCCGTCCAATATTTCGATGGGCAGGCCCGTTATCCGTAGCTTACACCGCTGCTAAGTTCATGTACATTTGGCCCCACCCATGGCCACGCCCACTCACCGCATGGCCACGCCCATTTTTTGCTACCTCCCCTCCTGGTGCCCACAGGTGCCACTGATCTCCAGGGACCCTAGAAACGCCCCTGAGCTGTAGCCCTGGAGCCCAGAACGGAAAAGAAGACGGCGGAGACCGGGGGACTCGCGCCGGCTGAATCAGGTAATGTATGTGGGGGGGCAGCTCCACAGATTGTGAATCAGTTTCATAGTGAAATTGATTCACAATCTGTTTGCAGTAAAGGCAGCCATACGATCCCTCTCTGATCCGATTCGATCAGAGAGGGATCTATCTGTTGGTCGATCTGATGGCAGATCGACCAGTGTATGGCCACCCTTAAGCTGGCCATACACTGGCCCGATTTACCGCCGTTTCGACAGCAGATTCGATCACTGGGATCGAATCTGCTGCCAATCGTTCGCGCTACATGCCGAATTTCGATTCATTTCGTCCGATCGCGCCGTGCGGAAAATTACCGTCGATCGCCCGCGGGTAAAGAGCGCATCGCTAGCGGCGTTCGAGTGCCCGACGACCGACGCAATAGAGCCCGCATACATTACCTGCTCCGCCGGCGCAACTGCCCCCGCTTGTCTCCGCTCTTCTCCGCTCTGGTCTCCGGCATGCCTTCACTTATTCCTGCCCGGCAGGAAGTTTAAACAGTAGAGGGCGCTCTACTGTTTAAACTTCCTGCCGGGCAGGAAGAAGTGAAGCATGCTGGAGCCGGAGACCAGAGCGGAGAGAGACCCGGGAGTCGCGCCGGCGGAGCAGGTAATGTATGCGGCGGTGGGAGCGGCAGCAGCACCACCACCACAACAGATTGTGATCGGTTTCAGGCTGAAATCGGTTCACAATCTGTTTGCAGTAAAGGTAGCCATACGATCCCTCTCTGATCAGATTCGATCAGATAGGGATCTGTCTGTTGGTCGAATCTGATGGCAAATCGACCAGTGTATGGCCACCTTTAGAGTTTACCTATACAATCTTCTCATAGTGCTCAATATCTGTAGACTCTCATACTACATGGATGTAGTAAAATTGGTCAGTGATTGTGTGTACCCGACTTAAGAGGAGCTCAAAATCACACAAGCAATGTTCAGTTGGTAAGATTGTATAAAGATTGTACAGTCAGATTGCATAGTGCATGGCAACTTTTAAGGCCACTGACATAATCTGTTATTCTATAGGGGGAAGATGTGACGTTATCACAATATTTGGGGGTATGGTAGGGAACTGGAGTGCCTGTAGGACCCCCACACAAACACTGGAAGAACATACAAACTCCATGAAGATTTCTAGATCTGTCCCAGATTTGAACCAGAGACTGCAGCATTGTATGGGTGCATACATCCAATTTTACCACTGCCATGTAGAGGGACAACATATTTTGAATATTATAAACAGATTGTGTAGGTAAGCTCTTATACTGCATGTAGGTGGTAAAATCGGTTCATTATTGGCCAATGTTATTGGCCAATGGTGTGCATCGGGCTTAAAGGACATCCAAAGTGAGAAAACCATGATAAACAATTGTATGTATCCTCCTAAAAATTATATTTTAAGTTATCCCACAGTTTTATTTTATATTTAAATCTAATGTTCAGGTTTATTTGCTGTTTCATGGTCTCTTGTCAATGACACATTCATTGAAGTATGCCAGAGCTAAAATCTATGAACTATTGCCCCTTTTTATCGCCTTTTTTTCTTCTCTCCAAGGCCATTTTCTGCCAGGAAAGTGTTTTATGGCTGTAATTCCTTATCAGTGAGGGTTACGCTGTAGTCCAACCTGGTGCCGACCCGGACAGAAACTGTCACTTACCTGATTTTTAACTCTTTCAGATTGTGGAAGTAAAGAAGATATATAGCCTAGTTATGTGTGCTATGCACTGGACCATACACATGTCTATCACCTCATGTCACCTCAGGTGTCCTTTAAGGCAAGAGTACTATCTACCACCCTACTGTGCCCTTCATTCCCAGTATCATTTCACGTATGCTGCCAAGGGACCAAAGCAGGCATATCTGTCAAATGTTGCTGGGCCAACTGTCGCCTGAAAATATTAAAAAAAAGTTTATTTCCGGTAACAGGAACCTGTTGCACAGCCCATTACTTTGTAGCCCAAAATAACAAAAAGCTAATCGTAAAACCTGTATTGAGCAAAATGGAGTATAAGAAAAATTCATGGCTATTGCAATTTTCTGAGTTTGTCTAGTAGCACACTGTTGGGTGTCAGGCGAGCTGCAGGCCGGGTGCTCTGGCTGTTTGATCTGCAGACAGGTGCCACCAGGCTGCAGAAAGACAACATGAAGAGGAAATGAGATTTGCTGTGGGCTGCCTGTTGACAGACATGTTTGAGGGATAACAGCTCGGTTCTATTCTGGGTTTGGACGACTTCTGATGCATACCAATGGAAATTCATATCAGCGACAACCCTAGCACACATCCCTCGCCACATGTCACGGTCTAATGGGATTAAGTCCGCACATGAGCAGGCTCTGACAATACGGAGCTGTGAATAGACAGCACACAGGCAGCCACTTTGTCTCCCAACCAATTATCTCCTCTGGGTAACATAATTGGAGTAGCTTTGCTGGTTTATGGGGCTCACATGTTGCAGACATGCTTTGTACAGCACAGAACAGATGCTGCTCCGCAAAGCTAACCCTGGAATTCAACAAATGACATTCCAAATTCAATACTATTCATTATACATACAGAAAAAAATTCAAGAACTGCAACAAAGTAGTAAACCTGAGATATTATGCAGTATTTTTGTCCATTGACCAGTCAGTCTGTACAGAATAGTGCCATTGCTTTTACCTTGTTACAGAGTTAAATGCCCCTAAAGGTAGGCATACATCTAGCGATTATGATTCAATCGACACAGTGATTGACTTTATTAAGGAATCGACTTCAGTATGGTTGATTGAAAGTCGGTCGACTAGACCCACACACTACAAACGATAGCCTATGAGATTCACATTTGATTTAACCGATGTTGTGTCTCCATGCTCTGAATGCAAAATCAATTCAGTCCATTGAATGACATGTGAACAGTAGCTGTTCCCTGTGTGATTGACCGATATCTTGCATCCTGCTCGATCGACTAAGCTGGTCGATTCAATATGAAATCGGCCACTTTTCACCGATTGGGAATTCTGCAACACACTTGATTCTCTCTTGATTCTATAAAATGATTGAATCGAATAGTCTAACGTACAGCCAAATCGCTAGATGCATGGCCACCTTAAAGTGGACCCAAATTAAAAATACAAGATTTCAGAAATAAAATCTATTTTCTAAATTATAATAATAAATAGCAGCTTTTTTCAGCTCCATGATGACAAATATAAAATATTTTACGTTTATTGGAGGAACCCCTCCCTTCCTTTCATATTGCCGGCACAGAATCCGGCAAATTGGCGGAGTAGATGGTGTCCGGCAAAGGAGGAATTGCTAATGGCAGCCCCCAGTATAATCCTAGCTATGAAAAGAGAAGGGTGAAAAGCATGCACTGAAATGCTCATAGGCTTGAAGGAGTGTTTATCTTTGTATGTGTCAGAGTGGTGCAACTAAATATTTTGAATTAAAGTTTGGTTTGGGTCCGCTTTAATGCTAAGTACACACGATACAATTGTAAAAATTCTATCTGGCAGGTAATTCTAGTGCCCAGTACCATACAATTTTCTGTTTGATTTTTCTGTTAAGGTGGCCATACACTGGCCCGATTCGCGGCCGTTTCGACAGCAGATTCGATCCTGGGATCGAATCTGCTGCCAATCGTTCGCGCTAAACGCACCCGCCGATCCGATTTCCTCCCGAAATCGGATCGGTCCGTCGATCGCGCCGTGCGGGAAATTTCCCTCGATCGCCCGCGGATAGGGAGCGCGTCGCTAGCGGCGGCCGATCCGATCAGGTATACATTACCTGACGCTGGCTCCCGGGCGTCTTCTCCGCATCTTCTCTGCGCTGCACCCGCTCCATCCCGGCGCTTCCTGTCACTGCAATGACCAGGAAGTTCAAATAGAGGGCGCTCTATTTGAACTTCCTGGTCACGGAGTGACACAGAAAGCGCCGGGATGGAGCGGGTGCAGCGTGGAGAAGATGCGGAGAAGATGCCCGGGAGCCAGCGTCAGGTAATGTATGCGCGGGGGGGGACAGGCGGCAGCAGCGGTTCCACAGATTGTGATCGGTTTCAGGCTGAAATCGATTCACAATCTGTTTGCAGTAAAAGCAGCCATACGATCTAATGGCAAATTGACCAGTGTATGGCTACCTTTAAGGTGGTCATACACACTAGATTTGCAGCAGATTCCACCATCAGATAGATTCGACTTGACAGGCATCTGACAGAAATCTGACAGGAATCTATCTGATGTGTGCCACACACTACCAACAGATTTCCAATAGATTTCAGAATGAAATCTATTGAAAATCTAAACGCATTATTGCACCATTAGATCCAATGCAACTCTATGGGCCATCGATCTGCTGCCAGCCTAGACCTAGATTTTCCATCTTGTTAGATAGATCAAATCGATCAAAATCAGCTGCAAATCGATTTTGCTGATTTGAAAGAATCGATTGCTGATCAATCGATCGATGGCTGAAATCGACCAGTGTATGGGCCCCTTAAGATTTTCTGTAAGATTTTTCTGTAATTAGATTTTCTGTAAAGAACTGGTAGAGACTGGTCATTATCTCTAGTGCATTGTCTGCTGGCTATCTCCTGCTGAGTAGCACAATGCCTAATTGCTAGGCAGATAGATGGTTAGATAGATAATTTCCAACATGTTGGAAATATCTAAATTGCAAATAAGAAACCATTAATTTTGAATGGCTGTTACAGGTTTTCTTATCTGGTTTGTTAGGTTGCTACTGGCAATAGCTCTGCATTTCATAAGGCACAATTCTAGGAAAATTGGCATTTTCATTCTGCACCGTGTGGTAATGGGGTAGACCCATCTTGGATTGTTGTTGCTCTCCTTTCTCCCCAACTGTGAAAAATTTGCATGGCTTTCTGTCCAGACAGGAAACTGGAATACCTGTCCAAGACTGCATCGAATGAAAAGGCCCATACACACGTCGAATTTTTGCGAACGACCCGTCGTTTGGACGTTCCGTCGTTCGCACGCCAAATCCGGCGTGTGTACAGACTATCGTTCGGGTGATGAGACTGGTTTTCAGCGACCCGCCGGGCGGATCGCTGAAAACCAGTCTTATCACCCGAACGATAGTCTGTACACACGCCGGATTTGATGTGCGAATGACGGAACGTTCAAACGACGGGTCGTTTGCAAAAATCCGACGTGTGTATGGGCCTAAAGTCCTTTTTCCTTTTTTGAGTAAGGAAGATTCACTGACTACTTATTAGATTACTACAATAGTGCTGCAAAAAGCAACCCCCCTCCGGTATTACGTATGAAGTCCTGTGAATCCAATTTATACTGCAGAGTTTATGCAAAGAAACGGAGAAAGACCCACATTTATCATGTGGGCGATATTGGTGATTTCTGGGAGGCCTGAGATCATTTCCTGTTGCTGAAAGCCGCCCGCATGGTATCATTTCCCAGCTTTGAGTGGGTTCGCTGGGTGTCTGGCCTCTGGGCAATGAAGGAATAAGCCGTCATTTGCAGGATTTGACTTGTATACGGACTCCTTCTCACCGAGCTTTCACAGATGTATCAGTGACGTAGCTGCTGAATAAACTGCATAATTGTGAGAGAGCCAACATTCCTGTCAGACCGAGCTCATGTGGTCTATTGAAGGAAGTGGCTGCCAGAGACACAATCAACTTGTCATTCTCTCTGTATCCCGGCCAAATATCATGTGATCAGCTCCAGGTATTGGAACGCAGATGACAGAAAATGGATTTATGAACAGGGGGGTTAAGAAATAAGGTATAAAAATTGGCCAGAATAAATTGCATTTATAAGATGGGAGGTCCATGATTCCAATATTTAATACACATACTTGGCTGCTGAACTTTTAATGTCAGTATAAATGCTACTGCTACTCTTAGCAAGATTACAGATATTTTCCTGGATTAGCAGAATGGTCTGAATGACTACTAGCTACAAGGTGGCAAACAGGGCCGGATTTGTACACTTTGCCATCCTAGGCCACTGTCACCAGCAGCTCCCTTCAGTATAGGTAGCGAGATGACCCCGTCCCTCTAGTATAGGTAGCCAGATGACTCCTCCCCTTTCCATCCAGTATTGATAGCCAGATGACCCCTCCCCTTCCCTCTAGTATATGTAGCCAGATAACTCCGCCCCCTTTCTCTCCAGTATAGGTAACCAGATGACTCCCTTAATCCTCCCCCCCCCCCCCCCCCACCTTTCAGTATAGGTAGCCAGCTTGCCTTCACAGCAATCAGTGTCACTAATTTCTCCGCTCCTCTCCAGTGCAGAAGCTTCCTCTTCCTTTCCGTCTCCAATGTTGCTAAAGTCCATAGCCACCGGCCACAATACAAACGTGCACAAACGGCAAGGTGGCTGCTGCACAGGCAGCTAGCAGCAGAGTATGACGGTCAGGTGCTCGCCTGATCTCCTTGCATTGCAGCATTTGCAAGCTTGCAAATGCTGCACCAGTTTAGCCTGCTGCTTTGGTGCCCTTCCTCCTGTGGTGCCCTGGACCATGGCCTAGGTGGCCTTGGCCTAAATCCGGCCCTGGTGGCAAACATGCAGGAGAAAGATTACTATCGGCATTGAAAGTTAAAGTGGACATGAACTCAGAACTTCCTCTCTGCTCTAGAAGATACGCAACAGCATAATAACCTTTACAGAAAAAACATTTTTGTAACAGCTGATAGTGTGGTTTGCCTTCTTAAAACAGTTGTTTGTGATAATTCAGCTTTAAGTGAACATCTGTGGTTACTCTGTTTTACAGCGGATACAAATCCTGCACTAAATCTGCACTGTTTCTACTTCCTGCTTTCATGGAAGCAGACCTATTGTTAACATTCGGTGTTTACCAATTAACTCTCTGCCGTGGCAGTCGGCTGACACAGAAGAGATCAAATTCCAACTTGTGATTAGACACAACTGGGGGGGAATTAGACTGCATAAACTCCCTAAATACATACAGGGTGCATTTCTCAGTTTTCCTTTTGTCCTGTGCAAGAGTTCAGGTCCACTTTATACAAGAGGTTATTTACAGAGTGGCTGGATAGTGTACTGGTTGAAGAGAGACTGAAGCGGAATTGTATTGTGATATAATTAGTATGTGTAGTACAGCTAAGAAATAAAACATTAGGAGCAGAGACATAAGTCTAATATCGTTTCTAGTACAGGAAGGGTTAAGAAACTCAAGTTATCTATGCAAAACAGTCATTGAGCTCCTTGACTCTCAAAGTTGCAGAGAGCTCTCTTTTGAAGCTTATCTCAACTGTCAGACACTGTATTTTCTTTGTCTCTGCAGAGAACAGTTCAAAAGTTCACTTGCCTGCTCTGTAAAATCATTTAGAATGCTGAGTTGTGTATAAACTGCAAATATTAGAGAATGATGCAACGTTATTAAAAAACAACAACTATGTAACTGAGAATAAAAATGAGTATATTTTCTTTACTACTAATGTTATAGTAATTATCCGTACTACACAACCAATTTCGTTATATCCTATTTTTTTCCGCTTCAGTGTCTCTTTAAGGGCTCTGCCTACGACCTAGGATACCTCGTTTAGAATCTTGTCTCTTTCAGTTTAGTAAGCCAGCGCCCAGTAAGGAAACCTCGGGCAAGACTCCCTAACGCTGCATCTGCCCACTGAGCGCACCCTACTGGCTGCAGCTCTGGCACTTAGAGTCTACCAGGAGAAAAGCGCAATATATGTTCTGTGTCTTGTCTTCCAAAAGTAAAACCTAAATCAAGCAACTAAGCCTATTAGAAAATCGTGTCATATCAAAAATGCATAAATCAAACCCAATTTATAGGTTTCTGAAATGACACGATGGTCCTCAAAGGCTGTATTGTTTGGAATTTACGTAGCTTTAAAACATAAATCAAAGAGCAATGGTGTGAAATATTCTTTAGTTTTCTGACAGATCTGATTTGGATGAATTCTCCATGAAACACAACCCTGGCAGGGATTGAGAGCTCCCAGCTCACATGCTGGAGCACTCCAGAATTTGTTTCCTCAGGTCTGCAGCTGTTAAGGCTTGTACACATGTGCAACTTTTCTGCCCAACTATCATCCGAACTTGGTCTGATGGACAGTGGTGGTGCTACACTGGGGCACTGGTCACCCCGGGAATCACTGCCCCTCTGAGAGCCCAGCACCACTATCCCCCAATCAGTAACATACAGTTAACTGTTTACAGGCTCCAGAGGCATACACTGAACAGGATAGGGTCTGTAAAAAAAAAAGCTCTCCATGTCAGCCTGAGTCTATGTAGGCGATAAATGGATAAAACAAAGGGTCTCATCTATTTGCCATAAATACCTCACAAGTCATTGAATCTATTGGTCGTGCAGTCAATCATGTTGTCTGGTTGGTCACAATTGTGCGTGTGTCCTACACACGACCAGCAAAATCACACAAATTGTTTCTGTTGCCATGAAGAAGAAGAAAGGTGAGGCACTGTGAATTGTGAATAGGTACCTTTTAATCAAGTGTACAGACATCGGGGTATGCAGTGGGGGTGATGGAGGCCTGACAGCCGTTTCGCTTGACAACAAGCTTCTTTAGAGGCCAATAGACACACTATTGGCCTCTGAGGAAACTTGTTGTCAAGCGAAACGGCTGTCAGGCCTTCATCACCCCCACTGCATACCCTAATGTCTGTACACTGTTGATTAAAAGGTACCTATTCGCAATTCACAGTGCCTCAACAGTTTTCTTCATTGCATGACCTTCGTTATGAGAGCACGGAATTGCTGGTACACAATCCAGTGTGTGGCCAGTCAGCCTCCTATCACCATCTAGAGCCTGCCTTTTTTTCTATGTTTTTCTTGCTCATAGTTTCTGTTGCCTACAGGCATTGATACTCATGACCCATAAATAATCTAGAATATTATCTGGTTGAATAGCTCTATGTTTAATTGTCACACATACGGTTATGCTCTGCAGAGATAGATCTGGTTGCCATGGGTTAATGTACATCATTGTCTTATAACATGTCTACCTATCCCCGCTGGCCGTTGACACTGGACACTGAGCAGCAGGTGGTGGCGTGTTTGCTGGACATTTGAGCAGCTTTTGGATTGCAGAAAATAGACAAAAACAGGCAGTGATTTTAGTGTAAATGCAAAGTGTCAGAATGCAGGACCACACAGGAGACGCCCCAGCAGGGAGTCCTGATGTTTGTGAGAGCAGGATTACTGCTGCCCTTCTCTGGTGGGGGAGGCTAGTTAAGGTGATCTGCTGTCAGGTCAACACCGGTTGCCTAGTGTGGGGTAGAAAGTTTGTTTCATCAAAAGCGGGAAGTCTTTGCGGTCCATAGCCAAATATTCATTAGATGCCGGCCCTAGGCACACTTTTTAGTAAATTAAGCAATGATGCCCCCTTATGTTCCATACATGTTAGGTGGTCATGGTAACATAGAACCACATATAGTGTATGTTTTTGTACCAGCAGTCTCTGGTCCTTAAAGGACACCCGAGGCAAAAATAAACTAATGAAATAAACAATTGTATCTATCTTCCATCTCATAAAAATGACTTTTTAAGATATTCCAGTTTATTTTATATTTAACCACTTCACCACTGAGTGGTTTTACCCCCTGACCACCAGAGCAATTTTCACCTTTCAGCGCTCCGTCCATTCATTCGTCTATAACTTTATTATTACTTCTCGCAATGAAATGAACTATATTTTGTTTTTTCCGCCACCAATTAGGCTTTCTTTAGGTGGGACATTATGCCAAGAATTATTTTATTCTAAATGTGTTTTAATGGGGAAAATAGGAAAAAATGTGGGAAAAAATTATAATTTTCAGTTTTCGGCCATTATAGTTTTTAAATAATGCATGCTACTGTAATTAAAACCCATGAAATGTATTTGCCCATTATTCCCGATTATAAAACCGTTTAAATTATGTCCCTATCACAATGTTTGGCCCCAATATTTTATTTGGAAATAAAGGTGCATTTTTTTCAGTTTTGCGCCCATCCCTAATTACAAGCCCGTAGTTTATAAAGTAACAGTGTTATACCCTCTTGACATAAATATTTAAAAAGTTCAGTCCCTAAGGTAACTATTTTTTTTTTTTTTTATTGTAAATATTTTTTTTTTTTTAAAATTACACAAAAATAAATAATTGGGGAGTGTGGGAGGTAATGAGTTAATTTATTATGTAAAACAATTTATTTGTATGTGTAAAATGCATTAGGGTGTAGTTTACTATTTGGCCACAAGATGGCCACAGAGTGTTTGTTTACATGCGACCTGTAAGCGACCGGAAGGACGCTTACAGGAAGCAGGAGGAGGCTGGGAGACTCACAATGATCGCGCTGTTTCTGAAAGAAGCAGCAGATCATTGCGGGGGCTTAGATCAACGAACGGGAATGGATTTTCCCGTTCATTGATCTCCGGGCAAGCGAGCGGCGGCGTGCACGAGCGGCGGGTGCGCGCGCACGAGCGGCAGTAGCGCGGACAGCGGCGGGAGCGCGGAAGGTACGGATTTCTCCGTCCCTGGTTTTTTAGGAGGGAAAAAAGGGACGGAGAAATTCGTACCGCCGGGGGTAAAGTGGTTAAACCTACTTTTTAAAGGGGCACTATGGCGAAAAAAATTATACAATTTAAAATATGTGAAAACCTATACAAAGAAGTATGTTTATTCCTGAGTAAAATGAGCCATAAATTACTTTTCTCCCATTTTTTGCTGTCAAGTACAGTAGGTGGTAGAAATCTGACAGAACCGACAGATTTTGGACTAGTCCATCTATTCATGGGGGATTCTTAGCAAGGCTTTTATTCTGTATGAAGATATATATCCTAAAAAGGATTAAAATAATGTTGCTGGCCAGCTTCCCTACTCGCTACAGTTTTTTGGCAGTTGGAAAGAGTGGCTGCCATTCACTAAGTGCTTTTGAAAATAAACAAAACCCAGAGAATCCCCCATGAGGAGATGGGCTCGTCCAAAACCTGTCGGTTCTGTCAGATTTCTACTACCTACTGTAAGTGGCAGCAACATAGGAAAAAAGTAATTTATGGATCATTTTACTCTGGAAAAAAACCTCTTATTTGTATAGGTTTACACATATTTTATAGTTTACCATTTTTCTCCATAATGCTACTTTAAGTTTTTTTGTTTTTACTCATTGAATTATGGCAAAGCTAAAATCTATGAACTATTGACCCTTTTTTTATCTCTTTCATGCTCCCAGAAACCATTTTCTGCTAAGAAAGTGTTTTTATAGTTGGAATTTCTTATCGGTGAGGACCACACTGTAGTCCCTTCCTGTCAGGACAGAAGGTGGCCACTAACTGTCCAATTTCTAGCAAAAAATCGTTAGAGCGATCAGAAATTCTGATCGGATTGGTTGTAAATAACCTCCGTTGATGGGCACAATCGATTATGAACGAGTGGAAAAAATGTCATCCGAATGAATTTTCGCCGAACCAAAATTTGGATTTTCTTGTTGGTTGTGATGGATAGGAAGCAAAGATTGGTTCGTTGATGGTGTAGTGAACGATGTATTATATTTCACTTCCGATCAGAATTTCTGATCGCTCGAATTATTTTTCGCTAGAAATTGGATCATTAGTGGCGACCTTGAGTCAGCCACTTACATACCTGATATTTAACTTTCAGGCAGAGAAAGAAAAAAAGGAACACAGCCTAGTTATTTGTGTGCTAGGCACTGTACATACCTATGTCCATCTCATCATGTCACGTCACCTCGGGTTTGCTTAAGCGGACTTCCAGAGTGAAGGCTCAAACGCACTAGAAGCTTTTTCTAAGCATTAATAGCACTGAATCGCTCTTGCTAATGCAATGCCATGGGGGATTTTTATAAAATCACATCTCTCAGGTGGGATCACACCCCTAGCTAGAGCTTTTCTAATCACAAAGCACTCAGAAAAGTGGGGTTTCAGGCCTAAAGAAGAAAAAACCCTCTGTTTACCTGAGGAGCCTTGTCCTGTAAAGCTGTCCCAAAGACCCCACATCACTCCACTTCTGGCCCTGAACCCCCCCCCCCCTCCCCCCACCTCATACACCGCAGGCCGAATTGCCAATCGATTTCAGCATGAAATGTCTTGAAAATTGGCCGAGTCCACAGCCTTGCCGCTGCCCTCCTAGTATGTAAATGCGCCTAATATGTACAGTGTATGTATAACTTACCTGAACTATGCGGGGCCCATCCGTCTTCGTCGTCCTGCTGCTCCATTAGCGCTATACATGCTGCCGTCATTTAGTGTGTGGCACGTGTGTAACATGGTAACAGGTAATGTATAAATGTACAGACGGGGGGCACATTTATACACTAGGGGGAACAGCTTCTGGGGTTTTGTTGCATTAGTCGCTTGCCCTGATATCACTCTCCGTTTATCGGCTCGCACCCGATAGACCACAACGCCTGACATCTAGCAGCATGTGCAATCTATACATTCGCCAAAATTGGTCACATCCAATATCAGGCATGCTCTTACTGTCACAGACTTTCATTCAATAATACTCCAATTGGATGGTCGATTGGCCGCCAAATCCAGAGAGATGTATGGTCCCCTTTACAGTGTCAGAACGTAACTCTGTCTAAGAATAAGCCCAATAAAGGTAAAGCGTTACAGAGCCATTCTGTGAGGCGGTAATGATGTGGAATGTATTATTCATGCAGATGAGTGTACTATAAAAAATTGTTTATACAAGGCCTGCTTATAACCAAGTGCTTCCCCAGTCCTTGTGGTTTCCGTGTTTTTGCTGCATAAGCTGTGTTACAAGAGCCTGAAGTGTAACGTTCCTTTTCATGTGGGAATTGTGCTCTGTACTGACACGGGATCCCTGCTATAGCTCTGAGTGTGTCTGTAGTATTGGAAGACAGCGGTCATAGGATAGCAGTTTATGGACTTATTTTTCTGCAGTCAGTCATAGATGAAGTCTCTCTGTTTGGATTGAAGCATTTAGAAGCCTAACTGAAAGCCCAAGTCCAGGCCATAGTTTTAAAGGAAACTTGCGACCGGATCCCATGAAGTAAAGGAAAAGTGTGACCATATTTCACATTTTGCTATCTTATAATTGCTGCTTGTGTGACTATAATGTAATTTGTCCGTTCACAGTGGGTGTTGCCTTGTTCCCTATAACAGCAGACACTCTATGCAATGGGAGAGCGGTGCTGCACGTTATCCATGTGTTGCATTGCATACAGGGCTGTGGAGTTGGTACAAAAATCAGCCAACTCCTCTGACTACTGACTCCAGGTACCCAAAAATTGCTCAGACTCCTCGACTCCGACTCCACAGCCCTGGTTGTATACAATGAAGTATACTTTCAATGAAAAGTTTGCTTCACTGTTAACACGTGTGTTTTGTGGTAACCCGGTACATGCAGTGAGTTGCTCTGCTGCAATGCACCCACCACACTGAACATTGCACAAGTGGTGCCTTGCTTGCAGTGCGTCAAGCTGGTGGGCCGTTACGCTGGACAGCAGCGCAGCACTGTGAGCGTAGCGTAGTGAAACAAGCATGCAGCTCATATGGTCAGAAAGAGCACCTGATGATCATACACATACCTGGGTCTGTGGCTGGAAGTATCAGGGCTAATTCATTGCGGGCATTGTGTTGTATTGCAACTTTAAAGTTACAATGCAGCATTACAACGCAACGCAAATAAAAAGTGGTAACGCACATTAATGTTGCGTTACCTTCGCATACAGTAGGCACAGTAAAGCATACAGGCAATGAAAAGTATTCTTACCTGTACCTGGTAATGTGCGTTAAGAGGTAACGCACTGCAGCAGTGAGTTACCATAACGCTACATGTTACAATGCGACACTAACATCACACTGTGAATGTCCCATAGGATTAGCATTGCAGTGCAGTAAGCTGCACAATTTGTTCATAGTATTAAAAATCTGTTGGCCCTCGTGCTACATGATTGGATGTGGCTTAGCAGGACATCCTGGCAATTGGCAGAGTTATAAAATGAAATATGTCAGCCTCCATATCCCTTTCACTACATGAATACTGTAAAGGGAAGAGGGATAAGTCTCGGGCAGGGTCCCCCTCCTTTTGTGTCCTACCTGATCATGCACCTCCATTACTGTACACCCATGCTATGCATCTGAGTGAACTGGACTTTCCTAATCTCCATGCTCCCATCCAGTGACTGACTAAGCATTACCTTGTACTCATGCTGGATACACACGGTGCGTTCGCGTACTCGATTTTCCCGTCGATTCCCGTCGATTCGTTTATTTCCAACATGTCCGATTTGGATTTCGATGGATCGTTAGGTCGATTCGGCATACTTTACATGCGAATCGACCTAACGATCCATCGAAATCCAAATTGGACATGTTGGATATAAACGAATCGGGAACAGACGGGAAAATCGAGTGCGCGAACGCACCGTGTGTATCCAGCATCATCATACTGTGCTGCGTGATCTGGTTTTCTTGTATTCCTGTATTGTCGTATTGCTGCATGTCACCCCTAAATATTGTCTAACTTAAACTAGTGTCCAGTTCTGCGTAATATGTTGGCGCTTTATAAATACAATAAATAAATATGGAGGCTGCCATAATTTTTTTTTTTTTTAAATCAATACTAATTGCCTGGCTATCCTGCTGATCCTCTAACTATAATACGTTTAGCCATAGTGCCTGAACAAGCATACAGCATATCAGGTGTTTCTGACATTGTCCGATATGACAAGATTAGCTGCATGCTCGTTTCTGGTGTTATTCAGACACTTCTTCAGCCACATAGACCAGCAGGACTGCCAGGAGCTGGTATTGTTTAACCACTTGCCGACCGCGCACTCATACCGCGCGTCGGCAAAGTGGCAGCTGCAGGACCAGCGACTCAGTTCTGCGTCGCTGGCTGCAAGCTAATTAATCAGGAAGCAGCCACTCGCGCGAGCGGCTGCTTCCTGTCAATTCACGGCGGGGGGCTCCGTAAATGTAAACAAAAGCGGAAATAATCCGCTTTGTTTACATCCGTACAACGCTGCTAACAGTAGCAGCGTTGTACCAGATCAGCTATCCCCGGCCAATCAGCGGCCGGGGATCGCTGTCACATGACAGGCAGGAGCCTGTTAGAGGCTGCACAGGACAGATCCGTTCCTGTGCAGCCTCTGATCTCCGTGGAAGGGAGGTAGGAGAGGGAGGGGGTGAATGTCGCCGCGGAGGGGGGCTTTGAGGTGCCCCCCCCCCTGCAACACCCAGGCAGGCAGGAGCGATCAGACCCCCCCAGCACATCATCCCCCTAGTGGGGAAAAAAGGGGGGCGATCCGGTCGCTCTGCCTGCACCCTGATCTGTGCTGGGGGCTGTAGAGCCCACCCAGCACAGATCAGCTAAAACAGCGCTGCTCCTTAAGGGGGGGTAAAGGGGGGGGTCCTCAAGTGGTTAAAAGGAAATAAATATGGCAGCCTCCATATACTTCTCAATTCAGGTTTCCTGTAATCTTCCACTACAAAAGTCCCTATCTCAGCATACCAAACCCTATGTAATGTATTTGGCCATTGGGCATGCTTACAGTCACATACAGTAGGTGCACCTACCTGTCTGTGGAGAGTGTGTGTGTGTGTGTGTTACACCTTGGCTGCTGGCTCAGTCCAGGCTAGTATTGCAGTTACATGATGAAACCTTCTATAGGAAGCCTGTTGAACACACACAGCAGACATTGTGTACCTTTTCCTTTGTGTGTGATTGGTTTACACAGCGCAGCATGGCCCTGCTTCACTAGGCAAGTTTATTAGCGCCACATGAGAAATGCTGCTACCTTTTGTTTGTCTAGGTGTATTTTTATGGTGTTGGATGACAGAAAGCGTGACCACCCACCACTGCAATCAGTTTTCCCTAGCTATGAGATTAGGCTTTTACTTCTGTTAATCTTTTTATTTGTTTTGTTGAATGTTAACGCTGCACAGTGTCACCGTGTTCACTGCTGGGGGGGCTAAATAAATATACCCCCAGTAAGCTGGGTCTTCACTAGAGACATTTACAGCACAGCTGGCTTTATCACTATCCTGCATGGATTCTAATGTAATCACTAAAGGACTGTTTGAGGCTGGAGTTTATTAAACTGCTGTATGCAACAAACCAGGCACTGTACTCTGCAACAACCAAATAGTGTGTTATTTATTTATTTTACTACTTATGTAGCAGAAGTACATAACTTAAAGCAACCTTAAAGAGGAGCTGTCAGCCATACTAGCTCAGGGGAAAAATCACATATAGAAGTAGATAAATACTTGCTCCACTTACATAACATATGTATTGTACTTGATTTGATTTTTAGGGCTTTTCTACAGTAAACAAAGAGAAATTCCTTCTTAGCATTTCCTATTTGAAGTATGGCTATTTTGAAGCCAATCCTGATGTAATTTCCTTCCTTAAGGTGCATACACGCACTACGGCAGCCAACAACGGGTCTGTCAGACCCTCCCACTGGGTGGACTTTCAGGCGACAGTAGCGCGTGTATACGCGCTGTCGGCGGACTGATAAGGCTGTTTCTGAGCGATCCGATCAGCGGATCTGTCAGAAACAGCCTTATCCGTCTACTGACAATGCGTACACACACGCTACTGTCGCCTGAAAGTCCGCCCAGCGGGAGGGTCTGACGGACCCGTCGTTGGCGGCCGTAGTGCGTGTGTACGCACCTTTACTCTCCTCTGCCTGATTGTTTATGCATTGCCTGCCCTCCACTAAAGAGTGCATTGTCTCAGCATGAGAAATATTGGCCAATCAGAGAGGAACAGAGGTGTGGGAGGGGAAAACAGGAGGGAAAGAGGCTTCAGCCAATCAGGCTGCATTAGTTAAGTCTGAGCGGATGTAGAGATGCAAAAAAGGACAACCCAGCATGCCTGCAACTTCCCTTGTGTACCAAATAAGAATCAGGTAAACTGGGGAATGATCATTTAGCAAAAAGAAAAGTGATACTGGTTTTAACGTTTGGATTGCCTGATTAGCATCCTTATTACTTTTTTACCCGACAGTTACACTTTAAAGGGAAATAAAAGTGTAAAAGTGCCCCAAAAGGGTGTTCTCCTTGTGAGAAGAAAGCTTCTGGGTCCTCCTGAGGCTTCCCCCGTCCTCCACGAGGGCTTGTCAATGGTTCGCGCAGTAGCACCTGATCAGGCTCAGCTTTAAAAAAAAAAAAATTCTATTGTATAGTGTAAATGAGTTAGCCAGCCTATGTTTGCCTATTATACAATTTGCCTATTATATAAGCCAATAGTCTCAGCGCTCACAGTAAGCAATCAATGGGAAATGATTCAATGTATGCGGTTAGAAATGTGTTAACCACTTGGCCCCTAAAGGAGCAGAGACTGCTGGTACCAAAAAAACTGAGCTTACCAATGATTCACCGCACAGACCCGCCGCCGCTACTGCTGACACTGCTCTCCTGTCGCTGAAGCTCAGTGCTGTTCGGATACCCATTTTCAAAACCCGAATTGAATTTTGGACTATTGGATGAGCAGCACTGCTGAAGCTCACTCGCTCTGCCGTCGCTATGACAGCAGAACTCTGTGATCTGGTCAGGAGCTGATTTCATTGGCTTCTGACTGGCTCACAGAGCTCTGCTGTCATAGATACTGGAGAGCGGCGGGTCTTTGCAGCACGGTAATTGAAATCTAATCCCTGGCAGGGATAACGGATGTAGGTTTCTGTTACCGTGGTCTTGAAGTGGTTAGCAATAAAATTAATTGGCAATATTTTGCCTGATTGTTAGCTTGGGTTCAGTTCAGTTAAGATGCTGAGGAAATACACCAGTCTCTGTCACTATGCTGCTATGTGCAAATGGCTGATAAAACGATGGTTAGTTATAACTTATGTGGAGCATTGGCCACCCCCAGCCTCACTGGCAACCATCTGCGCTCCTCCTCCAGTGAGACTGGGGGTGGCAATAACCCACATGCGTAGACCGGCCCACGATTAGTCGCTAATTGAAAAGGGGATAGTGCGTTTACTCTCATCGACTGCTGGAGAGGCAATTGTGCTGATGATTTGAGTACTGTTGTCCCATAACAAACTGCCTATTATAAAATCTTACCTCACCCTGATTTACATTCTTGAATTTATCAGATGTTAGGGCCTTTACTGCTGGCAGCAGCCATCTGCAAGATGTTACATGAGGCAGTTTTCTGCTATGAAGTAACCTTGCCATGTTTCAGCCACTGCCACACGCATGGTCACAGAATGTCGCCCCTCTGTTGCACTACATTGCTACTGGATGGTGCAGACATGACTCCAGGTACACAAACTTTTCACAGTCCATATGGAAGCAGTCTGAGGATTTACTGTTTACTTGCCCTGCTTGTAGAAGTTGCTGCCGACGGTAACACAGCAAGGTAACCGGAGACTCCTGGTTATTCACGATTCTCTGAAAGGTCATATTTGAGAAGGAGAGATTTTCACACTGGAAGCCATCCCAATCCCATCTGGCCTTCTGGAGAGAATTACTTGTTTCTGTGACTAATAAAACTCTCTAATCCTGGAACTAATGCTGCTCTCCACTGTGACTTTGTGCTTCTCTCCCTCAGTGTACAGCTTAATAATGTCTCCAAGTGAGGGGGCCAAGAGACTGCCCTGCATACGCAGTACCTGGGGCCAAGAGACTGCCCTGCATACGCAGTACCTGGGGCCAAGAGACTGCCCTGCATACGCAGTACCGGGGGCCAAGAGACTGCCCTGCATACGCAGTACCGGGGGCCAAGAGACTGCCCTGCATACGCAGTACCGGGGGCCAAGAGACTGCCCTGCATACGCAGTACCGGGGGCCAAGAGACTGCCCTGCATACGCAGTACCGGGGGCCAAGAGACTGCCCTGCATACGCAGTACCGGGGGCCAAGAGACTGCCCTGCATACGCAGTACCGGGGGCCAAGAGACTGCCCTGCATACGCAGTACCGGGGGCCAAGAGACTGCCCTGCATACGCAGTACCTGGGGCCAAGAGACTGCCCTGCATACGCAGTACCTGGGGCCAAGAGACTGCCCTGCATACGCAGTACCTGGGCCAAGAGACTGCCCTGCATACGCAGTACCGGGGACCAAGAGACTGCCCTGCATACGCAGGACCCGGGGGCCAAGAGACTGCCCTGCATACGCAGGACCCGGGGGCCAAGAGACTGCCCTGCATACGCAGGACCGGGGGCCAAGAGACTGCACTGCATACGCAGGACCCGGGGGCCAAGAGACTGCCCTGCATACGCAGGACCCGGGGGCCAAGAGACTGCCCTGTATACGCAGGACCCGGGGGCCAAGAAACTGCCCTGCATACGCAGGACCGGGGGCCAAGAGACTGCACTGCATACGCAGAACCCGAGGGCCAAGAGACGGCCCTGCATACGCAGGACCCGGGGGCCAAGAGACTGCCCTGCATACGCAGAACCCGGAGGCCAAGAGACTGCCCTGCATACGCAGTGCCCGGGGGCCAAGAGACTGCCCTGCATACGCAGTGCCCCGGGGGCCAAGAGATTGCCCTGCATACGCAGTGCCCCGGGGGCCAAGAGACTGCCCTGCATACGCAGTGCCCCGGGGGCCAAGAGACTGCCCTGCATGCGCAGTGCCCCGGGGGCCAAGAGACTGCCCTGCATGCGCAGTGCCCCGGGGGCCAAGAGACTGCCCTGCATGCGCAGTGCCCCGGGGGCCAAGAGACTGCCCTGCATGCGCAGTGCCCCGGGGGCCAAGAGACTGCCCTGCATGCGCAGTGCCCCGGGGGCCAAGAGACTGCCCTGCATGCGCAGTGCCCCGGGGGCCAAGAGACTGCCCTGCATGCGCAGTGCCCCGGGGGCCAAGAGACTGCCCTGCATGCGCAGTGCCCCGGGGGCCAAGAGACTGCCCTGCATGCGCAGTGCCCCGGGGGCCAAGAGACTGCCCTGCATGCGCAGTTCCCCGGGGGCCAAGAGACTGCCCTGCATGCGCAGTGCCCCGGGGGCCAAGAGACTGCCCTGCATGCGCAGTGCCCCGGGGGCCAAGAGACTGCCCTGCATGCGCAGTGCCCCGGGGGCCAAGAGACTGCCCTGCATGCGCAGTGCCCCGGGGGCCAAGAGACTGCCCTGCATGCGCAGTGCCCCGGGGGCCAAGAGACTGCCCTGCATATGCAGTGCCCCGGGGGCCAAGAGACTGCCCTGCATATGCAGTACCTGGGTACAATTGCACAAAACTACCACCCATGCAAACCGTTAAAGTGGACCTGAACTCCGAACTGCCTCTCTGCTCTAAAAGATAAACCGCATAATAAAGTTTAAAAAAAAAATAATCTGTTACAGCTGATCCAAATCCTGCAATACATTTCCAGTGTTTCTACTTCCTGCTTTTGTGGAAGCAGACATAGGATTAACATCCTATGTTCACAAATTAGCTGCTCTGTGGTGGCAGAGGTGGTTCCTGAGCAAACACAGGTGAGAAATCAAATTACAGTGGTGATTAGTTACAGATGAGATGGGGATTAGGCAGTCTAAATTCTAAATATGTACAGGGTGCATTTCTTAGTTTTCCTGTGCAAGAATTCAGGTCCACTTAAAAAACACAAGAATAGAGAAAAAGGATAAAATGTGGCGTTTTTCTGGTTGGTCCTGGAGACAGGAGATAAAGGACAGCTATGCTAACTTGATGGATTCCGCTGGACTATTCCCACTCTGAGAAAAACTCTGTTGCCATTCTGTACTATTGCCTTGACAAAGGGGACCCCTCGGGGCCCCGAAACGACTCGTTGGTTCTTTGGAATGGTTGTGTCACGTATTTGAATAAAACTGGATTTGGTACTTAAGAGTGTGCGGACCTGCTGGAAATTTCACTCTGAGAAAAAGGCTTCATTGATTGCTTCCTTTTTAGGGAATGTGTGGTGAGACTTATGGAGGCTGACATATTTCATTTTTAAACTATACATATTACCTGGCTGTCCTGCTGATCCTTTGCCTCTAATCCTTTTAGCCATAGGCCCGGAACAAGCATGCAGATTAGAGGTTTCTCACTGAAGTCTGATTGGCTTAGCCCAGGCCTAGGGAAACTTTGTACAGCACTGGCCGCATTCCCCGCCTCCTCCCCCTCCCTCTTTGCAGAGTTGCGAGTGGGCGATCAGCGGAGCTTAAAATGCACCTACTCGCTGTTTCCTGCATCACATCTCCATGGCAACAGGGCGTTGCGTGAAATGCATCACATGACATGCCAGCATATCACACGTGTAATCTGCCACATACCGACGGCGTGTCATGTGACGCCCTGTTACCGTGGAGATGTGACGCAGGAAGCAATGAGTAGTTGAGTTTTAACCCCCGCTAATTGCATGCTCACAACTATGCAGGGAGGGAGGGGGAAAGAGAGGAATCCGGCCCACAGCGCATGCAGGACGGATACAGCCCATGCCATAATTTGCCCAGCGCTGGATTAGCCACGTTTGCTTCAGGTGTGTGATTCAGACATCACTGCAGCCAAAGACATCAGCAGGGCTGCCAGGTAACTGGTATGGTTTAAAAGGAAATAAATATGACAGCCTCCTTATCCCCCTCATAAAATGTGTCATAATAATAAAGGACACCTGAACTATAGCACGGAGATGTCACTTTGGTTATTTTGGTAGCAAGTTCTAGCATTGGCCCTCTTTGCATTGAGCTATATCCTCTATATAATGTGAGTTCCAGTAGCTGTCAGGTTATGCTGGGCATTAGTAGAGCCTCCAAGGCTTGGCTGCTGAATGATTTCTCTTGGTTTTCTTGACACAGTAAAGCACACGCTCTTCCACTACACAAAACTGGGAGCATTTGTACCTGTTGGCCTTTAAAGAGGAGCTGTCAGCCATACTATCTCAGGAAACAAAAACCACATATATATAAGTAGATAAATGCTTGCTCTACTTACATAACATAGGTAATATTGAAATACGATAACCGAGGCGCCAAGCCGAATAAAATTAGTTAAAATTGTTAAAAAGGGGGAAGAGGGTGGACTCGCCTCCTTTCTGAAAAAAAGGCCGGACAATGGACAGGTTACTTAGTCTAAAGTAACATTTATTAGTAACTCCAAAAGTGCAACGCGTTTCACGGGTAACAGTCCCGCTTCTTCAGGCAAACGATTTTTGGAGGGTGCAAAATCAGGTCATAAACCAGGTAGAGCGCCTGTATTGTACAGTGCTGCGTGATATGTTGGCGCTATATACGGTAAATCTAATAAATAATAATAATTGCACTGTCCACATTTGGAATTTAGTGATTCTTCTAACGTAAAAAAAGAGAAAATCCTTCTTAGCATTTCCCATTTTAAGTGTGGCTATTTTCAAGCCAATCCTGATGTCATTTCCTCCCTTACTCTCCTCTGCCTGATTTGCCCGCCCTTCACTATAAAAAGTGCATTGTCTCAGCATGAGAAATATTGGCCAATCAGAGAGGAACAGAGGTGTGGTAGGGGAAACAGGAGAGAAAGAGGCTTCATCCAATCAGGCTGCATTAGTTAAGTCTGAGGAAAAGTAGAGAAGCAAAAAAGGACAACCCAGCATGCTCTGCAACTTTTTGTATACCAAATCTTGTGTGTACCAAATAAGAGTCGGGTAAACTGGGGAATGATCATTTATCAACAAAAGTAAATAGTGAGTTTAACTTTTGCATTGCCTGGATAGCATCCTTCTTACTTGTTTACCAGATAAAAATAAAGAATTGATTTTTTGCCCGACAGTTACACTTTAAGAGACACCTAAAGGAAGAGGGAAATGGAAGCTGACATTTTTTTTACATTTATTTCAACAATACCAGTTGCCTGGCAGACCTACTGCTCTTTCTGGCTGCAGTAGTATCTGAATCAAGCATGTGTGTAATTCAGTCAGAGCACCTGATTTGCATGCTTGTTCAGGGTCTATGGCTAAAGGTACTAGAGGCAGAGGATCAGCAAGACACAGGCAACCGGCATTGTTTAAACGGGAATAAATATGATCCATATTACTCCATATTCCTCATAGTCCTATAATTTCAGGTGTGCTATAAATGCATACATATTCTAACCTGCATGAGACCGTGTAGATATTGTGTGCCCTGCTTGTGCGGTTGCCATATCTGCATTGTGTGTGTGGGGAAGGGTCTGTTCCCCTGTAGGCTCTTCCATGCTGCAGTCACATTTATTATGGTAATTGGATGAGTGTGGCACAGGGTGGTCCAGCATTAGTCGGGAGGGCATTGAACGGGTCAAGCTTTCAGGGCAGCACATAATTAATGATGAAAGCCTAGCTCAGCTAATTGAAGGCATGGCTGTAGATGAATGCAGACCACCCTTCTACACGTGCCCACTTGTCTGCAGCCTGAGTTACACAGTCATTACTCTATATATTTAATGATGGCTGTGATGCTGCTGCTCATTGATTTACTCTGACACTGTGACCTGGATCTGACCTGGGGGGTGGAGCAGAAGCTTACACTACACCAAGAAGAACTATAACCCAGGACTGAACTTCATTCCAATCAATAGCTGACACCCCCTTCACATGAGAAATCTATTCCTTTTTCTTATATAGAAGATCATCAGTGATGTCTGTGTGGCTGATATTGTGGTGAAACCCCTCCCACAGGGTGATGTCAGGACCATGGTCCTGATTGTTTGCTTTGTGTGAACCTCCTTGCATTGTGGGGAATAACTGCTTTTTCCAACTGCCAAGCAGGCAGCTTCCTCTGTGCATAGAAGGCGGTTCTTTGTCACTGGCCACCTCGGTGCCGGCGCTAGGTCACTGGGCACCTCGGTGCAGGCGCTAGGTCACTGGGCACCTCGGTGCCGGCGCTAGGTCACTGGGCACCTCGGTGCCGGCGCTAGGTCACTGGGCACCTCGGTGCAGGCGCTAGGTCACTGGGCACCTCGGTGCAGGCGCTAGGTCACTGGGCACCTCGGTGCAGGCGCTAGGTCACTGGGCACCTCGGTGCAGGCGCTAGGTCACTGGGCACCTCGGTGCAGGCGCTAGGTCACTGGGCACCTCGGTGCAGGCGCTAGGTCACTGGGCACCTCGGTGCAGGCGCTAGGTCACTGGGCACCTCGGTGCAGGCGCTAGGTCACTGGGCACCCCGGTGCAGGCGCTAGGTCACTGGGCACCCCGGTGCAGGCGCTAGGTCACTGGGCACCCCGGTGCAGGCGCTAGGTCACTGGGCACCCCGGTGCAGGCGCTAGGTCACTGGGCACCCCGGTGCAGGCGCTAGGTCACTGGGCACCTCGGTGCAGGCGCTAGGTCACTGGGCACCTCGGTGCAGGCGCTAGGTCACTGGGCACCTCGGTACAGGCGCTAGGTCACTGGCCACCTCGGTGCAGGCGCTAGGTCACTGGCCACCTCGGTACAGGCGCTAGGTCACTGGCCACCTCGGTACAGGCGCTAGGTCACTGGCCACCTCGGTACAGGCGCAAGGTCACTGGCCACCTCGGTACAGGCGCAAGGTCACTGGCCACCTCGGTACAGGCGCTAGGTCACTGGCCACCTCTTTCCCCTCTCTGCAGACCTGTATTCCGATGTATATCATTGTTTATCTCTCTATGCGCAGTGCTCAGACATCATATTTCTCCTTGCTGTGTAATGTGACAGACGTGCTTCCAGTCCACACAGCCAGCATCCCGATGCCTGTGCTCACATGTATATGCTGCGATTCCAGAATGAGAGGAGTCATTGTAAGCAGGCATACATAGAGCTGGATGGGGGCCAGGCCTTCACCAGTCTGACGCTTCAGTGTTTTGTCTCCCGTTCCCTCCAGCTGACAGTGTCAGGGAAATGAAGGGCTCAGGAAATGGTACAATATAGTATGTTCTTTGTCTAGAGGAGTATTATAAAAGGTCAGGTTCAGGCCTGAAAATAACTTAAGGATATTTAAAGCTGGAAGTTGGTGACATTGGTAAATATAACACTCTAAAACTTAAACTCTCTTTCATCACCATTGAGAAAAGGCTTAATAAGAAATCCTCTACTTAACGCCCTCCGAGATGTTACATCTTTCAGGCCTCCTGAAACCGAGCCTGTCTCTATCGGCAGCAGCTGAATGTGATTTGCTCACATTAGATGCATGCTATTTGCAACATACTTGGAGGCGCATCTCATTGATTATTGCTTTCCTGTGATGGTTATAGCCTGTACAACTTCTATAGAATATCTAATCTCTGGGTTCAACTTAAGCCTAGAGAGCTTTATCAGCGGCAGAACTATAGTGGGAGCATTCCCTGGCAATGTGGGGGGTCGCAGTTTCTTAAATTATCTCCTTCTGATATAGGAGCCAACCTTTCTGAGCAAGTGTTGTTGTGACCAGTCTTGGTATGGGTGGAGGCAGTCGGGGTGGGCACTCTTAGTATGGGTGGAGGGAGTCATGGTGGCTCCTCTTGGTATGGGTGGAGAGAATCATGATGGCAACTCTTGGTATTGGTGGAGGAAGTCATGGTAGGTCCTCTTGTTATGGGTAGAGGGGAGTCATGGTGGATCTTCTTGGTATACATGGAGGGGAGTCATGGTGGGCACTCTTGGTATGGGTGGAGAGAGTCATGGTGGGTCCTCTTGGTATGTGTGGAGAGAGTCATGGTGGATCCTCTTGGTATGGGTGGAGAGAGTCATGGTGGATCCTCTTGGTATGGGTGGAGAGAGTTATGGTGGGCACTCTTGGTATGGGTGGAGAGAGTCATGGTGGGCACTCTTGGTATGGGTGGAGAGAGTCATGGTGGGCACTCTTGGTATGGGTGGAGAGAGTCATGGTGGGCACTCTTGGTATGGGTGGAGAGAGTCATGGTGGGCACTCTTGGTATGGGTGGAGAGAGTCATGGTGGGCACTCTTGGCATGGGTGGAGAGAGTCATGGTGGGCACTCTTGGTATGGGTGGAGAGAGTCATGGTGGGCACTCTTGGTATGGGTGGAGAGAGTCATGGTGGGCACTCTTGGTATGGGTGGAGAGAGTCATGGTGGGCACTCTTGGTATGGGTGGAGAGAGAGTCATGGTGGGCACTCTTGGTATGGGTGGAGAGAGAGTCATGGTGGGCATTCTTGGTATGGGTGGAGAGAGTCATGGTGGGCATTCTTGGTATGGGTGGAGAGAGTCATGGTGGGCACTCTTGGTATGGGTGGAGAGAGTCATGGTGGGCACTCTTGGTATGGGTGGAGAGAGTCATGTGGGCACTCTTGGTATGAGTGGAGAGAGAGTCATGGTGGGCACTCTTGGTATGGGTGGAGAGAGTCATGGTGGGCACTCTTGGTATGGGTGGAGAGAGTCATGGTGGGCACTCTTGGTATGGGTGGAGAGAGTCATGGTGGGCACTCTTGGTATGGGTGGAGAGAGTCATGTGGGCACTCTTGGTATGGGTGCTGGATTCTTGGCAGAGGTGGCTCCCAACTGGCTCAAAATCACCTGACGTGTGTACGAAGCTTTTGTTTAGGAGATGGAAAGAATGAACATGCTGAGCATTTTTTTTCCTGCACCTAAAAACTCAATGAAAAACTCACATAGAGGATTTTTTTGGCGTGCGGTCCATAGAGTAACCTTATGTGTGTTTCCCTGTAGCAGCTCACTGCTTTATACTGCTGATCATAGGTGCTTGAAAAGTGTGATCACACCCCCTGCTCTGATAGGAGCCAGCATTCCACCACTCCACCTCCTCATTGAACAGAGCTGAAAAGAATTGTCTGTATCTGCATCTGTCAAACATGTAATACCGTTTTAATGAAATGTTTTTCTTCTTTTCTCCAGGTCTCTTTCTCATACTTGGCTTAATTCTTTACCCTGCTGGTTGGGGATCCCAGAAGGTGATTGGTTATTGTGGACATTATGCCTCAGCCTACAAGCTTGGGGAGTGCTCCTTAGGCTGGGCTTTTTACACGGCTATAGGAGGAACTGTCCTCACCTTCATCTGCGCCGTCTTCTCGGCACAAGCTGAAATCGCCACCTCCAGTGACAAAGTCCAAGAAGAAATCGAAGAGGGGAAGAACCTGATCTGTTTACTCTAACAAGAAAACTTGGACTTCCCTCTTATAAAGACTCTAAAAAGGGATCAACTTGTTTACATGACCCACAGCGCACACTAGTGGAGGAACATTCGCACTGCTCCGTGCTGCCTTCCTGTTTTCCTGTGTGAGAAAAGTGCAAGTGGGACCTAAACATTGGTAATGCACTGCACCATAGACTGAAGTGCATGGCTATTGACTTATGTACAGTTCTTGCCCAGTCTAAGACTTCCTGGTTCTACAGCTTCTGAAAAGTCACTTTAAAACTGTTCTCTCCCCTCTTGTAGCGTAATGCCAACAACTTATTTCTGTCTTTTTTTGTCCTCTTTTAACATATTTTTTTTAATTTTTCCAGAGTGTGTGATGTATGTAGTTGTCTACATGTGTGTTTGCTTTTTGTTCTGGCGTAGCCACTACTTGCTGGGAATCCGCAGTACCACTACTCTAGACTGAACTCTGCTAACTGGAAATTCCGCACTAGTGTTCTCTGATGTGGTGCAAACGAATGTCTAGATACTTATAGAAACTTATAGTAATAATAATTTTAGGTTTGGAAAGAACCACTGCAGTCATTCTGGAAGGAGTAAAATGTCCACAAGTCATTCTGGAAAAAGCCTAATGGGGAGTTCTTGGTTTTTCAGCCAGAGAACATTCAGACCACTATGAAATGTGTAGGAAGCCATTTCACAACACTCACCTCTTGACGTAAATAACCAAAGAGCCATTGCTTTTTCAAAGCTGTGCCTGTTGTTGCCTTTTTACCGAAATTGTATACTTGTGAATTTATTTGATGGAGTGATCATTAGACAGACCTGTCATACAAGTTGCTTAAATGGGCTTAAGGTCTTATTTTGCATCTTTCCCTGGTATGCCTGGCCCTGTAGATAAATGGTGGAACTTTCTTAAACCACAGTCCTGAGTCCCATGGATCTGTTCCGCTGCAGTTTGGCCCACTGCAGGGGATCAGAGACCAGAAGCATGGGGTACCTTATTGGTTTGCCAAAGACCAGTGAGAATCCTGCTGCAACAGGGAAAATTCTCATTGCTTCATGGTGGACTAATGAGAAACCTCCCTGTTGCTAGGTAGGATTCACATAGATTTTTTACGATCCATCAGCTAGCCCCATGCTTCTTCTGGTCTCAGATTGGTTTGAGACGGCATAGAAGGTATGGCAGATTGGTGGCATCGCAGCAGGTAATGTGAACGATGCCAGGGCATTGTGAGCGGATGTGCTTACCACATTGTTTCCGCATCCGCTGCATTTCTGTTGCAGTGTGCGCCTGTTGTGTGAAGTAATCTGGAGCTGAAGTCATAGAGACCACTGCTTTGCTGCTTTAGGATTTTCTAGTATTCATTCTCAGAGGTCCTCTCTCTCCATATCTGCTGACTTCTGTGGTTGTCTATCTTCTGAAGAGCCAACAAGATCCAGCAGTGCACTGGTGCAACTATGACAACACAGCAGCAGTCACTTCCCTTCCTTCCATATCATTTGCACATCATCTTCTCTCTGGTCTGCACAAGATTATTGGTACACAGTTGTCAAAATTAATAAAGCACCCCTTTTTTTTTACCCTCTGTATTATTTGACAATGGCCTATGACCAGAGTGAAAGACCACTGCTAAAAGTTCCTCTGAGAATGTCCTCATGTTTGCAAAGGACTGCACAATGTGACCTCAGCACTATTCCAGCTTACCACTGACTTCTCCTGTGTTGGATGAGAATTTGCTCTCCTCATTGCTCTTTGGGTGTGTTTAAGGCTGTCATGGCTGCAGTCAGATGGTATAATGCTAATAGGGTTGTCTGACATGCTTACTGAAAAACCATGGAAGGAGTAATCAGCATTTGAAAGTATCGCACAACAGTTCTCAAGGGTAAATTTGGGGCCTACTGGAAACTGTTTCTTGGCCGAGGAGGCTACGTGATTCCTGCAGGGCCTCACTGGAAGTTAAGTAGCATTAGGCCATGTACAGATCTTTCCTCACCCAAGACAATTGTTTGTGGTGATCTTGAGTGAAAACTTTGTATAATTAAAGGTCACCTGGTATGATCATGAACCGTCTTTTTAAACATGTGAACCTAATTTTAGACTTCAAAGAAATTTCTACGCTACCTTGCCTGCATATAAGAGAATCCCTTCATGTGTATTCTTATACAGACAGTAGGTGGCACCATATTATGCTGAGGTGGTTTTGCCTGTTTCTGGTGCACATCACATATTCTTAGTTCACCCTGCTCTGCACTGCCTGTGGCACAGTGCTAGTCACATAACCTGTGGCGCATTGTGACGCTGTGTACCAAATATGTACAGATACATTTTTGAGCTGTGGAGACAACTGCACTTATGCCTGTGTGAGTGAGCCCTGTGGTAATGTAATCACAGCCTATTTAGACACAAATGAATGTAACTGCATGTGTGTATACGACAAAGCTAAAGTGTTGGTGATAATTGCAGAAGTGTAATGCACCATGGCAATTGGTAACCTGTAGTACATGACCTACTCCCTACGACTTGTCACTAGCAGTAACCTTGCATTAGTTACCTGTTACAAAAACGGTAAATTTGAATATGTACAGATGTACACTTTGTAAAATGAACTGTAAATGGCTTGTTTCCTAGGTACCCATCACTGTTGGTATTATTATTAATTTGACATATCTGAACCTCTTACCCACTGTTTTTAGCATGGCACAGTGCAGCTTGCAAAATAATGGCAGAATGTCTTCAGAGTGCTTTTCAGAAGAATGGAGCTGTCAGATACTAGGTACAGCTACAGTACATAGGAGAAATGTCATTTATGGTACATTTTACTGTGGTACAAATGTATATATTATGTATACATATGAATTCCATATTTTAGAGTTTTTTTTCATAATATTGGTTGGTTAGGCTGCTACTTTTTATCACTCTACCAACTGATGGTTGTCTGCAGTTTTTAAGACAAACTAGTAACTATTCCATGCATGAAGAGACTGGTTACAGCATCCTGCAGCCTAGACGATAATGCCAGGGTGTTTGTGCTGCCCCTAAGGTGGCCACACATGACACAATAAAGATTCCATTTTACAGCGGATTGCTAAAAATGATTGGAAAAAGTTGTAGGATAGATTGTCCATTTCTTGATTTTTCAGTTTTAAATATCCCCCCCCTACCGTGTGTGCACGGTAAACTAGCCAGACTTTTTTACATGTTACAATCAATCTGAAAAATTGATTGAAATTCTCAAATTGAAAATAAATATAAAAAATGTAGTGTGTGTGGTAAAACATTTAGTGTGGAGAGGATTTAAGCTATTATGGGCCTGGCTCACGATTACTGGGATTGTGGGTCATACCAATCACATTCCTGTCTTCCTCTGTGTCATGTCAGTGATGACATGAGACTAATTCACTTTATGACAAGTGCCCCACTTCCTCTCATTTATGCTGTTTGTTTGAAAACAAACATGAATTAAGAGGCAAAACAAATACTTGAGTGTACTGATGGAGTGTCCTTTCCAGCAGTGATGTCCTTTCATGCGCGTCGCAGGTGACCGGTGTTCTGCTAGATGTCCACACCTGGCTAGGAACAAGCTTTAGGGCCCATTCACACTTGAGCGTTTTGCTGGCGATTTCGGCAAAACGCTCAAACGCTAGCGCCTTTGAAAGCGCTGGTGTAATTAAACCCTATGGGCCCGTTCTTACTTGGGCGATTTGCGCTAATCAACGCAAATCGCCCAAAATCGCGAAACGCATCGCCTGCACCATTTTCAGGCGATTTCCCGGCGATCACGTTTCAGTGCTATAAAAGCTCTAAACATGATCGCGGAAAAATCGCCGCAGTGTTTAGTGATTATTCCGCTAAATTCACTCACGCACGGTAAGTGCCAGCGGTTTGCCCTTTCAAGTGTTAATGGGCCCTCATTGTGACAGTTGAGCCTCTACTGGAAAATGAGTCTTTCCAGCAGGTCTGGAGAGCAGTGATCTGGTAACATCGTGTTCTCAGGGAGTTTGAGGTTTGAGGCCAGGTTCACACTTGTCGTATTTTTTCCACATGTGAATTCGCATTAGAATTTACAACCAATGTAAGTCAATGAGATTGTTCACACTTAAATGCAATTTTCACATCCGGGTTAAAAAGAAAAACTTACAACCCTGCAGCTTAAACGGTATCTTAAAGGGACACTTAAGTCAAACAAAAAAAACGAGTTTTACTCACCTAGGGCTTCCAATAGCCCCCTGCAGCTGTCCGGTGCCCTCGCTGTCTCCCTCTGATCCTCCTGGCCCCGCCGGCAGCCATTTCCTGTTTCGGTGACAGTAGCTGACAGTCTGGGGACGCAAGTGATTCTTCGCATTCCCAGACACATTAGCACCCTCTATGCTACTATATGGTATATGATATATGCTATAGTAGCATAGATGGCGCTATTGTGGCCAGGAACGCGAAGAATCACTCGCGTCCCCAGCCTGTCAGCTCCTGTCACCGAAACAGGAAGTGGCTGCCGGCGGGGCCAGGAGGATCGGAGGGAGACGGCGAGGGCACCGTACAGCTGCAGGGGGCTATTAGAAGCCCCAGGTGAGTAAAACTCATTTTTTTTGTTGGACTTAAGTGTCCCTTTAAAGGATATGCGAGGCGATTAAATAGCTTTACTTACCTGGGCCTTCTTCCAGCCTCTAGAAGTCATGTGTGTCCCTCGCCGCAGCTCTGGTCTTCTCTCGGCTCTCGCTGCCAGGCTCTGAAGCATCGCCAACCCCCGATGGGTCGGTGTCTTCTGCGCATGCACTCCAACATTCCTGGGAGTGTACCGCACCTGCCCAGCGACGTGGGCGCGCTCACAGGGGTCAACGATCCTTCAGAGGCTGCCAGTAGGACCCAGGAGAAGACTGCAACTACGGTGAGGGACACACGTGACTTCTAGGGGCTCGAAGAAGGCCAAGGTAAGTAAAGCTAGATTTTATTAATCGCCTTGGATGTCCTTTAAAGGAGAACTGTAGTGAGAGGTATACGGAGGCTGCCATATTGGTTTCCTTTTAAGCAATACCACTTGCCTGGCTACCTTGCTGATCCTCTGCCTCTAATACTTTTTGCTCTAGACCCTGGACAAGCATGCAGCAGATCAGGCGTTTCTGACATTTGTTTTTGTCAGATCTGACAAGATTATCTGCATGCTTGTTTCTGGTGTGATTCTGCTCGCAGATAGTTCAGCAGGGATGCCAGGTAACTGGTATTGCTTAAAAGGAAATCAATATGGCAGCCTCTATATACCTTTCACTACAGTTCTCCTTTAAGCAAATAATAATATAGCAAAATCAGTTAATGATCATACTCTCTCAACTAGTACATGTAAGTCTCCCACAACCTGGTGTTCTTCTGCAGAGATTGTATAATGTGTGTGACTCTGGTATTGTCTTGTGTGCCATAAATTGTTCTTGTAATTCAGCTCAGTGTATGAAGCAAAACTCCATTAAAAAAAGCCTTGATGTACATAAAATGAAGTGCAATGCTGATGGAAAGCAAGTATTAAGAGGTAGCGTGCTGGGGAATGTGGTGCATACATGGGGGAGGCTGCTTGTGATGTTGCTAGGGTACGAGGTGTGGTTTGCCTCATGCATCAGTGACTCAAAGAGGAGGTGGCTTGTGAGGTTGCTAGGGAATGAGATGTGGTGCGCCTCATGCATCAGTGACACTTCTCCATTAGATCTGTGCCATAAGATGTTTCCAGTGTACCACGGCTATGGGTACAGCTTAACATTCTCAAACTAGGGAAGACACCTCTATTGTACATAGTCTGTTCAGTTTTATGAAACAAAATGTCAAGCTTTGATACTGTGAGTTCAGAGTCCTTTGGGAAGAAGGACAACCAGAAGCTCCTATTAATAAAGTGTTTTTTGAGTTAACTGCTGTGTTGGAGTTTTATTATAATGCTTTGGGAGAGTGATCTGGGGCTGCCACGCTAAATTCCCAGGACACCTTGGCTGAGAAACTTTCTAGCATGCATACAAGACTTGATGCAGCAAGTGTACAACTGTCTCACAATGTAGTTTAGCCAGGTAAATGACGCAGGTGAATTATATTATCGCTTACTCTGCCTGCTGGAAGCTGCTCATTGGCGCACACCCTTGTCCCTCCTCCTCTCTCCATTGAACAGGACACTTGTTTCTGCTATAGCTGTACAGTGGTAAGGCACACCAGTGTCTACCTAATCCCTGGCTGGATAGTGTACTGGTTAAAGGTACCACGTCTTACACAGGAGAGACCATTGTTTGAATCTCAGCTCTTTCTGTTTATTAAACCTGCACCCATTCAGTAAGGAGGCCTTGGGTAAGACTTCCTAACACTGCAGGGTGGCCTCCTTAATGGCTGCAACTCTCACATGCTTTGAGTCAAACAGGAGAAAAACATTATACAATTTATTTTTTATCTGTATGGTCCAAATAGTTTGGTTTGCATGCTTTAAAATGTGTGTGAACTGCAGTGGAGACTGGACATAGACTTTTAATACAAAACCTGCATGCAGCGAGTTAGAATAGCGCGCTCAGTTACTGTGAACAGGCTCATAGAATGGTAAGGGCAGTAAGTTGACATACAGAAATGTTCTGCAACACAACGGAGAACTGTGAACCTAGCCTTAGGCTCTTTTCACACTGCATACGTTGCATTCTTGTTGCAACGGACAATATAATCACAATGCAATCACATTTTATGGGAGCATGATGGCGTAGTGGTTAGCACTCTCACTTTGCAGCGCTGAGTCCGCGGTTCAAATCTACGCGGAGTTTGTATGTTCTCCCCGTGTCTGTGTGGGCTTCCTCCGGGCACTCTAGTTTCCTCCCATATCCCAAAAACCTACAGATAAGTTATTTTGCTCCCCCCTAAAAATTAAGCTCTAGATCACATGTCTAACTCCAGGCCTGGAGGGCCAGATCCATGCCAGTGTTTAGGATGGACTGAGAAAGAAAGGAATGTGTTCTACCTGATGGACCACACCTTTCCTGATTCAGAACCATCAATAAATTTGAGCTGTATCAAAAATGTGTGAGGATCTCAGCCCTCGTAGGAACGGTTTGACATACATGCTCTAGACTATGATGCATACACTACACTATACCTACATAGACATATGGCTATGGTAGGGGTTAGATTGTGAGCCCCTCTGAGGAACAGTCAGTTACAAGACTATATACTCTGTACACTGCTGTGGAAGATTTCAGCGCTATATAAATACTAAATAATATTATAAATGGTACATTTACACTGGCACATCAGTGGTGCGGAGGGTTCCATCGGAATAACGCATAGCACGCTGCTGATTTACAGTGGCAGTGAAGAATAACGTAGAAGGTGATGTCCCTTCAACCTTCCAAAATGGGATCTGTGCAGGAACCGGGTAACACCAACCCCAAACAGTGAATATCGACACAGTGGGGTTCTGCTCAAAGGTCCACAAAAAATGTAAGCCTTTAATAAACCAGTAAAAAATGACACAGCATGTTAGCTATGACTAGAAAACCCGCTGTGCCATGTTTTACTAGTTTAACAAACGCTTACATTTTTTGTGGACTATTGTGCGGAACCCCACTTTGTCGATATTCGGCAGTGAAGAATACTTTCATTGTACTGAATGCCCCTCTGTATGCTTGCATCACACTCCTAACACCTGATGTGACTTTTTGTCACCGCTGTGCTGCGATCGTAATGCAGCGTGTATAGTGTGAAAGTAGCCTTAGCCTGACGATTCTTTCCTCGTATTTTTGCATCAGCTGAAGCATTAGACTCAACTTATTCAAACACACAGGGAGACTTGAAAATAGAAGTGAGATTGTTATTCCTATGGCCATGCTGGGGGATCACTCATTGTTGGTGTCTCCCATCCCCACTAGCACGATGTCTTGCCCTGTGGAGAGAGAAAATAAACAATATTTCCCCGATCTGCAGAGAGCCTGCGGTTCCAGCGTTCACCTCGAATTCCTTCCCTGTCTCCTCACGGCGCTCTCCAGCTGCGGCTTATAAACCAGAGAAATTCTTTTTACAGCTCGAGAGGGGAAAGTGGAAAGTGTGATGAATTCTATTCATATGTCTAGAAGATAGTTGGCAATTAACACACAAGCAATTTATACGCCAGAGGTTTTTTTTTCTCTGGTTTCAGTTATTGCTACTCTTTAGTTGGAAGTCGCTCCTATATTTTAGTTATACTCCTAAGGGTCATTTACACTGGGCACGTTGAATCGCAACGGGTAAGATCACAACGTTGTAGAAAGTCATGCCGCATGTCTAACCAAACAGTGAAGCATGCAGTACAATGAATGACTGCTTCACTGCCTTTGTAAACACCCACGTTGTTCTTGGAAAATGCACAGCATACCATGTGTTACCCTGATGGGACATGCTGCACAGCACCATGGAAATATAATTGTATTGCAATAGATTCAGTGTGAAAGAAATATACCGTAATTTATCTTCTTTCCCTTCAGGTACACGTTAATGTAAATACCCCAAAAAATAAAGTGACAGCATGTAAAAAAAATTATATATATTTTTTTTCCAGCTTTTTAATTTGTATGTCATGAGGGTATATTATTATTTTTGCAAATAAGGGCTTGTAATTGATAGTGTACAGAAACACAAAATGGAAAAAATGCAAATTTATTTCCAAATAAACTGTTGCCCCATACATTGTACTAGTGACATAATGTAAATGTAATAACCAGGACCAATATAATGTATGGGTCCTATCTACAGTAGCACTTTGTATTTTCAGACTCTTATTAGAATGACTGAAAATGGAGAAATAATGACTTTTTTTTTCTTCTTTTCGCTTTAAAATTTCCTTTTAGGCTGCATTCACAGTAAGACGTTACAGGCGCCTAACTCACAGCAATGAAAACTAAATGGGCTGTTCACAGTGCCCACGTTGCGTTACATTGTAACGCTGCACGTCAAGTTAAAGTACTGCATGCAGTACGTTATATGCAGCTAAGCCGTGTTAGACTGTTTGCACATGCTCAGTGATGTTGGAGGAGGTCTCCCCTCCTCCTCCTCGGCCAGCTACATGGCTAATTAATATTCACTGCACTGTGTGACGTGCAGTGTTTACTTCCTGGAGCGGCCTCTCTGTGCAGCGATTTGCTGGCGGGACCACGTGATGCGGATCACGTGGTCTCCGCATCGCATAGCACAAAAAAGGCACACCAAGAGCTGCATAACGCAGCTCTATGTAGCGTCCCCCTCCAACACCACCAAGCGTTGCGTTAGGGGCACGTTATGCGACCTATAAAGTCCCCTAAAACGCAACGTCCTGGTGGGAAAAAGGCCTAAAAATGCAATGAGAAAATTGCTCTGGTTTTAAGGGGAAATAACCTGTGATAGGGAAGTGGTTAAGGATAAAAATACATTTTCAACCCATTAAATGTATTTTTCCGTAGAAAAATACATCTATTTACATACATCTGTACACCACTCTTAAAAGAGGGATTTGATTCCCAAAGAGGGAAGGTCCCTATGAAAAATGGACATTTGGTAGCAATGGGTGGGGTATGAACAGTGTGAAGGGTAAGTGCTGTGCAATGGAGCTAGGTGGCCTGTATAAGAGACACACGTCATTCTGTCAGGGAGGGAGCAAGTTTGAAAATGGGCTTTAAAAGCTGCAAAATGACCACATAAAGCTAAAGAAAGAACGCAGAGCTCTGCGGTGGACACGGCTCAGCCCAGTTTGTAAAGTTAACTCATTCCTAGGAACGGTCTACTTGCACAGCGCAGTGTGAGGGATTTGCTTGGTGTAAAGAGACTCTCTTTCCTCCCCACACAATGTGGCAGTGATTTATAGCAGATGGTCATCCCAGCTCCCCAGTAGCTGTCAGATATTAAACCTCACTCCCAGTCTCCACACAGTGATCAGCTTAGAGGAAAGGGCTCACATTTCTGCTTCCTGTGGGGCTCCTCTGAACAAGCCATTCAAACTTGGAGAACAAAAATGGTAACCGCTTAATGCCCCTCTGAAAAGAATGGGGATCCCCGGCCTGGAATGTGGAAATTGTCAGATGTATCCCTTTTAGCCTTCAGGAAACTAATAAGTGTGCCATGTTCCAGCATTTGTCGTGTCCTTCATACATGTAGAGGGAACAGCAGGGCCTGTCAGACGGCTGATGTAATCTGCGGTTTACCAGGAAATGGATAGCTTGTTATGTTATGGGAAGATCAGATGGCACAGCGGCTGACGTGTTGTGTCTACAGCAATATTTTCACAACTGCCCCTCTGCGCTCTTTACAGCAAGTGGCACCGGATTCCACAGGGTGGAATGGGATCCTAAGGCTGTGATAAAGCACTACATATCTTAGAAGAAAGGAGTGTGTTTACACTATGAAAAGCACAGCACCTGCGCTGCCATCTGATCTCCCCATAACAAGCTATCAGCCGCGGCACTGATCCCATTCACTGACCCTGACTGGCGCAGCACTATTCAGTACATCCGGAAGTATTCACAGCTCATGACTTTTTCCACATTTTATGTTACAGCCTTATTCCTAAATGGATTAAATACATTTTTTTCCTCAGAATTCTACAAATAACTCAGAATTTTACAACACCTAATGTGAAAAAAAATTACCTGAGATTTTTGCAAATGTATTAAAAATAGAATAATTGAGAAAGCACATGTATAAGTATTTACGGCCTTTGCCATGAAGCTCAAAATTGAGCTCAAGTGCATCAGGTGTTTTCCCTGATCATCCTTGAGGTGTTTCTGCAGCATAATTGGAGTCCACCTGTGGTGGATTCAGTTAATTGGACATGATGTGGAGAGGCACACACCTGTCTATATAAGGACTCACAGTTGCCATTTCATGTCAGAGCACAAACCAAGCATAACGTCAAAGGAATTGTCTGTAGACCTCCAAGACAGGATTGCCTCGTGGCACAGATCTGGGGAAGGTTACAAAAACATTGCTGCTTTGATGGTTCCAATGCGCACAGTGGCATCCATCATTCGTAAGTGTAAGAAGTTCAAAACAAACAGGACTCTTCCTAGAGCTGGCCGGCCATCTAAACTGAGCAATTGGAGGCGACCAAGAACCCGAAGGTCACTCTGTTAAAGCTCCAGAGGTCCTCAGTGGAGAGAGAACCTTCCAGAAGGACAATCATCTCTGCAGTGACTCACCCATCAGGCCTGTATGGTAGAGTGGACAGACGGAAGCCACTCCTTAGTAAAAGGCACATGGCAGCTAGAGATGTATGCGAACCGTTATGGGCAGCCTGGCTCTGTACTACTTCCGTACGCAATCGCTGGCCCGGCAGTGCGCGTCCTTGATCATGTGCCTGTGGCGGGGCACATATGCGCAGAGCGTGTCTGGCCACAGGTGCGCAATCAAGGACACGCACTGCCTGGCCAGCGCCTGCGTACCACTGAGAGACCTAGTGACCTGGAAGTAGTACAGAGCCAAGCTGACCATAACTGTTTGCTGGTAATGGTTCTCCTATATCTCTACTGGCAGCCTGCCTAGAGTAAGCAAAAAGGCACCTGAAGTACTGTAAGACCATGAGAAAAAAAATTCTCTGCTTTGATGAGACAAAGATTGAACTCTTTGGTGTGATTGCCAAGCGTGACGTTTGGTGGAAACCAGGCACCGCTCATCACCAGGCAAATATCCCTACAGTGAAACTTGGTGGTGGCAGCATCATGCTGTGGGGATGTTTTTCAGCGGCAGGAACTGGGAGACTAGTCAGGATAAAGGGAAAGCAATGTACAGAGACATCCTGGGTAAAAACTTGCTCCAGAGCATTTTTGAACTCAGACTGGGGTAACGGTTCATCTTTCAACAGGACAACAACCCACACATAGCTAAGATATGAAAGGAGTGGCTTCAGGACAACTCTGTGAATGTCCTTTAGTGGCCCAGCCAGAGCCCAGACTTGATTCCTATTAAACATCTCTGGAGAGATCTTGAAATGGCTGTGCACCAGCTCTTCTCATCCGGCCTGATGGAGCTTGAGTTGCTGCAAACAGGAATAGAGATGGCCCAAACCTCCGATTTTCGGTTCGCGAAACTCCCTCGAAAGTTCGGTTTGCGCAAACTTTCGCAAACCACAATAGACTTTAATGGGGAGGCGAACTTTGAAAACTAGAAACATTTATGCTGGCCACAAAAGTGATGTAAATGATGTTTCAAGGGGTCTAACACCTGGAGGGGGGCATGGCGGAGTGGGATACACGCCAATAGTCCCGGGGAAAAATCTGGATTGGACGCAAAGCAGCGTTTTAAGGGCAGAAATCACATTGAATGCTAAATTGCAGGCCTAAAGTGCTTTAAAACATCTTGCATGTGTATACATCAATCAGGTAGTGTAATTGGAGTACTGCTTTACACTGACACACCAAAATCACTGTGTAACGCACCGCAAACAGCTGTTTGTGTAGTAATGGCCATGCTGGACTGGTGCGCACCATGGCGAGATTGCTCTTCCTCAGTGATATCAGGTAATGTCTAACTGCCTTATCAACTTTCGATGGTTCTTTCTCTACCATTGTTAAAGCTTACATCTATTTTTTAAATACTTGTTCTGCTTGCTGTTCAGTACCTGCAACGAGAATCTTTTATGGAGTCTGCCGTTGCGACTGACCCCGGGTAATAGCCGGGGAATCCTGGTTCGATTCTGGTCCGGAGTGGGAGCCTAAGAAATGGCTACCACCACTAGTGTTGATCGAACAGTGTTTGCCACTGTTCGGGATTCGGCAAATTTTGTTGTGTCCGAGTTCGCGGCGAACACCATCCGAACACCTCAGTGTCCGTGATGGATGCTCGGCCACGTGGCTCGAACTTGTCCTTGGCCGAACGTGGCCATACGTTCGGTCGAACGCGCGTCTCGCGCTGTGATTGGTCTAGCAGGTCACGTGTTCGGGTGCATAAATACCCGAACGCACGTGATCGGCGCCATTTGCTTTGGGGTTTAGCTTTGGGTAGGTAGGGAGTTTAGCGTAGCGTAGCGTACTGTCTGCCAGTGCCAGCCACAGGGCCCCAGCCTCCAGCCTCACCGCTGACAGCAGCACCCACAGAGCCTTACTGCTAGCCAGGCCAGCCACAGGGCCCCAGCCTCACCGCTGACAGCAGCAGCCACAGGGCCTCACTGCTAGCCAGGCCAGCCACAGGGCCCCAGCCTCACGCTGACAGCAGCACCCACAGAGCCTCACTGCTAGCCAGGCCAGCCATAGGGCCCCAGCCTCACCGCTGACAGCAGCAGCCACAGGGCCTCACTGCTAGCCAGGCCAGCCATAGGGCCCCAGCCTCACCGCTGACAGCAGCAGCCACAGGGCCTCACTGCTAGCCAGGCCAGCCACAGGGCCCCAGCCTCACCGCTGACAGCAGCAGCCACAGGGCCTCACTGCTAGCCAGGCCAGCCACAGGGCCCCAGCCTCACCGCTGACAGCAGCAGCCACAGGGCCTCACTGCTAGCCAGGCCAGCCACAGGGCCCCAGCCTCACCGCTGACAGCAGCAGCCACAAGGCCTCACTGCCAGCCAGGCCAGCCACAGGGCCCCAGCCTCACTGCTGACAGCAGCTGCAGCACCCATAGGGCTGTTAAAAATCCACACGTATTTTCAGTGACTTTTGTAGCATATTGTTTATTAAAAAAACACTTTCAGTGCCGCCAAGTGGGATCACTTGCGTACCACCAATCCACAAATATATTCTGTGACGTTTGCTGAGTATTGTTTATTAAAAAACACCGTCAGTGCCGCCAAGTGGGATCACTTGCGTACCACCGATCCACATGTATATTCTGTGACGTTTGCTGAGTATTGTTTATTAAAAAAACACTTTCAGTGCTGCCAAGTGGGATCACTTGCGTACCACCGATCCACATGTATATGGCTTGAAGAGAAAACAGCGGTAGTGCACATCCGGCTAAAACGTAGCATTTATTCCAAACTTGGTAAAAACTGTTTCAAGGCAATACACAAATGGAGAGAGGTACAGGCAGAGAGCAGGTCAACAGCCGTTTCGCGCCTATGTAGCGTGGCGCATCATCAGGACAATTGGCCCCATACAACATACCCCTTTATATATCCTCCATCTTACCTGTTATGGTGGGCGGGTGATGGCCGTGGCTGTACAGCTTCCGCTGTCTGTAACGCACGCCACATAGGTAATATGCACCAAGTTCCCCCATTAGCTACTTCCGGATTACGACTGCCGTCATATCCGGGCTATAGCCAAAGTGCACAGAGGCTGACGTCGCGTCGTGGAACGCAGACGTCGCATATATTACATCATGGAAGCGACACAATATACGTGTCCATTAATTGCCGTAAGGACTTATGCCATCTTGTGGCCATATGACTAACTGCACATTAGGCATCAAACATAGGGGAAAATTAGCAATAAGAATTAGTTAAAGTTTGAATCGCCGCCCACCACTAGGCAACATTGAAGGATACCTTACCGTAGGTGCAATGGGTCCTAATGGGTGGACACAAGATTCATTAAATAATTGTACATTACTCACCACCCCATAACATAGACTAGGACCCAGTACATCCCGGGATACAATCCAAATCTGTACAAGAAGGATATACAAAAGATACATAATATTAAAATCAAAATAAAAGATAGATATAAAGCATGTCGTAAAAACTAATTAGAAATATGGGAATTCTGTTTGTTTCTGTACCAGGATGAAACTCTATTACAGGAAAACTGAAAGATTATTTCTTTCATTTAGACCCAATGGGCCAGTGGCCTCAAAATAGGAAATCCAGTAGCTCTCCCGTTGCAGTAATTTTCTATGCCAATCACCCCCGCTAGTATCTTTTTTAACTACCTCTAATCCAAGGAACCTAAGGCTGGTGACATCTCCCCCATGGGCACTCCGCATGTGTTCGATTACACAAGGGCAGCCTTCCCCACTATGGACGGACCTGCAATGGGCCTGGTAGCGGTCCTTTAGCATATTTGTGGTCTCGCCTACGTAAATACACTGGCAAGAGCACACCAGGGCATATACAAGTCCCCTGGTTCTGCAATTAATGAATTGCTTAATTTTGCAGGCCCGACCACAGTGGACAAAGCTCCCACCCCCAACAATGAAGTTGCAACACGAACACCGCTGGCATCTAAAATTTCCCAATGGTCGAGAGGCACCAAGCCAGGACCTGGTTTGGGGACTTATCAATTTGCTGTGTGTTAATCTGTCCTTTAAGTTAGGGACTCTCCTGTAGGAAACACAGGGGGGCACAAAGCTTTTACAACCAAAAAGTTTATCTTGCTGGATAATCCACCAGTTGTCCTCAATTGTTTTTTTGATGGTTTCATACATTGGTGAATAGGAGAAATGCATGTAAAAACGATCTTGTTCTCTATGTCTAACCTTGGGGGTCAATAATGATGCTCTATCTTTACCTGCTGCTTTATTAAACGCCAATTTTATTAAATGATCTTCATACCCTCTCAGGTTTAATCTCTGTTTGAGTTCCTCTGATTGTAGCAGAAAATCCTCCCAAGTACTTGCATTCCTTCTCAAACGAAGAAACTGACTGTATGGCAGACTTTTTGTTGTCGTCGGGGGGTGGTAGCTCGTGGCCTGTAACATTGTATTGGCCGACGTTTTCTTTCTAAAGGTTTTTGTCAATAAGCCACCACCCCTCACGGCAATGTCCAAGTCCAAAAATTCTAGTTGCTGATCTCCCCAGTGATGGGTAAACGACATATTCACATCATTTGAGTTTACATACTCCATGAATGCCACAAATTCCTCTTTTGTCCCTTGCCAAATTACCAAAATGTCGTCTATATAGCGGATCCAGAGTTTAATCCGCTCCAGGAACCCATTCCTCGATGAATAGATGGTATTAGCCTCCCAGTGGCCCATGAAGAGGCCGGCATAAGTGGGGGCCACAGGGCTCCCCATCGCCGTGCCGACCTCCTGACGGTACCACTGGCGGTCAAAGAGGAATGAGTTCCTGGTGAGGACAAACTCCAGACCCGCCTGAATCAACCAATTCATCTCATCTCCCAACTGGAGCTCAGGTAGAAATTCACCTACTGCCTGCAGGCCATCTTGATGGCATATTCTACTATACAGTGAGACAACATCAATAGAAGCAAGATGAAAGTCAGGTTGCCATTCAAAATTATTCAAAATATTAAGTACTTCTAAAGTGTCTCCAACATAGGAAGGAAGGGAGCGCAAAAGTGGTCTCAATTGAAAGTCTAAAAATTGAGCAAGTGGTTCAGTCACTGACCCAATAGCCGAGACTATTGGGCGACCTGGAGGATGTTCCAGCGATTTGTGTATCTTTGGTATACAATACCACACCGGGCTACGTGGATATTCTGGAAGCAGTTTGTTCGCTGTGGCCCTATCAAGAGCTCCATCCATCATAGCCTTATGCAGCAATTTTTTAAGTTCCTCTAAATACATGGAGGTTGGATTCAAGGGTAACCTAGAGTAAGTAGAACGATCTTCCAACTGTCGTAAGCATTCTGCATGATAATCCTCTGTGCGAAGTATCACCACCCCACCTCCTTTATCAGCCTCCCTAATAGTTAAATCAGCATTATTTTGAAGCCATCTCAAGGCCTCTTGTTCTGACCTAGTTAAATTGGAGGGAACCTTAGGATAGATTAAAGATTTGCAATCATTCAAGACTTTTTGGTAAAAAAGTTCCACTGATCCTCCTGGAACTGAAGGAGGGTTAAAGCGGGAATTATTACCTATGTTGTGGGGTAGTGGGCGTTGGGTTTCAACTATATTGGGAACATTGGTTTCTGAAAGTTCACAGAGGTCCCGAAGGGTTTGTCGATCCCAATAGTTATCGGAGGATCCCACCAGTAGAGGAATCGTATGTCTATTGTTAATTTCCTGATTCGTTGGTTGTGGAGATTTTGTTGAAAAAAACCTGTGTAGCGAAAGTTTTCTTACATTCAAAAAAAGTTCTTGTTCAAACTTTATAGGGTCAAAATCAGCCGTAGGGCAGAAATTCAATCCCTTTGCCAACAAAGAATGCACAGATTGACTCAGTGTTACACCTGATAAATTGAATACTTTTATCTCTGTTTGTTCCTCTCTGATCGTCTGGGCTGAGATTTGTTCCAAGCTACTTGCTTCAATATTCCCCTTTGGCCTCCTCTTGCCCCTCCTGTTTTTCCTTTTCCTGTTCCTAAAGGGACATCTTCTTCAGTGGAGGAGCCACGCAGTACCACATGTCACCGTACAGTATGTCCACTTTGTACTTTGTATGTCCACTTTGCATAAGATAGTCCTGCCAACCTGATCTTTGAACTGCTGCTGTCTGTTAAACTGACGTCTGGGTGTCTCTGTAGCTAAGAATCTGTACCATGTGTGTTATTGCTGTCACTGTCTGTCAAACTGTGGTTATGTCTATATAGCCATATATGTACCATGTTGATGTTGCTTTTTATGCCAATTGTTTTGATGCTTTTTATGCCAACTGCCGTGTGTTCACAAAAAATTCCGGGTGCGGCTTCGGCCGCACTTGGCGAATAAAGTTGATTCTGATTCTGATTATCAGTTGTAACATGCGCACTTCCTGGTGACGTCTGGGGAGAGCTAACTCCTGAGCTATTGCCAGAGGTGTTTCGTCTTCTCCTCCTTTTGTTTTTATTTTTTCTATTAGGACTCCGATAGTAATTATCCTGTCTCCATGTGAAGACTTTACGTTGTTCATAGTCCAACCGGTCTCTGGTAAATTTTGCATTTTTATCCTTTTTGATTTGTTCCTGGATAGGGATCAATTTTTGTTCAAATCTGGCCACACATAACTTAAGATGATCCTCATCACTCACAGCCATGATGAGTTGTTTAGTTTTTACTATTTCATCTATAATTTCCTGGTAGTCTATTTCATCTTCCTCAATCACCAAGTCGAAGTATAGTAATACACATTTCTCAAACAGTGCATCACATTTAACTTTGGCTGAGGGACGATTTTTTGCCTGGATAAGATGTTTATAAAAACGAATCCCCCTTGGGGCTCTCTGTACTGCCTTGTACTTTTTTAAGGTAGCAACTGTCCAGTATTTTCTAACCTCTCTCTCCATCAGGTTAAGCAATCTGCTTTCCAGGCCTTTGAGTTCTTGAGGTAAATGGACTTCCTGTATATCCAGGTTTTCCTCTAAGTAGGCATCCATATTTTTACGGCCTTCTTTTAAAGCAGAAAATGCCATAATGGATTTCTCCAGTGAGCCAAGCAGTCCGTTCACAATTAATGAAAAATCAAGAGTCCAATCAAACTGTAACAGAAGAGATTGTGCACAGGACCACAGCTATCACAGCCTGAGTGCAGCTTTCCAAATACATTCAGTAAACATGGCTTGAAGAGAAAACAGCGGTAGTGCACATCCGGCTAAAACGTAGCATTTATTCCAAACTTGGTAAAAACTGTTTCAAGGCAATACACAAATGGAGAGAGGTACAGGCAGAGAGCAGGTCAACAGCCGTTTCGCGCCTATGTAGCGTGGCGCATCATCAGGACAATTGGCCCCATACAACATACCCCTTTATATATCCTCCATCTTACCTGTTATGGTGGGCGGGTGATGGCCGCGGCTGTACAGCTTCCGCTGTCTGTAACGCACGCCACATAGGTAATATGCACCAAGTTCCCCCATTAGCTACTTCCGGATTACGACTGCCGTCATATCCGGGCTATAGCCAAAGTGCACAGAGGCTGACGTCGCGTCGTGGAACGCAGACGTCGCATATATTACATCATGGAAGCAACACAATATACGTGTCCATTAATTGCCGTAAGGACTTATGCCATCTTGTGGCCATATGACTAACTGCACATTAGGCATCAAACATAGGGGAAAATTAGCAATAAGAATTAGTTAAAGTTTGAATCGCCGCCCACCACTAGGCAACATTGAAGGATACCTTACCGTAGGTGCAATGGGTCCTAATGGGTGGACACAAGATTCATTAAATAATTGTACATTACTCACCACCCCATAACATAGACTAGGACCCAGTACATCCCGGGATACAATCCAAATCTGTACAAGAAGGATATACAAAAGATACATAATATTAAAATCAAAATAAAAGATAGATATAAAGCATGTCGTAAAAACTAATTAGAAATATGGGAATTCTGTTTGTTTCTGTACCAGGATGAAACTCTATTACAGGAAAACTGAAAGATTATTTCTTTCATTTAGACCCAATGGGCCAGTGGCCTCAAAATAGGAAATCCAGTAGCTCTCCCGTTGCAGTAATTTTCTATGCCAATCACCCCCGCTAGTATCTTTTTTAACTACCTCTAATCCAAGGAACCTAAGGCTGGTGACATCTCCCCCATGGGCACTCCGCATGTGTTCGATTACACGAGGGCAGCCTTCCCCACTATGGACGGACCTGCAATGGGCCTGGTAGCGGTCCTTTAGCATATTTGTGGTCTCGCCTACGTAAATACACTGGCAAGAGCACACCAGGGCATATACAAGTCCCCTGGTTCTGCAATTAATGAATTGCTTAATTTTGCAGGCCCGACCACAGTGGACAAAGCTCCCACCCCCAACAATGAAGTTGCAACACGAACACCGCTGGCATCTAAAATTTCCCAATGGTCGAGAGGCACCAAGCCAGGACCTGGTTTGGGGACTTATAAATTCGCTGTGTGTTAATCTGTCCTTTAAGTTAGGGACTCTCCTGTAGGAAACACAGGAGGGCACAAAGCTTTTACAGCCAAAAAGTTTATCTTGCTGGATAATCCACCAGTTGTCCTCAATTGTTTTTTTGATGGTTTCATACATTGGTGAATAGGAGAAATGCATGTAAAAACGATCTTGTTCTCTATGTCTAACCTTGGGGGTCAATAATGATGCTCTATCTTTACCTGCTGCTTTATTAAACGCCAATTTTATTAAATGATCTTCATACCCTCTCAGGTTTAATCTCTGTTTGAGTTCCTCTGATTGTAGCAGAAAATCCTCCCAAGTACTTGCATTCCTTCTCAAACGAAGAAACTGACTGTATGGCAGACTTTTTGTTGTCGTCGGGGGGTGGTAGCTCGTGGCCTGTAACATTGTATTGGCCGACGTTTTCTTTCTAAAGGTTTTTGTCAATAAGCCACCACCCCTCACGGCAATGTCCAAGTCCAAAAATTCTAGTTGCTGATCTCCCCAGTGATGGGTAAACGACATATTCACATCATTTGAGTTTACATACTCCATGAATGCCACAAATTCCTCTTTTGTCCCTTGCCAAATTACCAAAATGTCGTCTATATAGCGGATCCAGACTTTAATCCGCTCCAGGAACCCATTCCTCGATGAATAGATGGTATTAGCCTCCCAGTGGCCCATGAAGAGGCCGGCATAAGTGGGGGCCACAGGGCTCCCCATCGCCGTGCCGACCTCCTGACGGTACCACTGGCGGTCAAAGAGGAATGAGTTCCTGGTGAGGACAAACTCCAGACCCGCCTGAATCAACCAATTCATCTCATCTCCCAACTGGAGCTCAGGTAGAAATTCACCTACTGCCTGCAGGCCATCTTGATGGCATATTCTACTATACAGTGAGACAACATCAATAGAAGCAAGATGAAAGTCAGGTTGCCATTCAAAATTATTCAAAATATTAAGTACTTCTAAAGTGTCTCCAACATAGGAAGGAAGGGAGCGCAAAAGTGGTCTCAATTGAAAGTCTAAAAATTGAGCAAGTGGTTCAGTCACTGACCCAATAGCCGAGACTATTGGGCGACCTGGAGGATGTTCCAGCGATTTGTGTATCTTTGGTATACAATACCAAGAGAAAACAGCGGTAGTGCACATCCGGCTAAAACGTAGCATTTATTCCAAACTTGGTAAAAACTGTTTCAAGGCAATACACAAATGGAGAGAGGTACAGGCAGAGAGCAGGTCAACAGCCGTTTCGCGCCTATGTAGCGTGGCGCATCATCAGGACAATTGGCCCCATACAACATACCCCTTTATATATCCTCCATCTTACCTGTTATGGTGGGCGGGTGATGGCCGCGGCTGTACAGCTTCCGCTGTCTGTAACGCACGCCACATAGGTAATATGCACCAAGTTCCCCCATTAGCTACTTCCGGATTACGACTGCCGTCATATCCGGGCTATAGCCAAAGTGCACAGAGGCTGACGTCGCGTCGTGGAACGCAGACGTCGCATATATTACATCATGGAAGCGACACAATATACGTGTCCATTAATTGCCGTAAGGACTTATGCCATCTTGTGGCCATATGACTAACTGCACATTAGGCATCAAACATAGGGGAAAATTAGCAATAAGAATTAGTTAAAGTTTGAATCGCCGCCCACCACTAGGCAACATTGAAGGATACCTTACCGTAGGTGCAATGGGTCCTAATGGGTGGACACAAGATTCATTAAATAATTGTACATTACTCACCACCCCATAACATAGACTAGGACCCAGTACATCCCGGGATACAATCCAAATCTGTACAAGACGGATATACAAAAGATACATAATATTAAAATCAAAATAAAAGATAGATATAAAGCATGTCGTAAAAACTAATTAGAAATATGGGAATTCTGTTTGTTTCTGTACCAGGATGAAACTCTATTACAGGAAAACTGAAAGATTATTTCTTTCATTTAGACCCAATGGGCCAGTGGCCTCAAAATAGGAAATCCAGTAGCTCTCCCGTTGCAGTAATTTTCTATGCCAATCACCCCCTCTAGTATCTTTTTTAACTACCTCTAATCCAAGGAACCCAAGGCTGGTGACATCTCCCCCATGGGCACTCCGCATGTGTTCGATTACACGAGGGCAGCCTTCCCCACTATGGACGGACCTGCAATGGGCCTTGTAGCGGTCCTTTAGCATATTTGTGGTCTCGCCTACGTAAATACACTGGCAAGAGCACACCAGGGCATATACACTTGCGTACCACCAATCCACAAATATATTCTGTGACTTTTGCTGAGTATTGTTTATTAAAAAACACTTTTAGTGCCGCCAAGTGGGATCACTTGCGTACCACCGATCCACATGTATATTCTGTGACGTTTGCTGAGTATTGTTTATTAAAAAACACTGTCAGTGCCGCCAAGTGGGATCACTTGCGTACCACCGATCCACAAATATATTCTGTGACTTTTGCTAAGTATTATTTATTAAAAAAACACTTTTAGTGCCGCCAAGTGGGATCACTTGCGTACCACCGATCCACATGTATATTCTGGGACGTTTGCTGAGTATGGTTTATTAAAAAAACACTGTCAGTGCCGCCAAGTGGGATCACTTGCATACCACCGATCCACACGTATATTCTGTGACTTTTGCTGAGTATTGTTTATTAAAAAAATATTTCATCTTTGTGACAAGTAACGACTACTATGAAGAAATCCCGTGAAAGAGGGAGGAGCAGGGGAAGAGGTGTTTCCCCTGACTGTTCACGTACAGGCCGTGGTGGCACACCTAAGAAAACCCCCTCAATGCCGCCCATCTGCCCCAGTCAAAAAACAAACCTCACTAATCCACAAGAACGGGAAGATTTAATGGATTGGTTGACCTCTCAAGCGTCCAGCAGCGGGTTAAGCACCAGCCCATCCTTGTCAGGCACGAGGTCCTCTGCCAGTTATATGGAGCCAGTGGGCACAAAGGTGACACAACAGCAGCTACAACATGCACACAACAACCAAATACAGAGTCTGAACAATTCTTGTACGACACAGTGGGCTATTCGGAGGAGCTATTCGCACCCGCACAAACTGCCATCTGTGAAAGGTCAATGGAACAGCCACAAATCTTGTGTCCGGATTCACAGGCAGTGGATGATGAAAATGCACCAATCACTGAAAGGCAAAGCGAGGACGAAGACACCCAAATCCCAGAGCAATGTGCGCAGCAATTGGAATGGCAGGAGGGCTGCACAGAACATGAAGAACAGATGGGATTGAGGTGCGCAGAGGTTGTTCTGATGAGTAGGGATGCTCATTCGGATTCCGCGGAAATGCAATTTCCGAAATTGCGATCGGAAATTGCATTTCCGCATCGGAATGCGGAAATCGGTAATGCAAGTGCGTTAGGCGGATTTCCACCGGAAATCACGTAAATTTCCGTCGGAAATCGTGGAAATTCCGCCCGATTTAACATTGATTTTCTCAAAAACTATAAGGTCTTTTTGAAAACTTTTTTTGCATCTTGTTCACAAGATTCAGTTTAATAAACACTGAAAATTTGGTGTTTCTAGGACTTATGGGGGCTTTGCTATTAACCGCTCAAGTCAGCGGATTTTTACTGTAATGTAAAATGCAGAAAGGCTGCATCTGCCTATTTTCTGCATTTACATTACAGTAAAAATCCGCCGACTTTAGCGGTTAATAGCAAAGCCCCCGTAAGTCCTAGAAACACCACATTTTCAGGGTTTATTAAACACAAACTCCTGAACAAGATGAAAAAAAAAGTTTTCAAAAAGACCTTATAGTTTTTGAGAAAATCGATGGTAAAGTCGGGCAGAATTTCCGCGATTTCCGGCGGAAATTCCGCATTGGAATGCGGAAATTGGTAGCGGAAAGCGGAATCGGTATTTGGCAATGGCGGAATGCGGATTTACCGCGGAATCGGAAATTGGCATTTCCGACCATCCCTACTGATGAGCTCTACTCCACCACACACATATGAGGACGACTCGGAGATGGAAGAGGAGGTTTTGGACGATGATCACACAGACCCGGATTAGCCACCCGCAGCACGTGGCCGTCGGGATAGCAGTACAGATGAGTCAGCTGAAGAACCTACTGCATCAAGAGTTTGCGTTATGCCACAAAGGAGTCAGGGAACATCGGCCACAACAAGCGCACAAGTGAGTGGCAAAAGAGGCATGCGCCAAACTCCCAAGTAGTGTTGGGCGAACAGTGTTCGCCACTGTTCGGGTTCTGCAGAACATCACCCTGTTCGGGTGATGTTCGGGTTCGGCCGAACATCTGATGGTGTTCGGCCAAACTGTTCGGCCATATGGCCGAACTAAGAGCGCATGGCCGAACGTTCCCCGAACGTTCGGCTAGCGCTGTGATTGGCCGAACGGGTCACGTGTAGTGTTGGGCGAACATCTAGATGTTCTGGTTCGGGCCGAACATGGCCGAACTCCGAACATAATGGAAGTCAATGGGGACCCGAACTTTCGTGCTTTGTAAAGCCTCCTTACATGCTACATACCCCAAATTAACAGGGTATGTGCAACTTGGGAGTGGGTACAAGAGGAAAAAATTTTTTAGCAAAAAGAGCTTATAGTTTTTGAGAAAATCGATTTTAAAGTTTTAAAGGGAAAACTGTCTTTTAAATGCGGGAAATGTCTGTTTTCTTTGCACAGGTAACATGCTTTTTGTCGGCATGCAGTCATAAATGTAATACAGATAAGAGGTTCCAGGAAAAGGGACGCGTTAGGGTAACGCTAACCCAGCAGCAGCACACGGAAAAGGAACGCGTTAGGGTAACGCTAACCCAGCAGCAGCACACATGATGGAACAGGAGGAGGGCGGCGCAGGAGGAGAAGGCCACGCTTTGAGACACAACAACCCAGGCTTTGCATGAGGACAAGAAGCGTGCGGATAGCAATTTGCATTTTGTCGCCATGCAGTCATAAATGTAATACAGATGAGAGGTTCAATAAACAATAAACAGTAATTGGTGTTGTCCAGAATGCGCACAATGCGTGGGTCGCGTTCAATGCAGTCCTAGGCCGAAGAGGTCATAGCCTAGGGTCACAAAAACCTGTTTATTTGGGCAATTTCAATGGTAGTTATGCTGACGTACATAAATCTCAGCCATGGCCGTTAGCAACGTCTGAATTTCACGAAATGTCTCATGCAGGTAGAAGACATATTGTTAGACTTGGATTCCAAAGATGGGGTCCCTACATCTCTGCAAACCAGAGATACAGGGGTCCAAAATTGGTAAAATCCCCCATAGGCTTCCATTGCCTCCCTATTTCACTTTCCAAAATCTCACATCTTTTCAAAGGGCAATTGCTCAGCAGTGGCAAATTTTCTAGCATTGTAGGGACCCTTAGGGGGAACATGACTGGCGAGTTTCGGGCCCCTAGGCCAAAGAGGTCATAGCCTAGGGTCACAAAAACCTGTTTATTTGGGCAATTTCAATGGTAGTTATGCTGACGTACATAAATCTCAGCCATGGCCGTTAGCAACGTCTGAATTTCACGAAATGTCTCATGCAGGTAGAAGACATATTGTTAGACTTGGATTCCAAAGATGGGGTCCCTACATCTCTGCAAACCAGATTTACAGGGGTCCAAAATTGGTAAAATCCCCCATAGGCTTCCATTGCCTCCCTATTTCACTTTCCAAAATCTCACATCTTTTCAAAGGGCAATTGCTCAGCAGTGGCAAATTTTCTAGCATTGTAGGGACCCTTAGGGGGAACATGACTGGTGAGTTTCGGGCCCCTAGGCCAAAGAGGTCATAGCCTAGGGTCACAAAAACCTGTTTATTTGGGCAATTTCAATGGTAGTTATGCTGACGTACATAAATCTCAGCCATGGTCGTTAGCAACGTCTGAATTTCACGAAATGTCTCATGCAGGTAGAAGACATATTGTTAGACTTGGATTCCAAAGATGGGGTCCCTACATCTCTGCAAACCAGAGTTACAGGGGTGCAAAATTGGTCAAATCCCCCATAGGCTTTCATTGCCTCCCTATTTCACTTTCCAAAATCTCACATCTTTTCAAAGGGCAATGGCTCAGCAGTACAAAATTTTCTAGCATTGTAGGGGTTAGCGTTACCGGTCCCTTTTCCTGGAACCTCTTATCTGTATTACATTTATGACTGCATGCCGACAAAAAGCATGTTACTTGTGCAAAGAAAACAGACATTTCCCGCATTTAAAAGACAGTTTTCCCTTTGAAACTTTAAAATCGATTTTCTCAAAAACTATAAGCTCTTTTTGCTAAAAATTTTCCTCTTGTACCCATTCTCAAGGTGCACATACCCTGTAAATTTGGGGTATGTAGCATGTAAGGAGGCTCAAGCATCCTGTCAGAAAGGATCTTCAGCGCAGCTGGAGGCATTGTCACTGAGAAGAGGTCACCTAAATCACAAAAGTGTTCAGTACCTCACCTTTATCAAAATGAATGAGGCATGGATCCCGGAGGGCTACTGCCCGCCCGAAGACTGTCAGTCCCCACACACAGCATCTTTACCTGCTCTCCATGTGACTGGCTGTGTAGCTGGAGAGGAGATGGCAGCACCAGTAGAGTTAAACTGCCACTCAGCCAAGGAGGAGGAGGACGACGACAGCGAAGAGGATGTAGCAGGAGGAGAAGAGGTTGCAGGAGGCCTGCCTGCAAGCCGTGGAGGTGTCACAAGTTGGTCCACTGCACAGCCACGTACTCCTTGCTTGCCATCGGTCACCAGGTTGACCCAATGGGCTGTGTAAGTTATGTACCTGCCCTGACCATGCTTGGCAGACCAGGCATCCGTGGTCAGGTGGATCCTTGACCCAACGCTGGGTGCCAGAGATGACACCACTTGCCTCTCCACTTCACGGTACAGTTTGGGTATCACCTTTTTAGAGAAATAATTGCGGCCTGGCATCTTCCACTGCGGTGTCCCAATGGCCACAAATTTACGGAAGGCTTCAGAGTCCACCAGCTGGTATGGTAGCAGCTGGCGAGCTAACAGTTCCACCACACCAGCTGTCAGACATTGGGCAAGGGGGTGACTGGCAGAAATTGGCTTCTTCCGCTCAAAGATTTCCTTCACGGACACCTGGCTGCTGTGGGCAGAGGAGCAGGAACCGCTCAAGGGCAGAGGCGGAGTGGAGGAGGGTGGCTGTGAAGGTGCAAGGGAGAAAGAGGCTGAAGATGCTGAACCTGAAGGAGGAAGAGGAAAAGGAGGGTGGCTTTTCTTTTGTGTGCTGCTTTTGCTCAGGTGCTCTTCCCATTGCAGTTTGTGCCTTTTCTCCATGTGCCTTCGTAAGGCACTTGTTCCTACATGAGTGTTGGCCTTTCCACGGCTCAATTTTTGGAGGCAGAGACAACAGATGGCATTGCTCGATCTGAGGCAGACACATTAAAAATTTTCCAAACCGCTGAGCCCTCCTGGGGTGATGGCACTATGGTGGTATCAGCAGCTGACGTTGAAGGGCATGTTGGCTGGCTGTCCATAGGTGGCGATACATGGCGCCGGACCCTGCCACCAGCTGTTTCTGATTACGAGCTCCCCCTGCTTCTTTCAGCAACTCGTCTCCTCCTACTCCTCTCTGACCTGTCCCCCTGTTCATCTCCTCTATTGGGAACATACGTGGGATCCATATCACCGTCATCATAATCATCCTGCTCAGCTTCGCTTGCCTCAGACACCTCAAAAACTGCACCAACAGCAGGTACTTCATCTTCTTCACACGTTACATCCATAGTGTCGCCGCCTAACTCAGACATATGAGGTGGTGTAACTTGCTTAGCGCCTTCATCTGGCTGTAACAATAATGGCTGTGAATCAGTTAATTCCTCACCAATTAACTCCTGCAAAGTGTCAAATGCAACGGAAGTGGTGCTTGTAGTAGCACTGTTGGCTGCGGAAGATGAGGTGTTCTGTGTTAACCTTTTGCCGACTGCGTCACGCCGATGGGCATGGCCTCGGCAGCAGCCCCAGGACCGCCTATCGCCAATTGGCGTAAAGTCCTGGGGCTCTGTTTTGAATGAGATCGCGCACATGCTGCGCGCGCATCTCATTCTCGGAGGGCAAAGCTCCGCCCCCTCTTCAGTCTCCGAGCGGCTATTGCCGCTCGGGAGACTGTTAGACGGCGCAATCGCCGTCTAATTACCCGTACAGCGCTGCGATCAGCAGCAGCGCTGTACTGGGGACAGTCCCCTCCTGAGCCACGGAGGTGATCGGCTGTCATAGGCTGAAGCCTATGACAGCTGATCACAGGGATTGGCCGGCGGGGGGAGGGAGGGATGGGGGGTATACAACAGGGGGGGGGGGGGAAACACAGTTTTTATTTAAAAAAACAAAAAAAACCACAAACACAAATAAACAAACACTTGGGCGATCAGACCCCACCAACAGAGAGCTCTGTTGGTGGGGAGAAAAGGGGGGAGGAATCACTTGTGTGCTGTGTTTTGCGGTCCTGCAGCTTGGCCTTAAAGTGAACCGAGCATCATTTTTAACACCCAGGGTAGCTCTATAGCAAATTAAAAATGCATTCTAAAAATGTGGTTTATTATTAAAAAAAAACTTTAATTTTACCTCATTTTTTTACATCTAAGGGTTAAATTAGCCACTTTGTCAGTCCGCAAAGGACCTGTGGTCCCTGAGCAGGAGATGGTGGAAGACAGATAAGAAATCACCTCTTTAGAGTTAATTGACCACAAACAAACCCCCATTGTACTTCAAACAGAAAACATCAGTTACAGTTGAAGAATTTCACACCTAGCCTGGATAATAGCAGTTGTAAAATAGCAGGGGAGTGAGCTTCTGAACAATGGCAGCCCTTGCAGCTATTTGAAGCCAAGAGCTGCTTGGATCTCTTTAAAGCTGCAGTGGCCAATTTAATGAAAATGTGCCTGGTCTTTAACACAGCAGTCCTCAAGAGGTTAAATAGTCAACCACGTCCTGACAATCTTGGGAGTTGATGGGACGTGCCTTCTTCTGAGCATTGTACTTTGGTCGAGGACCGGACAAAATCACATCAACACGACCTCGCACAGATCTGCCAGGTGGTCCTCCTCTGGGTCTGCCTCTACCTCTGCATGTTTTGTCCGTTGTGTCTATATCGGGGGGGGGGGGGGGGGGGTGAAGTGAAAGGTATGCACTGACTTGACTAATGCAATGTGCAGTCACACAGGTGCAGTTAACAGGTATGCATGGAGTGGTATATCACACTGCGTGCACTCACGTAGGTAGGTGGGTGCACTGAACACAACTGGTAGGTATATGCAGTGATGAGGTGGGTGCACTGAACACAACAGGTAGGTATATGCAGTGATGAGGTGGGTGCACTGAACACAACAGGTAGGTATATGCAGTGATGGTAGCAAAGGAAGAGCAAACAGAAATCCGGGCACCAGCCAGCACAAATGCTGCATACAACTCCTTTATTTCAAGGCCTAACAGCCGTTTCACAGACGAATCTGCTTCTTCAGAAGCAGATTCGTCTGTGAAACGGCTGTTAGGCCTTGCAATTTTCTGTCAGGGATCTTGGGGAAGAAATAAAGGAGTTGTATGCAGCATTTGTGCTGGCTGGTGCCCGGATTTCTGTTTGCTCTTCCTTTGCTACAATTGAATCTGGTTGATCCGGAGGCACGGCCTTCAACCCCTGCTACCCCCTTGGGGCTGCCTACCAGGGCATCTAGTGCCACCCTACGTGCTCTTCCTTTTAATATGCAGTGATGAGTATTACAATGTGCACCTGACACACGCACACCGCACACACACACAGTGACACTGCGTGCGCTCTCCACGATCGCAAACCACCGGATGTTCGCGAACCGTTCTGGCCATCTCTAAACAGGAATGGACCAAACTGGCCAAGGATCGGTGTGCCAAGCATTTGGCATCATATTTAAAAAGACTGGGGGCTGTAATTGCTGCCAAAGGTGCACTGACAAAGTATTGAGCAAAGGCTGTGAATACTTATGTACATGTGATTTCTCAGATTTTTAATACATTTGCCAAAACCTCAGTAAACCTTTTTCACAGTGTCCCTATGGGGTGTTGTGTGTAGTAGTCTGAGGGGAAAAAATCAATTTAATTCATTTTATAATAAGGTTATAACATAAGAAAATGTGGAAAAAGTGATGCGCTGTGAATACTTTCCGAATGTACTATTCCAGTGATCTGCAAACTTGGCTCTCCACATGTTAAGGTACTACAAGTCCCACAATGCATTTGCCTTTATGAATCATGACCAGAGCTGGGACAAGGTGCTCCAGCACCCAAGGCTGAGACACCAAAGTGCGCCCCTCCATCCCTCCCACCCCAGCTGTCACACACTGATTGCTATTAGACTAAGAGGGCCACAGGGCCCACAACCTCCCCAACACCTTAATATCTAGTTATCTGGCTTGCAGTCACTGCCTTGTATCCCCTTTTCTTATTTCTTTCTGCTTCATACACAATTAGGAATAACAGCTGAATGAATTCTGCGCCCCCTCCTACACTGCGCCCTGAGGCTGGAGCCTCTCCGGCCTATGAATCGGCCCTGATCATGACTGTGGCTTTTCGACTCCTGCAATGCATTATGGGACTTGTAGTTCCTTAACAGCTGGAGAGCCAAGTTTGCAGATCACTGCACTAGTCTAAGTGGGAATGTCAGACAGTGCAGTCTATGCACTTCTGATATTTCTACAGACCGCATACGGATCACTGTGAGGGGAAGAAGTATTCAATCCCTGGCTGATTTCGCTCATTTGCCCTCTGACCAAGAAATGAGCAGTCTATAATTGTAATGGTAGGTTTACTGTAGCTGTGAGGTACAGAGTAACAACAAAAGAAACCTCAAAAGCCCAGTGCCCCTAAGTCAGAGCTTGTTGTGCATTGTAATACAGTACATAGCAGTATGCTTCACTGCGACTGTAAACGTGCACATCGTCTGGTCAATGCACATCATCATTCTGACAGAATCTGCTGCATTACACCACTGATGCACAGGTGTGACCTTGTTATTCTAATAGAGTTGTACCACAATGTGATTCAGTGGCGGACACAGCCAGCAGTGGGCCCCTGTGCAAAATATCAATTGTGGGCCCCCCTGACCTCGCGTCAAAAAATGGGCGTGGCTATAACCTGCAGCACGCAAAGCGCGCCGCGGCAAAAAATGGGTGTGGATAGAACCTCCGGCGCGTATGGGCGTGGCAATGACCGGATAAGGGCGGAGCTAACTGTAATTTAAAGTGATCCCGGGGTGAGAGTGATATGGAGGCTGCCATATTTATTTCCTTTTAAACAATACTAGTTGCCTGGCGGCCCTGCTGATCTATTTGGCTGCAGTAATAAACTGAATTACACCAGCAACAAGCATGCAGCTTAATCTTCTCAGTTCTGACAATATTGTCAGAAACCCCTGACCTGCTGCATGCTTGTTCAGGGTCTATGGTTGAAAGAATAAGAGGCAGAGGACCAGAACGGCAACCAGGCAACTAGTATTGCTTAAAAGGAGAGACATATGGCAGCCTCAATATTATTCTCACCTCAGGTTCCCTTGAAAAGTGCAACGCAAAGACAGTGGGCCCAAGTTTTGGTGACCCTTTCCCCAGAAAATTCACATAATTGTGCAGGTTTTCTCAAGAAAATACACATAATGTGAGCAGATTTGCCCAGAAAATACATTCAATCATGTCGGCAGATTTGCCCAGAAAATACATTCAATCATGTCGGCAGATATGCCCAGAAAATACGTGCAATGATGTTGGCAGATATGCCCAGAAAATACGTGCAATGATGTCGGCAGATATGCCCAGAAAATACATTCAATCATGTCGGCAGATATGCCCAGAAAATACGTGCAATGATGTTGGCAGATATGCCCAGAAAATACGTGCAATGATGTCGGCAGATATGCCCAGAAAATACGTGCAATGATGTCGGCAGATATGCCCAGAAAATACGTGTAATCATGTAGGCAGATATGCCCAGAAAATACGTGCAATCATGTCAGCAGATATGCCCAGAAAATACGTGCAATCATGTCGGCAGATTTGCCCAGAAAACACATGCAATCATGTAGCAAATTTGCCCAGAACATACATGCAATCATGTGGCAGACCTGCCCAGAACATACACCTGCTAAAATAAATAATAAAAAAACCATTTACTCATCTGCAGCAGCAGACCTCCTGTCCCAGCCTCCATCCAGCGCGCAGCTCCCATGGGTGGTTGGGTGGATAGGTAGCCTGGTGGGTGAGTGGGTAGGTAGGCAGCCGGGTGGGTAGATAGGTAGCCCTTAGCTGGGTGGGTAGGTAGCCTGGTGGGTGGCTGGGTAGCCGGGTGGGTGGGTAGCCTGGTGGGTGGCTGGGTAGGCAGCCTGGTGGGTAAGTAGCCTAGTGGGTCTTTAGGTAGGTAGCCTGGTGGGTTGGTAGGTAGCCGGGTGGGTAGGTAGGTAGGTAGCCTGGTGGGTGGGTAGGTAGCCGGGTGGGTGGTTAGGTAGCCGGGTGGGTTGTTGGGTAGCCGGGAGGGTGGGTGGGTAGCCGGGTGGGTAGGTAGCCGGGTGGGTGGTTAGGTAGCCGGGTGGGTAGCCGGGTGGGTGGTTAGGTAGCCGGGTAGGTACCCGGGTGGGTAGGTAGCCGGGTAGGTAGCCGGCAGGGTGGTTAGCTAGCCGGGTGGGTAGGTAGCCGGGTGGGTGAGTAGCCGAGTAGGTAGCCGGGTGGGTGGGTAGCCGGGTGGGTGGTTAGGTAGCCGGGTAGGTAGCCGGGTGGGTGTGTAGGTAGCTGGGTGGGTGGGTAGGTAGCCGGGTGGGTAGGTAGCCGGCAGGGTGGTTAGGTAGCCGGGTAGGTAGCCGGGTGGGTAAGGTAGCCGGGTGGGTGGGTAAGGTAGCCGGGTGGATGGGTGGGTAGCTATCCGGGTGGGGGGCCTGACTCCTATCCTCCCTCCCTCACCTCGGGGCCCCCCTCCCGGTATGCGCGGCGGCCGGAGACTTCCTGTATTTTCCGCTCTCCACTCTCCCGAGGTGAGGACAGGAGTCGGGGCCCCCCAGGTTAAAAAAAAAATAAAAGGTAAAATTAAAAAAAAAAAACCAGCAATACTTAATGGGCCCCTGAAGCAGCGGAACTTCAGGGGCCCTCGTGCGGCGGCACGGTCTGCACAGCCGTATGTCCGCCACTGATGTGATTGTATTATCCGTGACACTGTAACAGGGTATGCAACACAACACCCCAGTATGACCATACCATTAACAATAGAATTGCATGGTGTTGCGATTACATTGCTTGTTGCAAAAGATAGTGTTAAAGTACACTTACACTGTAGAAAAACACTGTGTAGGCTATGTTAGGACTACTGTGCACAGAAAACAATAACTCTTACCTATAATATTATTCCTTGAAAACAAATACCGTCACATTTCATTCACACTGGATGTGGCAGAGGACAGTTGCTCTCCAGCAGCCTCTAGTGGACATTGCATCATAATACAAGCTTTCATTAATCTGTGATGGTCAATGAGGTGCTAGTAATTCCAGCTTGCATACAGATTTAACATGAACACGGCGGCAGCCCCAGCACCATTAAACGCCAATTGGCATGAAGTCCTGGGGCGGAGTTTTGCAGGAGATCGCACGCGCATCTCCACTTGAGCTCCGTCATCTGTCTCCCAGTGGCGATCGCTGCTGGGAGAGTGTTAGACAGTGAAACCGCTATTTACACCGTACAGCGCTGTGAGCTACGGTAGCTCTGTACTGGGGTCTCCCCCTGGGAGGCACAGAGCCAATCGGCTGTCATAGGTTGATGCCTGTGACAGCTGATTGATGTGATTGGCTGGCGGGGGGAGGGAGAGATTGTAATAAAAAAAAAAAAATAACAAATACGTACATTTATTTAAAAAAACCAAATGAATAATTAAAAAAAAAAACATCCTGAGAACGATCAGAGCCCACCAGCTCTGGCCTAAATTGTAGAAAATAGCCTGGTCACTAGGGGGGTTGGGGGGTGTAAGCCTAGGGTCCTCAAGTGGTGAAAGGATACCTGCAGTGATAGTGGTATGGAAGCTGACATTTATTTTTAAACAATACAAACTGCCTGGCATCCTGCTGATCTCCTGCCTCAAAACCCACCTCTTTAAGATGGCCTACCCACCCCTACCGCACAGTAACTCTACTGAATACTTATTATACTGCCCTACCTAGTGTATCCATCTCCCCTCCACTTGTAAGGCTTTGGCAGGGTCCTCCCTTCTCTAGTGTATTCTGCATGATCGTGTGCCCCATCATTAACCGCTTGCCGCCCGCGTCACGCCAGTAGGCGTGGCCGCGGCGGCAGCCCCAGGACCAGCTAACGCAGCAGTTTACGGGAGATCGCCCGCACGGTGCGCGCGCATCTCCCGCTTGGTGGGCGGAGCTGAGCTCCGCCTTCAGTCACCGAGCGGCGATTGCCGCTCGGGAGACTGTTACACGGCGAAACCGCCGTGTATTTACATGTGCAGCACTGCGATCAGCAGCAGCGCTGCACTGGTGTGACACGGCTGTCCCCATGGGGGACAAGAGAGCGATCGGCTCTCATAGGCAGAAGCCTATGACAGCCGATCGCCGTGATTGGCCGGCTGGGGGGAGGGAGGGGATTTAGAAAAAAAAAAAAAAATGTCCAAAAATATTAAAAAAACAAACAAACAAACAAATATTTATAAAAAAAAAAAATAAACACAGGGGGGGGCGATCAGACCTCACCAACAGAGAGCTCTGTTGGTGGGGAGAAAAGGGGGGGGGGGGGGGGGGAGATCACTTGTGTGCAGAGGTATACGGCCATGCAGCTTGGCCTTAAAGCTGCAGTGGCCAATTAATGTAAAATGAGGCTGGTCACTAGGGGGGTTTACCACCATGGTCCTCAAGAGGTTAACAACTTAAGGACCACAGGCTTAATCCCCCCTAAAGACCAGGCCATTTTTTATAAACTAGGCCACTGCAGCTTTAAGGGCTCGCTGCAGGGCCGCACAACTCAGCACACAAGTGATTTCCCCCGCCTTTTCTGCCCACCAACAGAACTCTCTGTTGGTGGGCTATGATCCCTGCCAGCATGTTTATTTTTATACAAATATTTATTTTTTACATAAATTTAGCTTTTTTGTGTGTGTAACTCTGCCTCCCTCCCCCCCGCCAGCCAATCAACACGATCGGCTGTCATAGGCTTCAGCTTATGTCAGCGGATCACTGTCTTGCCTCCCCAGGAGACAGCTGAGTGACACGACTGTCCCCAGTACAGTGCTGCCATAGATTGCAGCGCTGTACACAGTAAATAGATGGTGGTTTCGCCGTCTAACCGCCTTCTAGCGGCAATTGCCGCTGGGAGACTGATGTCCACCTATGCACACGATCTCCGGCAAAACATGCCCCCGGACTTTACGCTGATTGGCATTAGGTGGTCCTGGGGCTGGCGCTGCGGTTACGCCCAACGGCATGACGCGGTAGTCTAGAGGTTAAGGACCCTTTTTTTTTTTTTTACAGGAGGTTGAACTGTGCGTTTGTCAAGCATTTGTTTTTATGTTTGCAAAACAATGTATCTAGTTTTAATGACCAGGCTCCAGAGTATATAAGCTGTGTGTTCTAAATGAGGTCAGTATACAGGAATCAAGTCTGAGGAAGACTTCATAGCTAAAAGCTTACTCCTTTTCTTCTAAGTCAGTCAATAAATGGTATCATCCTGATATAAAACATGTTTTTTTTAATGATGGCTATCACGGTACACTCTACTACTTTATCAATAAAGACAAGACCAAATATCAAAACAATGAATCTATGTTTGGGATTTCTTGCTTGAAAATCACATCATGCTTTCGGTCACATTCATAAAAAAATTGTAAACCATTAAAGGGTTTGCAGCTGTATCAATACTATTTTATTGGAGATAAAATACTCAATATGCGTGGAAAACTGAACCCATTGATAAAAATAGACACAACAGATCCGTAAATATTCATTTTATTTGATGACACTCTGTGTTAATACAATAAATATACAAAACATCTGAACTACTCAGACATGCAACACAGAGTGGGAAAGAGTACATTTGTACAGGACAATGACTGCCTTCTCTTCATTGTGATGGGAGAGCATTATTAGTCATTTACAAAATATACAAACATCCTTGAGATAAATAAAATCCAAGCTATAAGATACAGAGAGATTGTAGAGTGCGGCCATTCCAGTGTATAGAATTCATGTCCTTGGGGGAAATGGACGTGGTTACCTCTTCCTCCCAACGGCGGCAGCAGCGGGTGCACTAGAATTAGGTCAGCTTGTATGAGAGACAAGAAGGGTAAAGCTGCAATGCTGGTTGGGGATGGGATTAATGGTACATTATTTACTAATAAAGATAGCCTAATTTAACAAAGATTTCCAGGCTGGGACACAAGATTCAGCAAATGTGGGCTGGATAAGACGACAATGGTGTGGTGGGATTTGGACCAGAACCAGGGAGATGGTCACGTCTAGAACTCATGGAGAAGCCTGTGATTTGAATAGATTTGCAAAGCTCTGACTTGCTGCAATCACATCACATGATCATGACTAACAAATCAGAGACTTGCATATGTATTGCCTGAACAAACAGATCACATGCTCCTCCATGAGTTCTCCTAGACATGGCCATCACTACTGGAAGGTTGATGAATTAACAGCTTATTGAGGTCATGGTTACACATTTGCATCAAAGGCTTCTTTTTCGTAAGAGAAACTGGGTATATTAATGTTTTCACACAAGTGCATGTGAGAACCACTAATTCACAAATCATTCAGCAGCTCCCACTATAGTGTGTACTGTGGATATGTTTATATACACGACACAATTTGATTGGGTACTGCCTATAAGCAGAGTAATCCTAACCAACCCCCTCCCGCAAACGTAAATCCTGTTCCTGACACTCCACTTAATCCCACCTAAAGCCCCTTCCTGATGTCACGGTGGGAGGTTGCAGTTGGGCAGATTACTAATTCTTGTCAGCTACAGACAGTGGTTCAGGACAGGTTTGCAGTGTCACCAACAGTCTCCAAGTCTTCGTAAATCAGGTTCAGAGTCTCATCTGAAAACATAGGATATGCGAGCCTAAATGATCAAATTACAAGTTGGGTTGCTCATATTTAGCAGTTGACTTCTCAATTTAATTTTAGCCAGTGCAGTATAAAGGGGACATCCAGATATCATGGGCCACTAAGCAATTTCCTCAGACACAGAAAAGTGAGAGCTTCTACATCGCCCATAGCCAGAGCCGGGACAAGGTCCTCCAGCACACAAGGCTGAGACACCAAAGTGCGCCCCACCACCCCAGCCGTCACACACTGCTTGCCATTCGACTAAGAGGTGCCCCAGGGCCCCCTCCCCCTCATTTAATATCTAGTTATCTGGCTTGTAGTCACAGCCATGTACCCCCCTTTTTATTATTTCTCTCTGCTTCAAACACAATAAGGGAATGATAGCCGAGTGAGTTGTGCGCCCCTTCCCACACCGCGCCCTGAGGCTGGAGCCTCTCTTGCCTCTGCCCATAGCAACCAGAGGCTCCCTTTCATTAAGCTTCACAGAAACAGACATTAGACTGGCCCCATACGCAATACAGACAGTTCAACTCTCTCTAGACACAAAGGTGCAGAGTGATGAGCAATCGTGCAGCAAAACATCTAGCCAATCAGTTTCACACCTCATACTAAAAACTCACTTCTACCACCTATAGATTATATGCCAACACAAACAGAAATACAACCACAACACTCTTCTACTTATGAGAATTATTAACCAGTTGCCAACCAATCAAAGACTTGCCAGTGCTCTTGCTCTATTGATCTAAAGTCTAATGATTGACAGTGTGGCAGTGAGGGCAACTGTAGGCAGATATGACCACAATGATCACATTTGTCAGAAATCTCCCACCCATTAGAAGGTGAATCTTATATTGTAGCTTCTCTGCCACCTTGGGTTCCATGCATTACTGAAGATGCAGCTAAAAGAAAGACTTTCCAAGCAACGTGTACTGAACAGACTAATTCCATCCTACCAGCAAAATTGCAGGCTCTACCATCTCACCCTGTACAGTCAAGCTCCACGTTACATAACTTCAGGAATAAAAGTATGGTAAGTTACTAAGTGTCTATTAAATAGAAAGGACCAGTCAGTTTATTGGAAACTCATTTCCACCCCTAGATTCTTAACCTTTACAGTTAGATAAAAAAAAAAAGAAAAAAGGATCAGTTCTGTGTAGGCTCGGGACTGTAAATACAAGTTTATCTTATTTTTCTCGTCACTTCAGATACCCTTTAAGAGTTTGTGCATGGAGTTTACAGTCATGTCCGGTTTTAGGTTAGTCTTTGCATCTGCTTACAATTAGGCCACATTCACAGTGGTGTGGTGTATTGGCCACTTTGCAATGTGACATACCGTACTGCAATGCACCACCTATGCGACATTCACAGTGCGGTGGTACCTTTGCGGTAAAACAGGTTGCATTATGGGAACGCACCGCAACCCGTAGCAGGTACCGTGAAGCATATTTTCATCGACTGTATGCTTCACTGTATGCGAGGCAATGCGGCCATAATATGCAGTACGACTTTTTAATTTCGTTGCAATCCTGTTCTACACGAACCCAACGTAACGGTCCACTGTGAGCGTGGCCATAACACGAAATTGCGCCTGCATGCAATGAGAACAGTACCAGTGAAATGTACTTTTCATTTGCAAAACCAAATGAGGAATCGCAGACAAAACAAAATTAATCTGCACAGAGCTTAATTGTAATGTGTGTAATGCTGGGCATACATTGAGTTTTTGCTGCTCGATTCTGCAGTTGATTCTCTCATCTTCCGCTTGTTTTTCTTATCTTTTTCCATTCACTGCTATCACAAATCTAGCGGTGAAACGATCAAGCGGGAGATCGGACATGTCAGAAATTATTGGGCCATCTAAATGGCTCAAAAACGAACCATGTATTCCCAGCATTATATTAGCAACAGCTGGGTCAGTGCTATTATTAACATTCAACAAAGCTACCAGGTAACTTTATGGTAGGGTGGGGCTTATGGGCACATTAGTCATGTTTCTGATCACCACTAGTGGTGCTTGAAAAGCAGCAGCTGCCGATTAAAGAATCACTATTTCCAATATTGGCGGCATTCTAATACCTGTGTATGCAGTCATGCCATAGAACCAGCATTAAATACTCCCTATACTTTCCTGTAAAAAGATGCTCAGGGTGGTCATTTCCTTTTTCACAAATGCTGCTTCTATGAATGTCTGAAGGGATAGTGGTCATTTAAAGTAACCCTGTCACAAAAACATGAAGGCATGACCACTGCTGATCTCCTTCTGGTGACGCCAGTTCCCTGTCTGCTTTGTAGACCTTCTGGCTGTTACATTGGAACACTCATGTGAAACAGTCAGAACATCTGATCTATGTACTTGGTGCAGGCAAAAAACAAGGAATGTATGAGACTCAGGATCAGATTTAATGGAATTATACTCAGGAGAGTAGCCATTATTTAACAGAGGAAAGAAGGGAGTGGCCTATGTAATTCACTTATGACAGGTGTTAAGACTGCACTAAGTCAATCCAGGGTAATATTTTGTCCCAACGTCATAAGAATGGAATGACTGTGCTGCACATCCTTTGCACTAATGTCAGGCCCAGCTGACGTTCGGTTTGTATTAACGTAATAATAATAAGCTGGTCACACCATTCACTTCTATCAGAAATCGAGCGGCAAAAGAATCGAAAGGGAGATCGGACATGTCGGAAATGATCTATCGAACCATCTAATCAGCTACAAAATGAATGGTGTATTCCCAGCATTAGTCAACAGTCAGGAAAATCCAGGCTACGTGTAAAAAAAAAAAAAAAAAAAAAAAAAGTGTACTGTCACCACAAGATACAACACATCTAACCGTGTAATACTAAACCCCGTGCAAGCTTGCAATAATGGTCATCCACCACAATTGTTGATAATCGGTTTGGAAAGCCTATCAAAGTACAAACTCTGTTTGTCTGTACCCCTGCTGACCAGTGTGCTCTGCTCTATGGTGGGCCGAAGAGAGCTCCTGCAGCAGTAGTACAAAGTTACCCAGCATGTCCAATCTCAAATGAGCTACTGGAGACACCTGTAGACATTTGGCAGTGGTCAGACTTGAACAACTGCCTCAGAAAACTACTTTGCAAGTTTGTACAGGCATCTACCATCCTAAAATTATAGTCTGCCTGATTCCATGTTCTGCTTCAGTCAACACTAAGGCCCCGTTCACACTTGCGTTTCTCTGCCAAACGGACCAGATGACCTGACCGGATCGGTTCCGATCCGGATCCGGTCAGGTTGCATCAGGTGTACATCAGGCTGCGATCCAGTTCCGTTTGGCAAAAGAGAGTACAAATAAATAAAAATGTTGGGGTCTGGGAGGTCAGCAGAAGGTGCACCTGTGGAATCAGGTCCTCCGCTGTTTAGGCCTCACCTCCACCTCCGACATACTGCCAAACAGCTCCAGCACGTTAAAGTCACTGCTGCTCCACTCCAAAATGCTTGCCCATGTGTCCCCATCCAAAATCGCCGCTAGAATACGCATAGGAAGAGGGGTAGAACGTCAGGTGTATGTAGCCAGTGTGTTCTGTGCTTCCGTTTCCCATTGGTTTCTTTTTCCGGATGGTGCAGTCAGGCTCCGGGGCGGATAATCCGGACAGAAAAATAGCGCATGTTGGACAGGGAACGCTAATGTGAACCGGGCCTTAGGGCTGGTTCACATTGGAGGTGACTGCGATGTGGTTGCTGGCGATGGGCAAAGTGCTAATTCAGTGTCGCCCTATGAGGGTGTTCCTACAGCAGTGTTGCAATTTGGTTAAAAAAAAATTTTTTTTATTCTTTTTGTTTTAGAGTGATTCAGATTGAATGAATGAGCAGAAATGCACATTTATTCAAAAATTGCTCTGAAAAACACTTTACAAAATTTCAATCACTAAGCATTAGTGATTGCGGTGTGAACTAAGTCTTAAAGTACCCTTCTAGACCTGATATCTTGGCCAACCAAAATAACCTCTGCCGGAAAACCCAATCCAGTTTCTTTCAGGTGAGAATTGGGGTCAGAATCATGGTTCTAACTCTCCTTGTGGTTTTGGGTCACTCGGAGCTTCTTGGTTACTGTGTCGGCTCTATGGTAATGTCATCCAGCGGTACACTGAGACATTCCACTGACCACTCCATTGCCACGCCTTCAGCCAAACTGTGCCAGATAATGCCAACAGGCCGGTTACAGTAGGATGCTTCTCTGTTTTTGCAGTATCTATGCGGCACATGTTCTGCACACTAAAGGATTAAGCCAGTAGGCAGCTAGACCTGACCTGCAAAAGAGTAATAGGTAAAGTCAGGTCTCAGCAAGTCATGGCTGTGAATGTTAAAGAACAGCATAACCTATAAAAAATGTAAAAACCTAGATAAGTGTCTCATGATGCTGAAGGGAACCTTATATATTATATATTATATTAGTAGCCAAGCTTTCATGAATGGAGAAAGGAAACACACACTCCCCTCTATGTATGAACGCAACTGCACTGTGCAGGTGCCAGTGGGTTCACGCCTGTGCCATAGCACTAAGCCATGCTACTGCGCAGGCCATACTTTGCGCCTGCACAAAACACAGAGGGGAGTGCGGCTGCGAGCAATATTCGATTTCATAGTTGAAGATAGTTGTGTGGCTCCTGGCACAGCGTGTGGGAGGGGCCGGGGACTTTGTTGGGAGACCGGGAGCATCCAGAGGCCTCCCCCTACTGAGGTAAGTCTATCTTTTGCAGCAGCACAGAGCCGCTATAACCAACACTACAGGGATCTGATGTTCCATTCCTCAAGTATTACCTCTACTTGGCTCCCTGCATTGTCCCCCACCCTAACTGAGGAGCTTTATGACAGGATGCGGTCATCTGTGACCGGGATTTACATAGCTATATGTAATTTATGAACATCTCTTCCATACATATCTCATGGAATGGCTTAGTGCTCGCTTCACAGGAGCTGCTGAAACACAAGCATTCACTATGGCAGACCTGTGCAAGTTATAAGAGCCTTATCACTATGCGGGCACCTCACTGCCCAGTGCTTATTGAGAGCACCATGCCAACAATTCCCAGCATGCATCTGCACCGCATTTACATGGTGCACAGTTCATTCTACATGGTGAGTGAGTAGTTTGCATAGTAGTTTTACAATTTTATAGTGATGCAGGAAAGAAAATGATGGGGGGTGGCAGCATCTGGGAAGCTGAAGAAATAATAATGAAGATATCATGCACTCCACTTTCAGGTCGGTCAGCAATTGAAATAAGACACGTTACAATGTGTAACACTTTGATTTGGTTACCAGGTTAATCCTTTGTCCTTTACAATCACAATCAGTACTGTGCGCGCAAGTGACATGTCACATGACGCATGCCCTGGATGACATAAGATCACTGCACAATATCAGCCCAAAAGTCATCTGAATTGATACGCCAGTTGGATCGGCCACAATATGCCGTACTGGTCATGTATCAGCGTTTGTCTACATTTTTAATACCTAGCAGTTTGTCTGATGCTTCAAACGACACTTACCTAGTGTGTGTGTGTACAAGGCTTAAAGTGACCCCGAGGTGACAAACTGATGAGATAAAAATATGCATTTATACTCCTAAAAATGACTTTTTTTTTTTAAGATATCCCATGGTTTTATATTTAAACATAATAGATTGAATGTTTTATTGTCTCTGCTCAATGGCAGTCTATTAAGCATCCCAGAGTTAAAATACATGAGCTATTGAACTTTTTCTCTCTCTCCAATGCCCTATGAAGTTGTATTCTGCAAGGAAAACTTTTATGGTTGTAATTTGCTTATCAGTGATGTCTACTATATTCCCGACAAGGTAACACAAGACAGAAGTGGTCACTTGAATACCTGAAAATTAACTCTTTCAGGCAGCAAAAGAAAACAAGTAAAATAACCTGGTTATGAATAGGTTTTGCACTCTACATACACATGATTATCTCATCATGTCACATGTCACCTCGGGTACACTTTAAGTGTAAAAAAGCACATATGGGGTTGATTCATCAAACTGCACTGGTCTAGCAGCGCAAGTTAAAGGGACACTTAAGTCAAACAAAAAAAATTAGTTTTACTCACCTAGGGCTTCCAATAGCCCAATGCAGCTCTCTGGTACCCCCGCCGTCTCCCTCCGATCCTCCTGGCCCTGCCGGCAGTTACTTCCTGTTTCGGTGACAGGAGCTGACAGGCTGGGGACGCGAATGATTCTTCGCGTTCCCAGACACATTAGCACCCTCTATGCTGCTATATGGTATATGATATATGCTATAGCAGCATAGATGGCGCTATTGTGGCCAGGAACGCGAAGAATCAATCGCGTCCCCAGCCTGTCAGCTCCTGTCACCGAAACAGGAAGTGGCTGCCGGCGGGGCCAGGAGGATCGGAGGGAGACGGCGAGGGCACCGGACAGCTGCAGGGGGCTATTGGAAGCCCCAGGTGAGTAAAACTAATTTTTTTTGTTTGACTTAAGTGTCCCTTTAAAAAACAACTTGCACACGGTATGCGTGGTCCTGCTGCATAGCGTGCGGTCCTTAGTTACGCGCGCTCCTTTAACTGCAGCGTGCTGTGAAGTATTGCAACCGCTACTACGTACTTCACTAGTGCAGCCGCTACTACGTACTTCACTAGTGCAGCCGCCACTACGTACTTCACTAGTGCAGCCGCCACTACGTACTTCACTAGTGCAGCCGCCACTACGTACTTCACTAGTGCAGCCGCCACTACGTACTTCACTAGTGCAGCCGCCACTACGTACTTCACTAGTGCAGCCGCCACTACGTACTTCACTAGTGCAGCCGCCACTACGTACTTCACTAGTGCAGCCGCCACTACGTACTTCACTAGTGCAGCCGCCACTACGTACTTCACTAGTGCAGCCGCCACTACGTACTTCACTAGTGCAGCCGCCACTACGTACTTCACTAGTGCAGCCGCCACTACGTACTTCACTAGTGCAGCCGCCACTACGTACTTCACTAGTGCAGCCGCCACTACGTACTTCACTAGTGCAGCCGCCTCTACGTACTTCACTAGTGCAGCCGCCACTACGTACTTCACTAGTGCAGCCGCCACTACGTACTTCACTAGTGCAGCCGCCACTACGTACTTCACTAGTGCAGCCGCCACTACGTACTTCACTAGTGCAGCCGCCACTACGTACTTCACTAGTGCAGCCGCCACTACGTACTTCACTAGTGCAGCCGCCACTACGTACTTCACTAGTGCAGCCGCCACTACGTACTTCACTAGTGCAGCCGCCACTACGTACTTCACTAGTGCAGCCGCCACTACGTACTTCACTAGTGCAGCCGCCACTACGTACTTCACTAGTGCAGCCTCTACTACGTACTTCACTAGTGCAGCCGCTACTACGTACTTCACTAGTGCAGCCGCTACTACGTTAATTAATGTGCGACAGTTAAAGGAGCACGCGTAATCTAGTAAACAATGTGCATAACTAAAGAGCACATGCTACGCAGCACGGCCGAGCAAGTTATTTTTTTTAATAACGTAGGGCGTGCAGTTTGATGAATCAACTCCATTGTGTGCTACTGAAAAACAGCCCCAGCCACAGGGTCCGCTTAAAGGGATACTTGAGCCCTGCAGCTATCCAGTGCCCTCGCAGTCACTCATGTATCCTCTGGTCCCCCGCCGCCAGCTAGTTTCACCAACAGGCCCGGTCACGCGTCTTCTTCTTCGTGTACCCGTCCTCAAAAACGGCTATTGCGGACAGGAACGCGAAGAAGCAACCGCGTGGCCAGGCCTGCGCAGTGAGCCTGTCGGCCAAAAACAAGAGTAGCTGGTGGCGGGTGACAGGACGATCTGCGAGTGACTGCGAGGGCACCGGACGGCTAGAGGGGGCTGGTAGAAGCCCCAAGTGAGTAAAACTGAATTTTTTTTTGCAGGGCTTAAGTATCCCTTTAAGCCTTGCAGCGTGCCCTTCAGCCACTAACACCACTCTAACTGCCAAGATATCCCAATCCTCCCTTGCCTGTATTCCTTAGAAATATTACACAGAATTTTCCTGCCTTCTATGGATTCCATTAGTATGCATTAAGGAAACTAATTTCTACAAGCTGAGATTGAAGAATTATACCCAAGACAGAAATAAAAGGGATAAGCATTTTGCCTAAATTCTTGTAATCCCTCCCAAAATTACACAGAAAATTTCACAGATTAAAACCCCACACTGTCTTGTTCCCTGCCCTTCTGCTCATCACAATGCAGCTATAATGCACTCAGGGGCTGCTGACAGAACAGTGCAGGGCTGGGATGCTTCCCAAACTTCAGCTGACTTTACAGACAGCCACTGGACACAATTCACTGCACAGATCATGGAAATAAGCCCAGCTCCACTGACCATTCCGTTCCCACTATTTTTCTTAATTGAACAGCAGCAACTGTAAAATCAACAGCCAGAATACTCAGTATCTGTGTGATGATGTAGTGTAAGAGACCCCTGTATTATGGCAGTCACAGCGAATGGTAATGGTCAGCATACATTCACAGGATTTTAGATATAATGAATTACAAAATAAATATGTATTACTAGTTTCTAAAATTCTTACCTAATCTGGTAGGTAACATAAGGATAGCTGCGTGAAGCTTATTAAGCCTCCATTGGAAGCACCTGTGAAACATAGAATTATAAAATGCTGCAGAGGGCCAGTAAAAGGATGTTGTGTCACCACCATTTAGGGCCCAATCACAGAGGGGATTGCAAAACGCCAGCAATCAGCGCTAGTGGTTTTTTTTGCGATTTGCGCATAATTTTGCTATTCATTTCTGTGATTTTTGAGCGATCGCAAAAGGCTACATTGCAATCGCTCCCCCAAAATATAGTGAAAAAGCGCTGCATGCACCGTGTTTGCGTTTACTGCGAACTGCTGGCGATCGCGGCAGTGAGATCACTGCTATATACTTAACATTACACTAGCGCTTTTGCGGTCGCTGGCGATTCGCGGTAAACGGAAGTTAATCACCCCAGTTTGAATGGGCCCTTCGGGAGAATGGACAGTGATCTCAAAAAGAAACAAAAACCTAAAATAAACCAATGACCTCTCAATGAAGGACCTCTCATCAGGGATGCATGTTAAAGGCCTAGCCGAGATACGGCCACTCTTAGAGACCACTTTAATGCATACAACAAGAAAATGTACTTCTACTAGAAGTTACCTTAAAGAAGACAAGCAAAAGAACAATGCACTGCATTAAATAAACCTGCCAAACAGAAGGGTTTAAAGAGACATCACAAACACACACACAAAAATAAAAACACGCAAAAAAAGTCTAAAGTGACCTACTGGTCCACGCTGGTGGTGTAACCGCAAGTCTCAGCCTACTCTGCTGAGACCTGCAGCTCCAAAATAGCGCTGGGGCCATAGGCTGCTCATCTCTGCTGTAGAGAAATCAACAAGTACTGAGTATGTTTCCCTTTCTGACTTGCCACTGACAGCACTGCATGTTGTAGTGGCCACACTCTGTCAACAGGTGGCGTAACCATGTGGGACGAGCACAGATCAAAACAAAGCTCAGACAAGCAGTATTGAACCTAGAAACAAGATATTCTTGCATCTAGTTTGCCCTGTTTGCTATGATTCTGGAAAACAGATTAAACAATACTGTGGCTACTTGTCCTCTTCTTAGACATTTGTCATCTACAATGCCCATTTGTGCTTCTGACCCTAAAAATACAGCTGCAAGCAGACATGGCCGCCACATGTGACACCTCTGCATTGATACAGACATCACTGGCTCGTCTAACAGCAGGGCAAGCCCCGAATAAAGGTAGTGTTCTATACTAAAAATAGATTACATACCAACAAAAAGAATACTATAAAAAAAGAAAAAAATGTGCACTTTCAGCAGTAAAAGTCAAATACTTTCTGCATTAAGGACCTCGGGACAATTCCCATCTATGAACGCCATATTCACACTACAGTGATCCACCAGGATTAGCGAGACAATATCTGGGTCGGAGCATTGCAAGCTCGAGAAAAGGAAGGTGGGGAAAGGTGAACAGGAGATCCAGTAACAGTATTATTGGTTTAGACCATGCACAACCAATAAGCCCATGGAGTGCCTAAGGAGCTTGCATTAAAACATGACATTCCACTTCCCAGTGGCACTGAATGGGCCTGAATGTCGCAAATACACATGGCAAGTGCAATTTATAGTCTTTCGTGGGTGCTGCAAACATGGCTGGAGTAAAAGGGCGTGGCTGGAGAAAGGAAATGGTGGTGATGCTTGCAGCTGGTTCCCTTAGATCTGGCCGCCCTTGAAAGCATTCTGGGCAGCGCTGCTTGCAGCTGTAGAAGCGGCATTGGCTGCAGCCGTCTGCACTGTTTTGTTTGACATCACCCCTGTAGCAAATTCTTGCTGGGCCTTCTCAAAGCTGGCATCGGTTGTCCGGTATAGTCCGTGAACCTGCAAGGAACGAAAACATGGCCCACAAAGCGTTATAATAGGAACAGCATGTGGTTGAAGAAACGTAAACTGCATATATAAAATGTCACTTAGGCAATGTCTAATCAATTAGTAATCTTCACAAGTATGTTGGACAGAGATAGGCAAACTCTGAGGTGAGTCTATACATAGAAGAGATACAAGATTTTTTAACTTATTGTCATGAAAAAAAAACAACCTTTGCTGCCTCTGAGGAAGCGTCCCTTTTGAAGGCCAGGAAATGTGCGTCAGACTTCTGGATATTATCTTGATATCTTACCATGATTGCATTATTTTAAAGGAATAAGGACTGTCCATGTCATTTACTGTATACTTGATTAAAAGTTGTGTTTTATACTAGATTTACTTGTGGCTTTTAAATGGACCCTGAGCAGTGATCTAAAATGGCCAAATGAAATTACCTGGGGCTTCCTCCAGCCCCTTGTAGACTGTGAGGTCTCCCCGCAATCCTCCGGGCTCACTACATTCTTCCCATGGCGGCACCGTTAGAGTGGCGCACGGAGGGGCCACATATGCGCAACTGCACCCGACTTAAGCTGAAGTCGCCGCTCTGACGGAGCAGCCGTGGGAAGAACAGAGGTGCCCCGGAGGACCTCATGGACTATCAGGGGCTTGAGGAAACCCTAGGTAAGTTCATGTGGACATTATAGATTACTGTTCAGTGTCCCTTTAAATCCTCCTATTTTTTGGTTTATTTGTTACAATATGTGTTTCTGAGGGGTGGCCATTTTGCATTGACAGATTTTGCAGGCCTGGTATTTTAAAACCCTAGTTCAGCTTCATTTTTAAATCTGTGTTTAAGATGCTTAAATTTTTGAAGGTAAGCAGTGATAATGGCCGGCCCACCTCTCCAATGGAGTAGCTGGAAGTACCACGGGAGATCCACGCTGAGAATGCAGACGCCAGAGATTCTATGATCAGCTGTTTACTGCACCGAAGAGTCTGGGAGAGACTGAATGGCTGCCTCGCCTATGTTGGACGGAGGCATATTGAACTTTCCACTCCATTGTAAGTGGTAAGAGAAATGGCCTGCTAGTCCGCATCTAAAGCATTCAAAATTATATGGCAAAAACGTTAACGTGAATCTAAAATCTTGCGCAGGAAAACAGTGTGTATTTAGGGAAAACAGCCTGTCTAATTTTCCCTCAAATGCGAGTAATCACAAGTGTAATTTGAGCTGTCAGCTCTGTCTGAACTGTGCCGCAGATGTGCCGAATTATGTGCTAATATGTAAACACTGGTGGTTAACCCTTTTTGTGCTCCCATGAATCCAGGAAGTAGACACTGCAGGTTTATTGCAGGAGTTCTGTAAGCAGCATCATGTGTTTACAAATTAGTTGCTATGCCGAGGCAGCCAGCTGACACAGCTAAGAGAGGGCTGCTGCTCTATTTGGCTGAAGCAGTGGCTGAATCACACCAGAAACAAGCATGCAGATAATCTTGTCGGATCTGACAATAATGTCAGAAACTCGTGATCTGCTGCATGCTTGTTCAGTGGCTATGGCTAAAAGTGTTAGAGACAGAGGATAAGTAGGACAGCCAGGCAACTGGTATTACTTAAAAGGAAATAAATATGGCAGCTTCCATATATCTTTAGTTACAGTTGTCCTTTCAGTATTTCTTCTGAGTGATTTTTTTAGCTGCAGAAGCCTCATGTCATATAAAACTGGTAACGTTTGAGCACCCTGATCACTGAACTATTAGATGGAATTTGTAGATCTGTGTCTGGAGATGGCCACACATAACTAAATAATAGCCACTGATGACCTTGAACCATCTGCTTCTCATGCATGGAAAATGGGTCTGTTAAATTGCATTTCCAAGGCATATCACATATACTGGTAAGGAAGCAGCCACACTGCAGTCATCGTCACATAATATCATGACCTTCTATTCACCCTGCCTTGCACAGACATGTGCGGAGACGCCAGACTCCTTATTCCCACACAATATGCGACAGCAGCTCCACCAATCACCTCCCTATTTACATATACTTGCTTCAACTGCACAAGAACTAAAATAAAGGTGGGAATCTAAAGAAATGTTCTATAGTCACTATCCTGAAATGTCTAGCATGTAATGTGTAGGATAGAGTGACTGTAGATGCCCAAACCAACAAGTGTGCAATTGAACTGAACATGGCCAACTGCAGCTTCATATAACACCCCACTGTTCTTAAAGAGAACCCGAGGTGGGTTTGAAAAATCCTATTAGGACAGAGGCAAGTGCTGTATACAATGAGCAGCCTCTGTGTCCTTACACACAGTCTCTCCCCCCCCCCCCCCCCCCGGCTCTGCTGTCCCCCATAAAAAAACGCCAGGCTAGCGACACACAAATTGTTGCTAGATGGGTATTTACCTCACGGCCGCTCCCCCGCCTCCTCACCTGTGTCTCTTCCCTCCCCGCCTCCATAAGCTTCCTCCAATCGGTTTACGGAGGGATGGGTAGGGACACAGGCGGGGAGCCTTCAGGTAAATAGCCAGCTAGAAACAATCTGGTTGGTTTATCCATCAGTGCTTCACAAGTCTTTATTAAAATGTAAATGTTAAAATTAGCTTTCATTTTAATTTCACAGCTGGCCATTGAATCTGCATTCACTCTGGAACTTGCACTGCCTAGAAATACTGTATCACTCTTTTTGAATGAGTAATTCGCTGCTTAGAACAGGAGCCCATGTAAGTCATTTTCTACATCTGCACTGAGTGATTGGCAGTACGCCTGGCACTCCCATGTCCATTCTCTGTTCTACTGCCATAAACAGAATATGAGAAGGATCTGATAAACTACTGATCTTCTTTGCAATCTCAGCATCGTTTGCATGTTTTAACCAACTTTTAAACAGAAGCAAGATTATAAATATTAAAGGGAGAAAGAGCTCAGATTGTAAAGCTGTGTTAGAGCTGCCAGTGCCAGTAACTCACACATTCAACCCTAAATGTTTAGAGGTCTGAAACTCAGATTCTCCATTGGCCACTCCCCCCGCCCCCCCCAAGTCTCCCAAAGTTTTGGCCACCTTCACCTGCGTTGCCACGCCTGCCCCCATCTTGGCAGCAGCTGTTGAGCAGGGGGCAGGCTGAGGTGACATAGAAGGGGTTTGGCCACAGCTTCAGAAGACTTAACACTATTGATTAACATTTTTTTTTAACCTGGGATTGAGAGAGTTCCTGAAGTGCTGGTAAATAATGATGTATACATTTAACTTGCTTATCTCTGTTTACTGTATCAAATTCCTTTCAATCTTCACTGACGGCAAGTCAGACAGGCCAGTGAACCATGAGGGAAGGGGGATTCTCTTGCACTACATCGGTTAACCCTGTGTTAGAAAGCTCTCAATAGCTGAACTGCAGCTGTTTATGTCTGCATGGAGAGCAGAGGAAATGTATCTTGTTATAAACATTTGTAATTGTGTGTGAAACCTGACACCACAGCTTTTCATACTTTTTTTTACTTTCAGAGAAAAATACTCTGTAGTCTGATATTTAAAAAACAGTACTGGCTGTTGAAGCAGACACCCCTTTTACGAATGTTTAATTCCAATCCTACACACAATAAATTACAGCTTTAGCCTCTGAAATTTAACAGGAAAAGTAGGAAAATGTTTACACAGCTACTGAGACATTATTTTTACATAGTCATTTTAAAAATACTTGGGCATTGATAGTGTTCCTTTAAGACAGAACACCACTGTGGTTTTACCGATTATGGGGAGAGAGTTTCAGATGATTTATGGGTGAGCTGGTAAGTTATTGTCGTTGACACGCTGATCCTGGCAATATTACCAGAGAGTGTTAGAGGCACACTTTAAGTAAATATCTTTTTAAATCCGGATATAAACTTCCTATCTGACAGATCTTTCTTAAAGGAATACTCAGCAAAAAACCCTACCCCGCTCTACTTACCCCTGGCTTCCTCCAGCCACTTTTAGCCGACATAACCCATGTCGCATCTCCGCTTGCAGCTACGATGCAGAGACCGAGGCTGTCAATGAAGCCCGCGTTGTCTGCAGTGTACTGCAAAGGCACAGTAGTTTTGCACCTGTGTAGTACATTGCGGACGTGGGCTTGTTTGACAGCGGCGCTCGCGCAGGCACAGTGAGGACGACCCCGCGTTGGCGGCTACGAGCGAAGATGCGGCGTGGGACATGTTGGCTGCAAGGGGCTGGAGGAATCCCCGGGTAAGTAGAGCAAGGGGGGGGGGGGGGGGGGTTTGCGCCTGATGTTTCCTTTAAGGTGGCCACACACCATATATTTTTGTAAAATGTATCTTCAATTCAAGGATTACAACCTATTTTACTGACACACACACGCACACACACGTTCAATTTCTTCAGCTACGACATTGAGATTAAATTCTGAAAAAAAATTGCTTGGGTCTATACATCAAGAAACTGACACTACAGTTCGATTTTCATAAAATCAAACCATTCGATTTTCATAAAAATTGATAAGAAAAATCCAACACTCCTGATCAACTGATATTGAAAAAAAACAGAAAAATAGGCTTTTAATTTTTCTGTACAGCTGATCCTTTTGTTTAAATTGTCAAAAAACTGGATCATTTTATAGTACCGTGTGTGGCCACCTTTACACCAATACTGTAGATATTGCTGTCTTTATTATTTAACCACTTGCCGACCGCGCACTCATAACGCACGTCGGCAAAGTGGTAGCTGCAGGACCAGCGACGCAGATCTGCGTCGCCGGCTGCAGGCTAATTAATCAGGAAACAACCGCTCGCGCGAGCGGCTGCTTCCTGTCAATTCACGGCGGGGGGCTCCGTGAATAGCCTGCGGGCTGCCGATCGCGGCTCGCAGGCTAAATGTAAACACAAGCGGAAATAATCCGCTTTTTTTTACATTTATACAACGCTGCTAACAGTAGCAGCGTTGTACCAGATCAGCGATCCCCGGCCAATCAGCGGCCGGGGATCGCTGTCATGACAGGCAGGAGCCTGTTAGAAGCTGCACAGGACAGATCCGTTCCTGTGCAGCCTCCGATCTCCGGGGAAGGGAGGGAGGAGAGGGGGAGTCCTGCGGTGGAGGGGGCTTTGAGGTGCCCCCCCCCCGCCAGCCACAAGCAGGCAGGAGCGATCAGACCCCCCCAGCACATCATCCCCCTAGTGGGGAAAAAAGGGGGGCGATCTGGCCGCTCTGCCTAATGTTTGATCTGTGCTGGGGGCTTTAGAGCCCACCCAGTACAGATCTCTGTAATCGGCGCTGGTCCTTAAGGGGGGGGGTAAAGACTGGGTCCTCAAGTGGTTAAGTGAAAGTGTAAACAGTGACTTGTACGCAACACATAAGCATAAAAGCAGAAATGCCACCACTTACCTTTTTAAACATGACTAGAGATATTACTGCAGAAGCTGTAAATAGGGCAGCAATTATAATCATCATAATCCCCACTGGAATATTCATGTTCAGTGCAGTCAGTGCAGAAATCCACCCGCTGCAAACAACAGAGTAGTTACTATACAAATTCACAAAAGCCTCTTCATTGTCAGATCATAGCTTACGGCAAACTTTTAAAAGTCCAATAAAATTCAAATACAAACTCGTTTATCAACCTTTATGGACAAACATGTCAGAAAGCCAGGCATGTCATATGGATGCGGTACAGTCACATCAAGTGCTGACTTCTTACCCAGGAAAAAGTATCATTCTGTTCTTCCTTTCAGGCAGACAATAAAGAAATGAGCAGCATAGAGGAGTCCAAAGGGAAAATATAATGGCAACTAGTCGGTTTTATTTAGGAAGGCATCACACTTAGGGGGATGGCACGTGGGTTTCCGCATGCAGAAATGCTCCAGATGTGACAGCACATGTCCATCAATGGGCTGGCTCACATTAGTGCACTTCCAGGTGCAGGAAGAAAAGCTCTGGAGCATTCACTACCACTTTGCACACTGCATGCGATTGCCATTGCCAACAGTCAGTTACTTAAAACAAAAATTGTCAAACCACATCCATTTTCCGTGGACCCAAGTGTGATCCGTCCCTAAGAATTATTTTGAAAGGTGAAAAATAAATTCTTCCTGTGCTGTCCAACCATTCTGATTAGGGAGCCATTTGCTGGGATAGTGCACCCCCATGGAGGCCAGTGACATCTGTTCTTGTAGATATGAACACACCGTTTTCCCCAGAATTTTTTTTCTATGAAAAAAAAGGCATAAAAAAGTAGCCCCCCCCCCCATAATTAAGCAGGATCACTGTCTCCCAATCCCCCCTCCCAGACATAATGACTATCGTGCAGAGTCTACACCCCCTCTCACCCCCCAACAAAAAAAAATGAATTATGCTGCACACCACATTTCGGTACCTCACCTAGTGGAGAGGGTCATGGGACTGCGGTCCACACCGCACTTCTATGCTTCCAAGCTGGTCTTGTGAAGCGTGGTGCAAACCGTATGTGCATGACCTCCCTATGACCCTCTCTACGAGCTTTAGAACTGAAGTGCGGTAGAATCTGGGTTTCCTAATTAGGAAACCCATATTCAAACACCAACACTACTAATAGGTGTACCTCCCAGTATAGGTAGCCAGAGGTGTCCCCCACCAGTATAGGAACGGTAACACCTACAGTGCTGCCATAATTATTTATACCCCTGGCAATATTGGACTTAGTTACTTTTATTCAACTAGCAAGTAATTTTTTGACAGGAAATGACATAGGTGTCTCCCAAAAGTTAATAAGACGATGTACAAGAGGCATTATTGTGGAGAAAAAAACATTTCTCAGCTTTTATTTACATCTGACCAAAAAGTGTCCAGTCCAAAATTATTCACACCCTTCACAAACTGTCACAAAACAAACAAAATTAGTTGCACTTACCTGGGGCTTCTAATGGTCCCCCGCAGACATCCTGTGCCTGCGCAGCCACTCACCGATGCTCCGGCCCCGCCTCCAGTTCACTTCTGTAATTTCAGACTTTAAAGTCTGAAAACCACTGCGCCTGCGTTGTCGTGTCCTCGCTCCCACTGATGTCACCAGGAGCGTACTGCACAGGCCCAGTATGGTCTGTGCCTGCGCAGTACGTTCCTGGTGACATCAGCGGGAGCGAAGGCACGGCAACGCAGGCACAGTGGTTTTCCGACTTTAAAGTCTGGAATTCCAGCGGTGACCTGGAGGCGGGGCCGGAGAATCGGTGAGTGGCTGCACGGGTACAGGATGTCTGCGGGGGACCATTAGAAGCCAGGGGTAAGTTCAACTCATTTTCCCCCGACCACCCTACTGTATCCCTTAAAGATGAATGGGCAAAAATACCTGTGGAGACATGCAAAAATCTGGTCTGCAATTATAGGAAGCATTTGATTGCTGTAATAGCCAATAAAGGTTTCTCTTTTGATTATTGAGAAGAATTTTGGACTGGACACTTTTTGATCAAATGTAAATAAAGGCTGATAAATATTTTTTCTACAGTAATGCCTCTTGTACATTGTCTTTTGGGAGACAACTATGTAATTTCCCGTCAAAAAAATACTTGCTGGTTGAATAAAAAAATAATTTGCCAGTGGTATGAATAATTATAGGCAGCACTGTATTTCTGCTTGTTGGGAGCTGAATGAACCAGGTTTCATGTTGCACTGATATGGCTGTTTAGCATGTCACAGTAAAAATGTAACCCCTTATACTGAGAATAATATAAGACACCAGGACAGTTCTATATCCTATTTCTACTAGACATACAATTATCTTTGAGTTTACTTTCAGTTCAGGTTTGCTTTCAGTCACCACCATATGAAGCATACAGCAGCAGTACAGATGGCAGCGCCTGGCTGCAGCCAGTACAGTGAACAGGTCCACTTTACATCATGTGCACAAGGTATTTGGGGGGAAATGCATTTTACAAAGGAATATTAAATACAGGGCAGAGCCATGATTTTCAGTATGCACAGCAAGCTGGTCTCCAGCCTGTACAAATGTTCAGCGCCTATCGATGACTTTCTTTAACCTTTTCAACTGCTGAGAAAACGCAAGCTGGAATCTGTTTTATAGATGGGCAGTAAAGTCAGACTTAAGTATATGCTGCTGTGGAAGTCACCTCTGGATGTGCTACAACGCGTTTTACAGTAATGATTACGACGGCTCCCTGCCTGCTAGTGCTGGAGCCCATCAGAAGGTCATGAGTAACAGAGATCCTCACTGACAACCATCCATACAGGCTCTGGGTCCCATATTGCACCAAGGCACTGCATTACACAGCTACAAAGCAATGTAGGATGCAACTGAAGCAGTAACAGCTGGCATCAAGCGTAATCTCCTGTGTGCTTCTCTTTTCCTACTCAGGGAAAAAAAGCAGGGCTGTGGAGTCGGAGACGGAGTCGTGGAGTCGGAGTCGTGGAGTCGGGCAATTTTGGGTGCCTGGAGTCGGAGTCGGAAAAAAATGCATTGACTCCGACTCCTAATGAATTTGTAACTGTAATTAAAATAGAAAATATGATAAAATGTTCTATTTCTCAGATAATAGTCATTAAAAATAATGTATATATACAGTATATATACAGTAATAGCTGTGCTTAGTCCACAAAAATGAAATAAACCAATCAAAATTAGTTACTTGTGCTACTTCAATAAAGCAGTCCCCGTATTTTTAAGGTCAGATATACATATTTGATTGTGACTGTATATATGATGTGTACACAGGAATCTCTTATATATACTAAATAACATCTATGCTGTAAGAATAAAGCCTGATGTGTAGCCATGTCACTAATAGAGATGGTCAATGAGATGGAAATAATTCTGCATTGATGCTGATTTATGCAAATGTATGCACTCCCTTTGCTGATGAAATCAAATAATTTGATATGTTATTAAAATTTGGTTTGGTGACTACAAATTAAAGGGTAACTGAGACGGATGAAAAGTAAAGTTTTATACATACCTGGGGCTTCCTCCAGCCCCCTTCAGGCTAATCAGTCCCTCACTGTCCTCCACCACCCGAATCTTCTGCTATGAGTCCTGGAAATTTAGCCAGTCAGCGCTGTCCAGCCGCATGCCGCTCCCACAGCCAGGAAGATTCTGCACCTGCGCAATAGTGCTGCACAGGTGTAGTATGCTCCTGGCGGCGGAGTGTGTGCATGCGCACTACGCCTGACTGGCTCAAGTACCTGGACTCCTAGCAGAAGATCCAGGTGGTGGAGGAGGACAACGAGGGACTGATTATCCTGAAGGCGGCTGGAGGAAGCCCCAGGTATGTATAAAACTTTAATTTCATCTGTCTCAGGTTTACTTTGTTACACAGTAGTACTATACTCTACATATGCACTCCCCACAGAGCTGCAGGGAATCCACTGAGAATGCTGTGCACATTGAACACAGAGGTGTTGTCTGTTTACAATCTCCTCATTCCCCTGCAGAGTACCTGCACATCATTCTTACATGTACCCACACTTACATTGCCTAGGGCCTGATAGATGTTCTTTGTTCCGGTTTGTACCTTTTACAAGTACTCTTACCAAGGACTAGTTTTAGTCTAAAGGGAATAAATATAGTAGTCTACATATCCTTCTCACTTCAGTTGTCTTGTAAAATTCCTAAGCGTTGGCAGTTAAGAGACGAATTTCATGTTACATACTTTTAATCAACAAAATTGTAATATGCAAATTAGAGGAGTCGGAGTCGTGGAGTCGGAGTCGGTGGAATCCTAAACTGAGGAGTCGGAGTCGGTGGATTTTTGGACCGACTCCACAGCCCTGAAAAAAAGTTCAGCATAAGCATTGTTTTTAGTGCTGTGTAATAATCAGCCACCATGGAACAAACAGCTGTGCATTATAAGAATTAATGTAACGCTTGCTTAGGCAAAGCATTGAATTTGTGTCTTATTTCAATTGGGAAGGAAAGCTAAAGCACAAATAACCATCTAGACCTAATAATGTCTGAAAACATTAACTTCCAACATTAGTAAGATAAGGAAAATGGAGAAAGGTATTGAGATTATTTCTGTGTACAGACTGAGATAAGGCAAATAGCAGTGTGGTGTGGTACAGATTGAACCAGATACTAGATTATTAAGCAAGATGGCAGCTTTCACACTCAGGGCCGGTGCTACCATAAAAGTAAAGTGGACAATTTCCCCAAGGCCCCTGAGCGCTGCCAGCCCCCCTCCCCCCGGTCTCCCTCTGACTTGTGCTCCCCAGGGGCCCCTGTAAAACTTTGTCAGCATAGCAACTCACCTGTCCCATTGCATGTCAGTACCCAATAACATGCACCGTGTCACCAAGAACAGATGCCCCTTTAATGCACTTGAAACAAAAAGAAAAACCGAGAGCCCAATATAGTGCAGTAAGTCTAACAATTGTTGGCGAAATAATTAACAGATGTGGATATACTCACAAACACGGGTTACCACATAGGCAACCACTTGAACTGCAGGTGGGGAGTATTAGAACCTGACCCCACTCAGGTTTAAGAAGTCGCTCTCTGTAGATAGAAAGAAGGGGACAGTCCCCTCCACCCAAGGTGGACTACATACTGTGCAAATTTGGACAGAGGCGCCAGGCAGGTTAAAATGATCTAAAAACAACTAAAAAGGAGGAGTACAGGTGGACTTACCTCCTGAAATGATGGACAATCAAGATTGTTCAAATCGCAAATAACAATTTATTTTGGCACTCCGCAACGCGTTTCGCAGGTATAACCCGCTTCATCAGGCAAGGAGTGCAAGCTCAAAAAGGTCCAATAGTGGCAATGCGCATTGCCGGCTTAAAGTGCAGAGACTAAGGGACTTATTCATAAAGTGGTTATAAGTGTGACCCTGACTGACTAATAAGAAAGCAGAACATCCCCACCTACCATCAAAAGAAATTGCAGCGAATTCTGTCCACCAAGTTGACCAAGTGGGAGGCTCCTGAGTAGGAGGATCTTGCAGATGGCTCTTCTGTGGCCCAATTGACTTTAATAATGTGCCACCTTTTAGAGGGAGATGCGATGTGGTGCAAGTTATGTGCCTCACCATGCTTAGAAATAGGATGCAAGCACCTTTTAAAGGACCACTATCGTAAAAAATCATAAAATTTAAAGTACACATGCACATATACAAATAGGAAGTACATTTCTCCCAGAGTAAAATGTGCTATAAATCACGTTTCTCCTATGTTTCTGTCACCTAAGGCTCATAACTCATGAGCCACAGCGGTGGCTCGAGCCATATTATAAAAAAAAAAAAAAAAAAAAAGCAGCGACAGGTGGTCGCCAGGTCCCTCTGTGCAACAGCCGTACACACGGCGCACAGAGGGACACAGATTCGGCGGAAGCTGTCGCCGAAGGTTCCCCCCCCCCCTCCCGTCGGAGGCTCCATACATTGTGTATGGAGTTGCTGTCGCTGGTCCGCATACACATGGCGAACTAGCGACAGTTGCAGCGACAGCTGTTGCAGGCGATTGACCAAGTCAATCGCCCGGCGACAGCTCTGAGTAGCGACAGTTCGGGGCGCGCGCGTCATACACATGCAACACGCGCGTGCCACGTGGTTGCGGCGACAGTTGTAGCCCGTGTGTATGGGCCATTACAGTAGTTTGAAGAAAACTGACAGAACCGACAGGTTTTGGACTAGCCCATCTCCTCAAAGAAATCTCAGCATTTTATTTAGTTTCAAAAGCACTTAGTGAATGGCAGTTGCTCCGGCCAACTGCCAAAAAGGTGTGCAGTGAGTAGGTAGGCTGGCCAGCATCTTTGTATAAATTCTATTTGGGGGGTGTCTTTATAAAGAATAAAAGGCCATGCTGAGAGTCCCCCATGAGGAGATGAGCTGGTCCAAAACCTGTCGGTTCTATCAGATTTCTGCTACCTACAGTAAGTGACTGCAACATAAGAGAAAAGTAATTTATGCTTATTTTACTCTGTAAGAAAAATACTTCTTATTGGTATGTTTTCACATGTATTTTAAATTTTACACTTTTTTGCAATAGTAATCCTTTAAGTTAAAAATGCAAATGGACGGTTCATATTTCAAACCACACTTTATAAACAGAACCCTCAGAGTTAACCCGGCACTGAATTTATAAGCTCCAGGTTTCATGTGTATGGATGAGTAACTTACCAGTTTCCCCAGCCTTTAAACCCGGCTGCCTGAAGAACGTGTACACCAAACTGACAGATGTACACAAAGAAGAATACAAAGAACCTGAAAGAGCTGTCACTCCTGCAAGCAGAGAAAAGATGACAAATGTTACTGATCACTCACATGTCACACTGTAAAACAGCCTGAAGAGACAGGAAATACAGAAGGTGCCAATACTGACTGACAGTGCTGTGCTGATCTTCTGTCCCTACATTTCCAGCTCTGCAGAAACACCACATAAATGTCTGGACAGGAACATCCAATAATCCTTTTTATTAAAGAGCAAACACTAACAAGATGCAGCAAATTAGCCTGTAGAGCGGTGTCAGTCATAGCTACAGCAGGCTGATGCGTTTTAGCTTGTTGTGTATCTGTATGCCCTTAAAGATTTTAGTCTCAAAGAATTTTATTAGGAAAGAGTACCCAAGAAAATACATTCACTGAGAGTGTAACCCCTCCCCCCACAGGGGCTCTCATTACACTCCAATAGTATAGCAGAGTAATTATAATAAATAAAAGTTTCCTTAGGGTCGGGTTCATACTTTTATTAAAAAAAAAAAAAAAAGATCCTAATGTTAAAAATGGGATCCACTTCCACTTGCGGTAAGCGGAGTGCAGAGTCCAAACTTTGCACATTTTACCGGACCGGCCAATAAAATGTACAGAATGAAGGCCTATGATAACAGACAGTGCCTGTTCTTACTAGGCTAGTTGCCACGCCTGCTTCCATCGCCGTGATGTAATACGTGTTTCACCGCTGATTGCCGCCACTTGGTCCCTCAGTGGGAATCCTCATCAACAGGGAGAATTCTCATTGGCTCATTGTGGACCAATGACAATTCTACCTGTTGCAAGGGAAAATTGGTCTATTGCATACTATGGAGAGCCCCATGCTCTTACCGGCCTCTGGGCTGAGTACAGAGGGACCGAGCGCCAGCAAAACACAATGGTGATCTCAGCCATTGCGGATGGGCGGATGGCACAGAAACTACACCAGATGCAAAATATACCATGCCTGTTTTGCATCTTAAAGTATGAACCAGCCCTTATACAGGATTTTAGATAGGATTACCTAGGCATGCGTGAACCCAAGCTGTGGACTGTGCAGAACTTGGCTGATCCCACCGCAGTGCTAGAGATTAAAGTGTACCAGAGCTGAGATAAGTACAATACCTGGGGCTTCCTCCAGCCCCATCCACTCGGATCCCTCCCATGCCGCCGTCCTCTTCCACTGTCTGCAGCTTCAAGAACCGAGTCCCCGCACTTCCGACATTGCGGCCAGCTGATACGCAAACAGTGCACTTCACTTACGTCGGACTGGCTCCGACTGACGGAAGTGACGGGACCTGGTTCCTGAAGCTGCGGAGGACAGCAGCGTGGGAGGGATCCGAGCGGATGGGACTGGAGGAAGCCCCAGGTAGGTATAAATCTTTTTACTTACCTCTGAGTCCCTCTAAGGATTGCCCTTGGAGACTACACGGATTGAGCTGCTTTACCAATCATGGACTAAGAACAAGCATGCACATCAGGTCATCACATCTGAGTCACTGACTCCCTGCACGCTTATTGCAGGTGTGTGACTCACACAACAGGATAAGACATCAGCAATACAACCAAGCAAATATGGTTACTAAAAATTTGATTGAAAAAAAAAAAAAAAAAAAAGGCTCCACAGTCACAGTAACATTAGATTAGACGATTCGCTTCCGGAATCTCATTCTATGTATAGCACTTATATTTAGTCAATGATTCAATAAAAGCTTTCATTTAAACATTCCCTAGCACAGGCCTATCTGTTGATCATCCCCTAACCCAAAGCAAAGCTCAAAACTTTCACCTGACCATAACAGATCAACTATCCACTCCGTCTGGACAGGACTTGGACACCTTAAAGTGACACTGAAGCAAAAAAAAAAAAAAATTTAAAACAACTTATGATATAAAGAATTGTATGTGTAGTACGGATAATGAATAGAACATTAGTAGCAAAGAAAAGAGTCTCATATTTTTATTTTCATTTATATAGCTTTTTTTTTTTTTTTAAATAACATTGCATTATTCTTTAATATTAGCAGTTTACACTCTGCATTTTAAACTATGAAACAGAGCAGAGCTAATGTCGCTTTAAACTCCCCTGCAGTAAAACCTTATCTGAAGTGGTCTCTCACTGTTTCTTTGCGGTATAAGTACTTCAGAAAATATGACTCTCTCAGACCCAAGTGGGTCGGAGAGCTCAGAGGAGCTCTTTTGCATAGGTAACAACTGAAATTTCTTAACTCTTCCTGTACTGGAATACAACATGAGACTCCTTTCTTTGCTACTAATGTTCTATTTCTTAGCTGTACTACACATACTATTCCTTGTAATATAAGTTTATTTTCACTTCAGATTCCCTTTAAGGCCCGTCTGCACGTGGGTACAGCGGCACAATCAGAATCGCTAAATATCCAGCATGCTGTTTTTTTTAGCCATGCCCGACACCCGATGGCAATGTCCTTGCTGCTCCCCCATCCGCTGGAGGCTGCTTTGTCACATGACACTCTTCGTCCCTCGGACCCCCCCCCCCTCCACCCACATCAGCTAGAGGCTGTGCACACGTATGTACTCTGCCGCGTCTGCTCTGTTGCCCGGCAGGGATCGGTAACTGATCCCTTGGGCAACAGAGCTTGGCTGCATATCCTCCTGTGGGTGTGTAGCTTTAGCTCCCTGCACCACCACTGCCACATTCTACACTGCATACTGTCCAAGCATGGTGTGTCCTTTACCATTTATTGATCATTTGTAGACAACAAGCACAATACTGAGATGTTTGTAGCTCTTGTGTATGTGAGGCAGAAAAAACATCCCATTTATGGAAGTGAGCAAGAGGACAAAGAGCCTCTCCAGCTCATAGCTTCCATATGTCCTCACATTGCTGCTGCAAAGGTTTATTTTTATTAACCATGTCAGAGCAAACCCTGAGATTCAAATCGTAATGTTTACTGCATTTTCTACAAACACAGGAGTTATGAATTAATGCTAAAGCCCTTTTTCCACTGAATATTGCAACTGCACAGCAATGCGACCGTTCCAAATTTCCTGGGCGATTTTTCACTTTTGATGGTGCAATTACAATTTTCCAATTATTTGCTTTATAACAAAAAAAAAGTCAAGATAATCCCAATTTTTCTTTTAAACACATAGCACGTTTGAAATGTGATTTATTTATGTTTTTGCACAGAAATTAGAAATACCACTTTGCTATAATGCTTTAATGGGCGGCCACAAAATATAGGCTCTTATAATATTATTTACTACTAACAGACATAAGCCTGTTTAAAAACTGGCTCTAGGTCTTTGATTCACCGCCGCCTGTTAGTGCGCACGCGTGCTCCCGTCGCGCACACATCTGCGGCCCTCTCACACGTCCGTCCTCCTGTCTGTGTGAGGCTGGGTCCGTGCTGCGCACATGCGCAGTAGCAAAAAGCACAGACCCAGCTACACTGAGATAACTGTCCCTGCTGTATGCAGGGACAGTTGCCTATTATATAGGATTGATGTAAAGCTTCTGAAGTAATTTACAGTATTTCACAGTCACGTCACTGACTGGCCCTCAGAGGTGCTCATAGTCTAATTCCTACCACTGTAATATGGGATACAGTATATAGCTGATGTCTGCAAGCAATGGGGCAAAAAAAAAAATTGAAGGAAAAAAATGAGATGCAACGATCCAGTTAAGTTCTACCTGAGCGGACTTCATCATATGAAATAAGAAGTTACAGTGGACCTGAACCTCTTGCACACACAGAAGGAAAACAGAGAAAAATGTACCCTGTATGTATTTAGAGAGTTTAGCCCGTCTAATTCCCCCTCATCGGTCACTAATCACAACTGTAATTTGATATCTCAGCTGAATCAGCTGGCTGCCTTGACAGATCAGCTAATTTGTAAACACAGGATGTTAACCCTATGTCTGCTTCCATTAAAGCAGGAAGTAGACACACTGCAGATTTATTGCAGGATTTGTATCAGCTGTAACAAAGATTTTTTTAAAAAAAGGTTATTATGCTGTTGTGTATCTTTTAGCGCAGAGAGGATGTTCTGAGTTCAGGTCTGCTTTTAAATAGTAACTGTCAGGCTGCAAAAGCTAATTTAAACCTCTATTCTCCTGTGTTAAACAGTTTAGAAGGAAGCCAAAAAGGCAATACTGAAGTTAAAAATCTCTTACTTTGATGTGTGCTGAACAGCAAGGCTGTTATTCCCAAGCTCCTAAGGAGGCTGGCAGGAAGCATAACAGATACTGCAAAGCATTCTGGGGCTGCTTCTTCTCCCCAGTGCACTACCCTGGGTCCTCCCCTTCATTTCCCTATCACACCCTAAGGCTGCTTTCACAGTGAGAAGTTACAGGCTCATGTTACAGCAGCTTGTAACAGCAGCCTAAACTCACAGCACTGAAAATGCACAGGGCTCCGTTAGAGCAGGGGTCTCAAACTCAATTTACCTGGGGGCCGCAGGAGGCAAAGTCAGGATGCGGCTGGGCCGCATAAGGAATTTCACAATCGCGGTGCATGGCCGCCTCTGCCCGCCCCTCTCACTCTTCCTTCACAGAGAGGGGCGGGGAGAGGCGGCGATTGACATCAGGAGGGGCAGAGCTGAAGCTGAAAACTCTGCCCCTTCCAGGAAATGCCGGCGGATTGCCCCCCGGGCGATTTGGGGGCTCTGCAGCCCTCGTTTAGCGGCGGGGATGCGGCAGATTACTTGGGAGCACTGAAGCGAACTATAAAGAAGCTTTTGCCGGCGAGGGCCACAAAATATTGTATCGAGGGCCGCAAATGGCCCGCGGGCCGCGAGTTTCAGACCCCTGCGTTAGAGTATACTGCATGAGTCCGCTATTGTTCCTAGCCACGTGGCTAATTAATATTCACTGCACAGTAGTGTTGTCCATTAGGATCTTTTTTGTGAGTGGAATCATCAGGAAGCAGGGAGGATATGACATCACAATTGGCTTCATAGGAGACAGACAAACATGGAACCTGCCATGAGTTGTCAGGAGCATCATTCTCTGCAAATACTATATAAAAATTCTGTGAAATCCAAACGTGGACAGTGAAATGCATATGTAATGCAAGTACAGCCAATACTTAGCTACTGATATATGAGTTTTTTTTTCTCTGAGACCCTATATCTAACAGCTCCTCTTTAAAAGACAACCATTGTCTAACAACCTAGACCAGGGATGTCAAACCGGTCCTACAAGGGCCAAGGTCCTCACACATTTTTGGCACAGCTCAAATGAATTGATGGTTCTGAATCAGGAAAGGTGTGGGTCCATCAGGTAGAACACATTCCTCTCTTTCTCAGTGCATCCTAAACACTGGCATGGATCTGGCCTTCCAGGCCCGGAGTTCGACACCTGTGGCCTAGGCTGAGAAGGCGCACGGCCCAGGGCCAAACATGCAGCCTTTGGAGGGGACAGCTGCTGAACGGAGGAGATCAGTACGACTGCGGGGGACCAGAAGCACTACAGGGGGCTGGAAGAAGCATCAGGTAAGGCAACTGGCTACCTTTGTTTTACTTTAGGTTTCCTTTAAAAATGTTCAGCAATGTTTGATATATAAAACAAATCATGCTAACTAAAGTAAAAATAAAAGCAAGCACTGGCTTATAAAGTACAATATCTCTACAGCAACCGCAGACTTACCTGAAGGCTCCATATATTGGTCTGTACCAGCAAACAAATGAGCATGGAGTGAACAGCAAAAACCACAGGATGGCCAGTCCAAAGTCAACCCCTCGGGCTGTGTCTACGCAGAACCAGGCCAGGCAGCCGAATATATTTACAAAAAGTGTGACCGTATGAACTGCGGAAAAGAAACAAACGGTCAATTCTTCCAGAATGATTTCCAACCAAATTCAATGAAGGTTCTCAATAAATAAATCTGATGTGTGAGGCAGAGACACTCAACTGCTGCAAATCGTGTTTACGTAAATCCATCTCTGGCTGCACATGGTACATATCACATTTTCATACATGCGCCAATTCACTAAGACCTGTTCGGTTTAAAAAAAAAAAGATTGGTAAAATACCGCATTCGGCATTTTAGAATTCACTAAGATTTATTATATATGCGGTAATAGTTCGATAATTTACCAAACACCCCCCCCCCCCCCAAAACATGGTTTCAAGTCACAAAGACCCGTTTGTAATAAGCAGAAGTCTCGGCAGCTGTGGAGCAGGTCTCGGCAGCAAGCTGTGTTCTGCTACGGAGATGTTCTCGCACTTCTGCCACAAGTGGCCTGCCATGAGCAGTTCCTATGCAAGTTGCTGCTTCTATAAATGTATCAGCCTATAAATATCCACTTCTAAAGAAATACAATAATTGTGCCCTGCTTCTGCATCCTGGTTTATTTTTACTTTCTGATGTCCCGCTTAGCGGTACACAGTGGTCTCCCCAGAATTTTGTTTTCCAGCCGGGTGGCATGGAAAAGTTGCCAGGTGGGGTTCCACGGGGGGAGTGCAGGATCAGCACAACTCTGCATAGGAGGAGGATTAAGAGGAGTGGAGCACCTGGCTAAAAGAGCCTGGAGAGAACACTGGGTATATCGGCACCAATGGTTGGAGTAGTAGGATGGGGTGGCTCCTTCCATTGCCAGTCTCATTTGCCTGTTCATTTTACTGAACATCTAATCGTTAGTTAATGACAGCTCCAGGCTGGTCTTAAATGACTAAAATCTCACTTGGTTTTACGGCATGCTCTAATCTGAATTCACTTTCATTGAGGTATTTAACGCACAAGTCGGTAATTTGCCTCAGTAGTCTAGAGAATTGCACTTTTCCATGCGGTTACAGCCTTAGTGAACTGACATTTGACTACATTTGGTAAAATCAGCCATTTTCTGCATATCCGGATGAGGTCATCCTTAGTGAATTGAAGCCATTGTGTAAGTCACCTGCTTAACTGCTTCCTGCAAACTGGACGTTTATAAACGTCTCGCTTTCCCACCAAAATGCACATCTACTGCGGGAGCACAGTGCATGTGCATTTGAACCCTTCAAACCATGCCACGAAGTAGTTAAACAACAAAATAAATAGTGACAATAAACCAGGGCTGTGGAGTCGGAGTTGGAGCAATTTTGGGCACCCGGAGTTGGAGTCGGAGTCGTGGTTTCATAAACTGAGGAGTCGGAGTCAGGAGTCGGATGATTTTTGTACAAAATCCACAGCCCTGTTAAATATTAGACTAAGGAGTCGGAGTCGAGTTGGAGTCAGAAGATTTTTGTACCGACTCCACAGCCCTGCAATAAACTTTCACTACTTTAAAGCTCCTAATCCCAAGTGATAGAAGTTTTTTTAAATCTGTACACTGTGGCTTATAGGAATTAAAGAAAAGGTCCGATATGCCATACTTACACATCCACAGGTAGTACATAATCTTTACAGTCTTCTGAAATTCTACAGGAATATCCACAGAAAAGTCCTGATAAAAACATGGACCGACTGGGAAGTTTGCTGGAAGGGGTGGCCAATTATTCTTTCTTCCTAGAAAATAAACATGGTCAGACATCCTGCTGAATAAAGGTGCCCATACACTCGTCAGATTGGCAGCAGATAGATAAGAAATGCATCTGATGATCTACCTGATGCGTTTTTCAGTTTGAAATCTATTGAAATTCGATCTGATGGCATTTTTTTGCCATCAGATTTCCATTAAGGCCAATGCAAACTGATAAGCAATCTCATCAGATCGACCTAAATTTTCCACCCTACAAGTTCGATGGAAATCCATCGAAATCGATCGAAATCGGCCGTCGATCGGTCGATTGGCCAACCGATTTGCAATCGATTGATCGATCGCTCGATCGGGATAGATCGGTCGGCCAGAAAATCGGCTGAGTGTATGGGCTGCTTAAGCCTGTGTCTTCTATCAATCACTATGGAAGTAAATGGGCACAATTCATTTCTAACCTGACTCACGTGGTTACTGTCTATGTAGTTTAACCTTACTTTGTGTGTTCCATAGCATTCAGTTCCACCTGATAAAACTGCTACCCCAATTCTCTGCCTAGCCTCCCTTCCCTGTCACCAGGAACCATTTCCATACCAGATGTGATAGTAAATGTAATAGTAAAAAAGACAGTTGGCGCTATGGTGGGTATTGATCATGGTGGTGGGCAAGCCTATGCAGCAACCACTCTCGAAGAACGCAATGTGCCCTGGCCAGGTAATGCAGACGTATCAATCCAAACAAAAATAGGAAAGAGCAGTGGTGGCCGGCACTGCATGTGATTCTTTAATTGTATAGTGCAAAAACATCCACTATCATTATCACTGTATCATCACGTAAGTAAAATTAGTTCAGTTGGCACACACCAGAGCGGGTGGTTTGGTGATGGCAGCAATTTATTTAATTAAATTTATGCTAGGACTATATTTATGGGGTTCTGAGGTACTTGGATGAATTGTTTGGCGTACTTGGCAAAATGTACACATTTAAAGTAAACCAGAGATCTGAAAGGAAGATGATTTGATACTCGTGGCTTCCTCCAGCAGCATAAATCTGTCTGTGGCCCCAGCCGTCTGTGTCCCCGGTAACTGGCTTAGTCGGGTCCAGTCTGGGTCTACTGCGCATGCCCGGGAGGTCCGCACATGCGCAGAAGACCCAGACTGAACCCGACTGAGTCTGTTACCAGGGCTGATCGCGGCTGAACGGCACACCGTGGGAGGACTGCGTGGGTTTTTATTACTACTTAAAAATCAGTTGCATAAAAACCATCCAAACTGAGGGCCAACTTTACTTATGATAACCGTAATATTACTTATATAGGTTATGCTTTAATCTATGAAATTTTGAACATCTACAGAAAAAAAAACAACCTTTAATATCCTTGACATCCATGGCTACAATTACTAGGTAATGCCCAGTGATGTTGATCCAGGGATTTTATCTGATTACCATCTGGAGTCGGGAAGGAATTTTTTCTCTTTTGGGGCTAATTGGACCATGCCTTGTAAGGGTTTTTCACCTTCCTCTGGATCAACAGGGATATGTGAGGGAGCAGGCTGGTGTTGTACTTTGTACTCTGGTTGAACTCGACGGACGTGTGTCTTTTTTCAACCCAAATAACTATGTAATATGGCAAAGTCGGTAAAGAAAATGAAAGACTTGCTCACCACCAGCCTGATTTAGGCTCTGAATCTCCCGCTCCCGGCGGTCCAATTCTGCTGCTTTCCTTTCTAACTCTTCCTGCCGCTTCAGGAGTTCAGCCTGGGCCAGCGCATGGTCCTAATGAGGAATATCACAGTGTCAGCAGGTTACAGGCAGACAGCTGCTCTCCTGTCCACAACAAACCTCTGTACTAACTTTTGCAATTTGAGTATATGCTGGAGGTTCTTCTGTTGGCTTCATAATAGCCGGCTGTGTGCTGGGGGGAGCTGTCGGCATTTTCACTTTTGGAGGTTGAGGCTTAAAATAAAAAGAAAACAGTAGAGATGTACATTAACCATTGTGCAAGACATTTAACCAAAAACTGTAAAAGGCCTAAACAAGACCAAGTGGTCTTCAAATCAATGCCCTACATGTAATAATATAAAACTCCTTCATTTACTATGGCAATGGCCCCCTCTTGAGGATTTTTGGAGACAGGTTATAGCTTTTCTACATAATGTTATGGGGTCCACTGTCTCCCTTGACATAAAAGCCTTCATTCTGAATATCTTGGATAAAGACATCCCTAAGTTCTATAAAGTGCTCATCACCGAAACCTTGTTTGCAACCAATCAACGAATTGCTTTCGGTGGTTGTCACAGATTTGCCCCACAATTGAAGACAGGAAAAATAAAATGAATCGCTCCCTGCCATATAAAAAACTTGTCTACCAACATAGAAAATGTCCAGGTAGATACCTCAAAGTCTGGGAACGCTGGATATCTAAGCTATGACACTTGCGTCACAGGGTGCTTCTAATGTTTTTAGTTAGTTAGTTTCAGTTATTCTGACTTAAAGAAAACCTGAACTGAAAATTAAAAGTCAAAATAAGCATACACAAGTCATACTTACCTTCCATGTAGTCTACTCCTCATTATCTTTCTCCTGTCCCGCGTCCTGTTTGTTCACTGTGATCAAGGGAATTTTCAGTCCTCCATTTTGAAAATGGCCGTTACCCATAACAGCTTTCTGGTCAGCACACAGTTAAACTGTAACATCGCCCACTTGAGCCATAGGGAAACACGTACATTACCTGGTACATCAGTTTTCCTCTCAGCTATAACTGACAGCAACTGATATTTTACTGACAGCAACTGATATATTTCAGATCTGTCAAAATATTGTCAGAACTGGAAGGGATTATTGTCAGAAGAAAAAGGTGAGCTTCTGAGAGGAACTGATGGCAAGGTAACTATGTAATGTTCATTTGAAGTTACCTCATGTGTTTATTTTAAATATTTTTACTCAGTACAGATTCTCTTTAAAGAGGAACTCCAGTGAAAATAATGTAATAAAATATTGCTTAATTTTTACAATAATTATATATAAATGATTAAGGGCTAGTTCACACTTGATTTAAAAACGTATCCGTAGCTACGTTTTTTGTCCCGGACGAAAAACGTAGCCACGGATACCAATGTTAAAAATAGGAACAGTACACACTCAAGTTAAAAACGTATCCGTTTGCGTTCCGGGTTTTGAAAATCGGAGCCCGGACCGCGGATGCGTCCCGCACCCGGAGCTAGTGTGGCCCTAGCCTTAGTCAGTGTTTGCCCATTGTAAAATCTTTTAAATCCCTGATTTTACATTGTGATATTTATTACATGGTGACATTTTTACAGTAGGCAAGTGATGTAGCTGCTGCATGTTTTTTTTGGCAGTTGGAAACAGCTGTAAACAGCTATTTCCCACAATGCAGCAAGGCTCCCAGACAGGAAACTGCCAGGAGTACGTACTCAAGAGTTTCTTGTGGGAGGGGTTTCACCACAATATCAGCCATACAGAGCCCCCTGATGGTCTGTTTGTGAAAAGGAATAGATTTCTCATGTAAAAGGGGGTATCAGCTACTGATTGAGGTAAAGTTCAATTCTTGGTCGGTGTTTCTCTTTAATTCCTCAACCTTTAGGTTAATTGCTGATAATTTTAAATCCTTAACTATCTTTGAGTACCTCATTGAACCTTTACTTTCGATATTGAATTATGCACACGTATGTAACTGTGCCGTGCACTTTACATATTTGTACTCTACTATTATTTCAATAAACCTTTGGTTGATAAGAAAAAAAAAAAAAAGACCAAGTGGACCAAACAAACAAAAATAACCTTTTATGGTTTTCCCACCATTAAAAAGGACCACTAACACAAACATTGTAAAAGTTAAAATTCATGTATACATATACAAATAAGAATTACATTTCTTCCAGAGTAAAATGAGCCATAAATTACTTTTCTCCTATATTGCGGAGACTTGCAGTACGAAGTAAAAGTCTGACAGAACTGACAGGTGTTGGACTAGTCAATCTCTTCATGGGGGATTCGCAGCAAGGATTTTATGATTTTATTTTTTATAGAGACATTCCCTGAAAAGGATTTATACAATGATGCTGGCCAGCCTCCGTGCTCACTGCACACTTTTTTTGGCAGTTGGACAGAGCAAATCGCCATTCGCTAAGTTGACCCTCCTCCCTCCAGTATAGGTAGCCAGGTGACCCTCCCCCCGCCCCTCCTGTATAGCCTGCTGCCCACCCGCTTTTGATTCTGTGGAGCCCTAGGTCTTGGCCTATGTGGCCTTGGCTTAAATCCAGCCCTGGGCCTGACTTATGGTTTATTTGACCGTATATTTGCTATGTTAAGCCTTGCATAAATAGTGGAATACTTTGTTTTATTTTACAGTTTGTAAATAAAATAAGTTCAATAACAAATATGGCAGTATGAATAGTGCTGTCATTTCTAAAGCAACAATGTCTCTTTTCAGGTAAACAGGCTGAACTACAGCTTTAGGTATAAGTACACTAATAATACACTTTAAGAAGAATTCTGAGAGCTCACTGTTGAACTTTGAATGACCTTTCTGCTTCAGAGATCTTGGGAGTTCTTTCCCATTATCCCTCCCTCACATCCCCAGTATCAAGGGAGTACCTAAAGCTGTAACAGCCACTGCCTGCTAGGATTCCTAGGACATAATTAGTAATAATCCAGATTTCTGCTCTCTAGGGATGCTTCTACTCTACAACAGAGCTGTAGGCCCAAGGAGAGGATGTCTAGTCTCTTAGTTGAGCATAGTGCTGAAAACAGGCACTCTATAGTCTGCAGCAAAAGAGGATTCATTAAAGAGAACTAAGCACCTTTCTTTCCCTGCAGTTTCTCCTGGTTTCTAATAGGATCCCCCCTCCCCTTCTAGCTGCCCTTTTTTATTAAGGAGGAAGGTGTGAAGATAGCATCTGTGACTTCTGCAGCCTGGCAGGCTCGGCAGGGTATGCAGAGTGGGCAGCTGGGAGCTTTTCTAGCTACCTGTTGAGACGACTGGATTGGCTTCTTCTTCCACAGCGGCGGTGATGTATTCCCCAGATGTCTTCTCGGTTCTGATCACGATATAACGTGATCAGGATCCGGGCGACCTTGTCAGCGTTGCAGCGCCACCCGGAGGTGGAAGTGTGATAGAGGCTCTTTTATCACCCCCTTTCCACCACCAGGTGGCGCTGTAACACTAGCACAGGCTACTGGATCTCGATCACGTCATATCATGTGATCGGGCCCCAGAAGACCTGTCGGAAGGTCAGAGCAGCCGGTAGAGGAAAAGAATAAGCTGTCCAGAACAGGTAACAATATTGCTGGCAGAGGTTTAGGATGCACAGCAGCTTTCAAACGAAAAAAATCAGTTTGAAGCTGCTAATGGATGAAGACGCCGGGATTGGGCTAATGGGTTGGGTGCAGGGGGAAACGGAAAAATGGGTCACCCTGCTCCTGCAAAAGTCCTAATGGCATTAATTTCTCATCCCCCTCCAGGCCGCTGTGGACTGTGGGGCAAGACGTAATTCGTCTGACATCTATTGCTGGCATTTACGCTGTTATTGTAATTTGGGCACAGTCTCTTGACGAAGCCAAAACGACTGAGCGCCGCTATAGCCTTAATTTCCATTACGGCAGGGATGTCAAACCAGTCCTGTGAGGGTCTCACACATTTTTTGACACAGCTCAAATTAACTGATGGGTCTGAATCAGGAAAGGTGTGGTCTGTCAGGTAGAACACATTCCTCTCTTTCAGAGTCCATCCTAAACACTGGCATGGATCTGGCCCTCCAGGCCTGGAGTTTGACACCTGTGTATTACGGCCTGTTGCGATGCCTGGTGCACTTAAATTTCCAGCTCAGTTTTTTCCTGACTCGGCCCAGAAAGTAGAGGGAAGCTTCCAAATGGCGACACAGACAACAGTAAAACGCTAAATCAGGTTCACAGTGTTCAGTTGCGTTGCAGAATAATTCTGCATGTCAACTCACTACCCATACAATTCTAAGGGGCTGTTCCCAGTACTGCTTTGTAAATGATCACATTATTCTAACTCGCTGCATGCAGGTTTTGTATTAAAACTATGTCCTGTCTCCATTGCAGTACCAGCCTTTCTCAACCTTTCTACCCTGGAGGAACCCTGCAAATAACTTTAGGATCTCAAGGAACCCCTGCAAACTATTTTTGATCTCGGGGAACCCCTGCATTTATTTTGCAGGAGGCATGGTCTTTAAAAGTATGTGTGGCTGTTTTTTCACTACCCCCATTACACTGCCACTCATTATACCATCTCCTGATGCCCCAATTTAGTGCTTCTTGTTACAGTACTACCTATTATAGTGTGCTCTATTATACTTCCCCCACGATGGGGGAAAATGCCAAGGAACCCCTGCAGAGTCCTCAAGAAACCCTGGGGTTCCAGGGAACTCTGGTTGAGAAAGCCTGCAGTACACAGTCATTAGAACGCATGCGTTATACAACTGAACTGACCACTGTGATCCTAGCCTAAAAGTTCTTTCTTGATTAAGACTAGGTGCACAGTGGGAGTTGTGGTGAGTTCCCTGTAACAGCAGGAATGCAATGCAAGGAGTCCAGAAAGTAGCACAGAAGTAAAGCATGCAGTCAAAAAAGTATGCTTCCCTGTCACAGTTAAAGCATGTGTTATATGGTAACATACTGCATGCAGAGCACTACGATGCTGCACGGCGTTAAACCGCAAAGCACCAGCCACATTGTGAAGGTGAAATTGCTGTCATTATGCTACACTGCAATGCTTCACTGTGAACTTAAAATACAGAAAGTAAACTTACCGTTTTGGAATCTGAGAAAGGATTATATTCTTCTAGCCCGGGGGGAGCATTTCTGGTCACCTGTGTAACGGAGGGATCCTGTAGAGCACATAAAAACAGATTTAGAATTTGACTTTTCCATCACCCTACACCAGGGGTGCCCAATAGGTCGATCGCGATCTACAGGTAGATCGCGACCGCCTGATGAGTAGATCGCGGCCTCTTGGCCGCGTCCTGTCAAAATCTGAAGCCGCACGGCCACGGCTGTCAGATTTTGCTGCCACTCGCATCAGGGAGAAGAGGGGAGAGGCGCGGCTAGAGGGGAGGTGCGGCTAGAGGGTAGAGGAGCCAATGAGGAGCCAGGTCTCCTCCCCTCCAGGCTGCTTGTGAGCCATGCGTCTCTTCCCCTCCAGGCTGCCTGCGTGCACAGCGTCTTCTCCCCCCTGGCTGCATGACGTGAGGTAGTGTAACATAGTCCACTGCAGGCAGAATCCCGGGATTTGGCTGGCACCCCATCAGGAGGAAACTGCATAGCCCCCCCGAACTGCATTATTCTGCTCACTCTGTGCACATGTGTACTATTTCTGCAGACCAGGCTGTGCTGCTGACATGTGCGTCCCCTTTACCCTGCAGTGATCGGTGGCTCCTCTTCTTTCGGTAACTTCCCTGCTCAGTCAGCTGCTATCACTCTCTAGCCATATGACGCTGGCTGGGAGTTCTATGCAGCTCGCTCACTCGCTGTCCCCGCTGATCCTTCCTCTCACTGGGTACTTTATGGCTCATTACTCTTATCAGTACTTAACTTCTTTCTTCTGTATTGTCCTGAACTCTTGGGGGGGTCTTATCCTGCTCCTCTCTCTTTCTCTCTCTCTCTGTTTTTTTTTTTTTTTTTAAACATAGACCTTTTGTTTTCCCTTCCCTGGGACAATCCTTCCCTCTTTCTCTCATTTATCTTTGATTCCCCTTACATTCATTGATACACTTTTTTGCTGAGCCTTCTGACCAATCCTTGTTCATTACCATAGTTCCCCTCTGTTTTGGAGGGACAGTCCCTCTTTGGTAACCCTGTCCCTCTTTCCTCCTCATTTGTCCCACTTTCAGGACTTTGTCCCTCTTTCTATGTAAATATATACATTTCTCCACTACTGTGAAGAGGAGAAGGTTTTTGTAATGTATTCACCAGGCTTGATATGGGGGGGGGGTCTAGAATACTGTGACTGTCTATGCATGCTGGGGGGGTGGTAGATCTCGTGGCCGCAGCGGTTTTAAAAGTAGCTCGCGAGCCAAAAAAGTGTGGGCACCCCTGCCCTACAGCTAGGTATAAAACAGTGATTTTTTTTTACTCACAAGTACCCTTCAGGAAGTGCTTCAGATGACCTGTAGTTTATCTAAAAGACCCCTGCCTCCCTCCCAGCTGCTGGCTGGCACTGAGCATGGAACAGCTGAGACCCCTGCCTCCCAGCTGCTGGCTGGCACTGAGCATGGAACAGCTGAGACCCCTGCCTCCCAGCTGCTGGCTGGCACTGAGCATGGAACAGCTGAGACTCCTGCCTCCCCACTGTTGGCTGGCACTGAGCATGGAACAGCAGAGACTCTTGCCTCCCCACTGCTGGCTGGCACTGAGCATGGAACAGCAGAGACTCCTGCCTCCCAGCTGCTGGCTGGCACTGAGCATGGAACAGCAGAGACTCCTGCCTCCCAGCTGCTGGCTGGCACTGAGCATGGAACAGCAGAGACTCCTGCCTCCCAGCAGTTACTGTGCGAAGCCAAACCTATCACAGGAAAATAGGATTCTATGCACTTGACCAACCACTTCATTTCTGGGGTTAGGCCTAATCATCTGACTCAGCTGAAAGGCTAAAGCCTTATACTAGTGCTGTGCTATTTTCCATTAAGACACTGGCCTGTTCACTTATTTGGCAAAATGTTGCCCAGATCTCAAGTATGTCTAAAGTGCTTCATCTGCATTCCGCACAGTGCAGCAAGTTATTTGCCTTACTTTCAAGAGCCATGCGTGTCTACCTAATAAAATATTTGTGCTCACTTCAGGCAACATTTTACTAATTGTTATACAGAAGTGCTGCCGGTCTACAGAGCAGCCAGGTCTGTTGTATGGAGAGGGGAGTGAGGTAAATGTGCATGACACCGCCTAGTGTGGGAACTACAATAGTGACTGAAAGTGTAACTGTCGGGCATAAAATCAAAAATCAATTCTTTATTTTTATCTGGTAAACAAGTAATACAGATGCTAACTAGGCAATCCAAAAATTAAAATCTCTTTTACTTTTCTTGTTTATAAATGATCATTCCCCAGTTTCCCTGACTCTTATTTGGTAGGGTGCCGCACAAAGAAGTTGCAGGGCATGCTGGGTTGTCTTTTTTTTCTTCTTTATTTCCCCTCAGACTTAACTAATGCACAGAAGCAAAAAAAGGACAACCCAGCATGCCCTGCAACTTCCTTTGTACGGCAAGAATTAGGTAAACTGGGGTATGATCATTTATAAACAAGAAAAGTAAAAGATTTTAACTTGTGGATTGCCTAATTAGCATCCTCATTACTTGTTTACCAGATAAAAATATAGAATTGATTATTGATTTTATGCCCGACAGTTACTCTTTAACCCAACTCTGTGGATTGATTAACAGAATGTCACCAATATTACCAGAAACCTGTACTCACATTACCTAAAGAAGTAAACCTGTGGGGGGTGGGGAAGTAACGTTAGATACCAATCTCAGTAGTGGGAAGCCTTTTGATGATCCAGAGGCTTCTCCAATCCACTCCAGTGAAAATAATGTAATAAAAAAGTGCTTCATTTTTACAATAATTATGTTTAAATGATTTAGTGAGTGTTTGCCCATTGTAAAATCTTTAAAATCCCTGATTTATATTCTGACATTTATCACATGGTGACATTTTTAATGCTGGCAAGTGATGTAGCTGCTGCTTGCTGTTTTGGCAGTTGGAAAAATAGCTGTAAACAGCTATTTCCCACAATGCAACAGGGTTCACAGACAGGAAACTGCCAAGAGTATGTACTCAGAATTTCTTGTGGGAGGAGTTTCACCACAATATCAGTCATACAGCGCCCCCCTGATGGTCTGTTTGTGAAAAGGAATAGATTTCTCATGTAAAAGGGGTATCAGCTACTGACTGGGATAAAGTTCAATTCATTGGTCGGAGTTTCTCTTTAAGGAGGCCACACACTATACAAAAAATGATCAGATTTTACAGCAATTCAATAAATATGATAGGATCTCCCCCCACTCAACTGAAAAATACAATCGGATTTCACGGTTTTTAAATTTTTATCTATCTGGAATGCTGGAAATGTTTCTTCAATTTTTCTAAGGATTGTATGGTGCGTGTTACCGGTAGATTGTCAATTTATTAATCGTTTTTATCATAATTGGGGAAAAATTTAACATAGGTGTGTGGTACATTGGTCATATTTTTGAAATGTTACAATCAGTCAGAAAAATTGATTGCAATTCTTGAATTGAACAGATATTTAAAAAATTGTATGGTGTGTGGCCACCTATACTAGGATTCTCTCACAGGTTACACAGATTCTGAGAACCCTACCACTCTCCTCCTGTTTTAGAAGGAAATTACAGCTTCTTCTTGTCTGAGACAGTTCTGCATAATTTCTAGAAACCTCCTGTGATTTTAACTCAGACACTATTAATAAATGTGCTCCTCTGACTGATGTGTGTTGAGGAGGGGGGGCACATAAATGATGCAAATACTGTACTTCTCAATGTGGAAACATATGTGGTACCTTTTCTCATCAAGTTACTAATTGGAGGAACAACCAACAGTCACCAGCTAGCTGAGTAAAGCTTCTTAGCATTAAGTTACTCATTACCTGCCAGTGACCTAATGGAAATTTTTATTGAACACAGTATAGGTGCTCAGCAGAAGCACAAAAATTATAAAAAGACATAGTATAACTACCGATAACTAATGTACAATTGTGCCTTCAGGCTCCATGCACACCTGCACACTGCATCGCACAATACCAGGTTGCATGGCTATCCTGCCTCTAATACTTTTAGCCACAGACCCTGAACAAGCATGCAGCAGATCAGGCGTTTCTGACATTATTGTCAGATCTTACAAGACTAGCTTCATGCTTGTTTGTATTCAGACAATACTGCAGCCAAACAGATCAGCAGGGCTGCCAGGCAACTGGTATTGTTTAAAAGGAATTTAAAATGGCAGCCTCCACATACCTCTCCCTACAGTTGTCCTTTAACCACTTGCCGACCGCACGCTTATACCGTGCGTCGGCAAAGTGGCAGCTGCAGGACCAGCGACGCAGTACTGCGTCGCCAGCTGCAGGCTGATTAATCAGGAAGCAGCCGCTCGCGCGAGCGGCTGCTTCCTGTCAAATCACGGCGGGGGGCTCCGTGAATAGCCTGCGGGCCGCCGATGGCGGCTCGCAGGCTAAATGTAAACACAAGCGGAAATAATCCGCTTTGTTTCCATTTGTACGGCGCTGCTGCGCAGCAGCGCCGTAAGGCAGATCGGCGATCCCCGGCCAATCAGCGGCCGGGGATCGCCGCCATGTGACAGGGGACGTCCTGTCACTGGCTGCACAGGACGGATAGCGTCCTGTGCAGCCCGGATCACCGGGGAGGGGACAGGTAGGAGAGGGAGGGGGGAATTTCGCCGCGGAGGGGGGCTTTGAGGTGCCCCCCCCCCCGCCAGCCACACGCAGGCAGAAGAGATCAGACCCCCCCCTGCACATCATCCCCATAGGGGGGAAAAAAGGGGGGCGATCTGGTCGCTCTGCCTGCACCCTGATCTGTGCTGGGGGCTGTAGAGCCCACCCAGCACAGATCACTAATAACCACGCTGGTCCTTAAGGGGGGTAAAGGGTGGGTCATCAAGTGGTTAAAACCACTGTGATGGCACAATTACTCAGCATGAAGCCATTAGTCTGCTGTTCTGCATGTAACCACTATCCTATTGTCATTCCGCACACAGCCCTTACTCTGCCAAACGCCATTCCGCACACAGCCCTTACCCTGCCAACAGTCATTCTGCACACAGCCCTTACTCTGCCAACAGTCATTCCGCACACAGCCCTTACCCTGTCAACAGTCATTCCGCACACAGCCCTTACTCTGCCAACAGCCATTCCGCACACAGCCTTTACTCTGCCAACAGACATTCTGCACACAGCCCTTACTCTGCCAACAGCCATTCCGCACACAGCCTTTACTCTGCCAACAGTCATTCTGCACACAGCTCTTACCCTGCCAACAGTCATTCCACACACAGCCCTTACCCTGCCAACAGTCATTCCGCACACAGCCCTTACCCTGCCAACAGTCATTCTGCACACAGCCCTTACCCTGCCAACAGCCATTCCGCACACAGCCTTTACTCTGCCAACAGTCATTCTGCACACAGCTCTTACCCTGCCAACAGTCATTCCGCACACAGCCCTTACTCTGCCAACAGTCATTCCGCACACAGCCCTTACCCTGCCAACAGCCATTCCGCACACAGTCTTTACTCTGCCAACTGTCATTCTGCACACAGCTCTTACCCTGCCAACAGTCATTCCGCACACAGTCCTTACCCTGCCAACAGTCATTCCGCACACAGCCCTTACCCCGCCAACAGTCATTCCGCACACAGCCCTTACCCTGCCAACAGTCATTCCGCACACAGCCCTTACCCTGCCAACAGTCATTCCGCACACAGCCCTTACCCTGCCAACAGTCATTCCGCACACAGCCCTTACCCTGCCAACAGTCATTCCGCACACAGCCCTTACCCTGCCAACAGCTATTCTGCACACAGCCGTTACCCTGCCAACAGCCATTCTGCACACAGCCTTTACTCTGCCAACAGCCATTCTGCACACAGCCCTTACTCTGCAAACAGCCATTCTGCACACAGCCTTTACTCTGCCAACAGCCATTCTGCACACAGCCCTTGCTCTGCCAACAGCCCTTACTCTGCCAACAGCCATTCTGCACACAGCCCTTACTCTGCTAACAGCCATTCTGCACACAGCCCTTACTCTGCTAACAGCCATTCTGCACACAGCTCTTACTCTGCCAACAGCCATTCTGCGCACAGCCCTTACTCCACCAACCGCCATTCTGCACACAGCCCTTACTCTGCCAACAGTCATTCTGCACACAACCTTACTCTGCCAATATAGCCATTCAGAATGGATCCATTATCCTTCTGCCTCAGTCACCCAACTCATAGCCCTTACTATGCCAGCACAGCTATTCAGCACATAACCCTTACTCTGCCAACATAGCGATGCTCTATATGCACCCATGCTCTATATGCACAGATATTCAGCATATAGCCCTCACTCTGCTGCAACAGTCGTTCAGCACATAACCGTTAATCTGTTGGCACTGCCATTAAGAATATAACCTTTACTCTGGCACAGTCATTTAGAACATAACCTTTATGCTGTTGGAAAAACAGTTCAATACAAAGCCCATACTCTGCTAGGAGAGCCGTTTACCACACAGCCAATGCTTTCCCAGCACAGCAATTACTCTGTGGTGCAGCCCCTCAGTACCGTTACTCTTCTAAGTACCGTATTATCTAACCCAATGTTTTCAAAGTGGGAGACAGGTAGTAATCTACAAAACTACTGCTAAGTAATTAACATGTGAACTACAATGAAAATTGAACAGGCTGAAAAGTTCTCCCTCTATAAAGTCATTTGTCAGGAGAAAAACTGTCTGCAGGCATCACATGGTTGTCACCAAATTTAACAGTCAAATTTAAGAGAAGACCATGACTTTGCAGCACCTCCCATCACCCCAACATTTTATGGTCAATACAGCTCAGGGAAAAGTTAGGTCTACTTACGAGTACGAGAGGATTCGCCGCCAGGAGACTTGGGCACAGGATACAGCCGGTACGGCTTATCCTCTGCTGCTGCTGCACAAGTCCTGGCAGCGTTAATTACTATTCCCCCTCTAGGTCGATGTGGATGGTAGGGAATGATGTAATTCGGCTTCCAGCTATTGCTGGCGGCCAAATTACAGTGTTTTAAAAGTAACTTCAGCTCTATCTTCCTAATTCCTATTACGGTCTATGGTGGCGCCGGCTGCGCCCAAGTCTCCTGCGCTGGATTGCGAATGTTTGCTACTTCCTACACGGGTCATAGTACTCACACCCAAGAGTGCAGCCAGCTCTGAAGAACCCACATCTCTGATGTCATAAATATGCCCTCTCTGACAATCAGATCACAAATGTTTAGGTACAATCTATTCTTGTATTTGAAGAGGTAGTAAGAACAGAAACTGAACATACCAAGGTAGGCTGGGCTCCATGATTGGCCATTTCCTCATCTTTGTGGATGTGAATGGACAAGGGCTCCAGTATATCCTGTATGGTGGATGCAGCACTGTGTCTGCTCTGCTTGATCTGCCCACAGAGTCCGTTTGCTGACCTCTTTCCGCTGTGATCTCCGATAAGAATACCAGATGACACTGTGTAATCCTCCAGCATCACATGCTATTAGATAATGAGAGCCACACAGCACAGTGTGTAAACACTGCTCAAGCTGCTAGACTGACTCTGGGTGCTGGAAGGGATGAAGTACTACGACACAGTACATAAATCACCACTAAAATTGCGTAATTACTTCTGTAAACAGCCTGTCCTGTTCTATATAGAGGGGAGGAGAGTACAGGTGGGAGGGGCTCTGCACTGGGCACTATGAATGAATCAGAATCAATTTATTTCACCAAGTAAGTTTGCACTTACAAGGAATTTGTCTTGGCAGTTGCTTAACAAACGCAAACACAAACAAAAACAATACAAGGACAGATAGTATGTATATTACAAGTCAAGTATGTGAGTATAGTGGCTGTAAGCAAGGTGAGAATTGTTCATTTTTAGTTCTGTGCCGATTACTATCAAGTCCTAGCAGCTCTAGCGTGGTTCAGCATTAAAGAGACTCTGAAGCCTTAATAAAAATGGCTTTTTTCCTTGTATATAGCAGGGGCATGTTTGCCCCTGCTAAAACGCAGCTATCCTGCGGCTGAACGAGGGTCCTTTTCCCTCCAAATCCCCCCTGCAAAATCCACGAACAACTTGGTCGTAGATTTTGCTACCCCTGTACGCTTCTCAGAGAAGGCAGACTGAGAGGTGCGGGGGAGAGGCGGAGATCCGCCGCTGATAACGCGTGTGAGGCAGGGCTGCAGCTCATAGCCCTGCCTCACACGGAAGCGCTCCCCGGGCAGCACAGGGGGGATTTGGAGGGGAAAGGACCCTCGTTCAGCTGCGGGATAGCGGCGTTTTAGCAGGGGCACACATGCCCCTGCTATATATAAGGAAAAAAGCCATTTTAATTATGGCTTCAGACTCTCTTTAACCTATTTTGGTTCCTGGACGTAGAAACTACGTCCAGGAACCATGAGCGCTACCGCGCGCTCCCGCGGTCGATCGCGCGCGTGCATGCGCACTCCCGGCCGCGGATTTGGTAGCCAGGGAATCAATGTATCGGGCTATGGTGCACGATCACTGATTCCTCTCCACCGCTGAAAAAGCGACAGCTTCTCTCGGAAGCTGCGCCTTTTCTGGCCGTTCCCTCCCCGATGCGTCACTCTAAGCGTGTGTTACGCTTAGAGTGACGTCATGTAAACAAACTCATGGCCGCCATCTTGTGGCCAAAAAGTAATACTACAACTGAAATTAAAAATAAATTAAAATGAACACACATTTACATTATAAATATATTGTTTACCTCCCACCCTCCCAAAACTACCCAAATAAAATGTTTACTATAAAAAAAAAAACCATTACAATAAAAAAAAACAAAAAACATGTAAATATTTACCTAAGGGTCTAAACTTTTTAAATATCAATGTAAAGATGAAATATTTCTATATTTTTTTTAATTTAAACTTGTTAATAGTGATAGATGCAAAATGGAAAAAAATGCACATTTCCAAATAAAATATTGTCGCCATACATTGTGATAGGGTCATAATTTTAACGGTGTAATAACCGGGGCATATGGGCAAATAGAAAACGTGAGTTTTAATTATGGAGGCATGTATTATTTTAAAACTATAATAACTGAAAACTGAGAAATAATGAATTTTTCCATTTTTTTCTTATTCTTCCTGTTAAAATGCGTTTACAGTAAAGTGGCTCTTAGCAAAATGTACCCCCCCAAAGAAAGCCTAATTGGTGGCGGAAAAAAACAAGATATAGATCAGTTCATTGTGATAAGTAGTGATAAAGTTATAGGCTAATGAATGGGAGGTGAACATTTCTCACGTGAAAACCACGGAACCTGAATGGGTTAAAGAGGAACTCCAGTGAAAATAATGTAATAAAAAAAGTGCTTCATTTTTTACAATAATTATGTATAAATGATTTAGTCAGTGTTTGCTCATTGTAAAATCTTTCCTCTCCCAGATTCACATTCTGACATGTATTACATGGTGACATTGTTACTGTGGGCAGGTTACAGTGGAGGAAATAATTATTTGACCCCTCACTGATTTTGTAAGTTTGTCCAATGACAAAGAAATGAAAAGTCTCAGAACAGTATCATTTCAATGGTAGGTTTATTTTAACAGTGGCAGATAGCACATCAAAAGGAAAATCGAATAAATAACCTTAAATAAAAGATAGCAACTGATTTGCATTTCATTGAGTGAAATAAGTTTTTGAACCCCTACCGACCATTAAGAGTTCTGGCTCCCACAGAGTGGTTAGACACTTCTACTCAACTAGTCACCCTCATTAAGGACACCTGTCTTAACTAGTCACCTGTATAAAAGACACCTGTCCACAGAATCAATCAATCAAGCAGACTCCAAACTCTCCAACATGGGAAAGACCAACGAGCTGTCCAAGGATGTCAGAGACAAAATTGTAGACCTACACAAGGCTGGAATGGGCTACAAAACCATTAGCAAGAAGCTGGTAGAGGTGACAACTGTTGGTGCGATTGTTCGAAAATGGAAGGAGCACAAAATGACCATCAATCGACCTCGCTCTGGGGCTCCACGTAAGATCTCACCTCGTGGGGTGTCAATGCTTCTGAGAAAGGTGAAAAAGCATCCTAGAACTACACGGGAGGAGTTAGTGAATGGCCTCAAATTAGCAGGGACCATAGTCACCAAGAAAACCATTGGAAACACATTACACCGCAATGGATTAAAATCCTGCAGGGCTCGCAAGGTCCCCCTGCTCAAGAAGGCACATGTGCAGGCCCGTCTGAAGTTTGCCAATGAACACCTGAATGATTCTGTGAGTGACTGGGAGAAGGTGCTGTGGTCTGATGAGACCAAAATAGAGCTCTTTGGCATTAACTCAACTCGCTGTGTTTGGAGGAAGAAAAATGCTGCCTATGACCCCCAAAACACCAGCCCCAACGTCAAGCATGGGGGTGGAAACATTTTGCTTTGGGGGTGTTTTTTCTGCTAAGGGCACAGGACAACTTAATCGCATTAAGGGCCCTTTTCCACCTGCAATCGCTAGCGTTCATGCTGAACGCTAGCGATTGCTGAATCGCAAAACCGGCTATTCCCCCGACGTTTGCGGCCGCGATTTTGCTATGCTATGCACTGCATAGCAAAATCGCGGCAATTATCGCTCCGCCGCGCGTTCGCGTTCCCGACAAAAGCGAATCGCGGTAGTGGAAATGACCTACCGCGATTCCTATGTTAAAAAGCAAACCGTAGCGATTGTAAAATCGCTAGCGGTTTGCGGTTTTGCGATTCAGCCAGCGCAAACGCGCTGGTGGAAAAGGGCCCTAACAGGAAAATGGACGGAGCCATGTATTGTGAAATCCTGAACGACAACCTCCTTCCCTCTGCCAGGAAACTGAAAATGGATCGTGGATGGGTGTTCCAGCACGACAATGACCCAAAACATACAGCAAAGGCAACAAAGGAGTGGCTCAAGAAGAAGCACATTAAGGTCATGGAGTGGCCTAGTCAGTCTCCGGACCTTAATCCAATAGAAAACCTATGGAGGGAGCTCAAGCTCAGAGTTGCACAGAGACAGCCTCGAAACCTTAGGGATTTAGAGATGATCTGCAAAGAGGAGTGGACCAACATTCCTCCTAAAATGTGTGCAAACTTGGTCATCAATTACAAGAAACGTTTGACCTCTGTGCTTGCAAACAAGGGTTTTTCCACTAAGTATTAAGTCTTTTATTGTTAGAGGGTTCAAAAACTTATTTCACTCAATGAAATGCAAATCAGTTGCTATCTTTTATTTAAGGTTATTTTTTCGATTTTCCTTTTGATGTGCTATCTGCCACTGTTAGAATAAACCTACCATTGAAATGATACTGTTCTGAGACTTCTCATTTCTTTGTCATTGGACAAACTTACAAAATCAGTGAGGGGTCAAATAATTATTTCCTCCACTATATGTAGTTGTTTCTAGCTGTTCTGGCTGTTACAGACAGCTGTAAACAGCCATTTCCTGTCTGTGAACATTGTTACATTGTGGCAGTTTGCCCAGAGTACCGCAGTACCCAGAGCTTCTTGTGGGAGGGGTTTCACCTCAATATCAGTCATATAGCGCCCCCTGATGGTCTCTTTGTGAAATGCAATAGATTTGTCATGTAAAAGGGGGTATCAGCTACTGATTGGGATAAAGTTAAATTCTTGGTCGGAGTTTCTCTTTAAGTATGGCTACCTGTTCCTGTGTCTAGAGGTTTTAGTTGCGATTGATCGGAATCTAACTCCTGAAGGCATGCGCTGGAAGATGGAGTGAGCTGGGTGAGAGGGGTCAGAGGCAATTTTGGTTGCTCTCTTTCTGCAATATATTGCGCACTGTGTGCGTTTGTGTGTGTGTGTTGTTAACCCTTTTATGTCCTGGCGCCAGAAACATCTAAAACCTGACTAGGCCGTAGTCTGGCTATAGTAGTAACAACTTCTTTCACCTGCTAGCGTAAAGATCCTGCAGGGAAGGTAAGCTACAGCCAATTATCCTTTCCACTGTTCAGATCAGGGCTGTGGAGTCGCTACAAAAATCTTCCAACTCCGACTCCTCAGTTTATGAAACCATGACTCTGACTCCGGGTAACCAAAATGGCCCGACTCCAACTCCTCGACTTCTTAGTCTAATATTTAACAGGGCTGTGGATTTTGTACAAAAATCACCCGACTCCGACTCCTCAGTTTATGAAATCACGACTCCAACTCCGGGTGCCCAAAATTGCCCCGACTCCTCAACTCCACAGCCCTGGTTCTGATGATGCGCTGCAGCCTCCCCTTTTCTAATGCAACAGTAGAACATTAGAGTCAAGTAAATGGGATCCAAAATGACAGATCACAAACAAACTCATGAGCAATGTTGTGGGATATCTTGAGACAACCACAAACAATGCGTTGCCTTAAAGGGATACTGTAGGGGGGTCGGGGGAAAATGAGTTGAACTTACCCGGGGCTTCTAATGATCCCCCACAGGCATCCTGTGCCCACGCAGCCGCTCATTGATGCTCCGGCCCCGCCTCCGGTTCACTTCTGTAATTTCTGACTTTAAAGTCAGAAAACCCCTGCGCCTGCGTTGCCGTGTCCTCGCTTCCCCTGATGTCACCAGGAGCGTACTGCGCAGGCACAGACCATACTGGGCTGGTGCTATACACTCCTGGTGACATCAGCGGGAACGAAGACATGGCAACGCAGGCGCAGGGGTTTTCTGACTTTAAAGTCGGAAATTCCAGAAGTGAACCAGAGGCGGGGCCGGAGCATCGGTGAGTGGCTGCGCGGGCACAGGATGTCTGCGGGGGACCATTACAAGCCACGGCTAAGTTCAACTCATTTTCCCCCGACCCCCCTACAGTATTCCTTTAAAGAATGAAAAGTGCAGCTTGTATATGTAGCTGGAGGTCATTCTTCACTCTGCCCTCCTGCTAGAATGCTGCAAATGACAAAGACAAATAACATTTATATCGCGCTTTTCTCCTGGCGGACTCAAAGCGCCAGAGCTGCAGCCACTAGGGTACACTCAGTAGGCAGTAGCAGTGTTAGGGCGACTTGCTTAAGGTCTTCTACTGAATAGGTGCTGGCTTACTGAACAGGCAGAGCCCTTAACCATTACACCATCCAGCCACTGCATATGCCTTCATAGCAGCTGGGAGAGCCTGCCATGTGTTCGATAAAAGTACAGCCCTCGCTAGATCAGTTATAGCAATTACCGTATTCTTTAAATACCAGTTTTCTCTTCCTCATAAGCTGCTAAAAGATGCTAAAAATAGCATTTCTGCTGGTAAAATTACTGCAGCATTGAAGGCTTTGATTTTCCAAAGGTGTTTGTTAAGGCCTGGTTTCCACTTGTGTGTTTTGCGTCAGATTTTTCTCTCAGAAAATTCGCATTGATATTGCAACTAATGGTAGTGAATGGGGCTGTTTCCATTCAATGCGAATTTTCGTACGCGTTCGATTTGCATACAATGCTTTGTATATGCAATGCAAATTTTCACGTTATTTGCCTGAAAATTCGCATTAGATCCATGGTTACTGAAAGTTGTCAACAGTCATGACTAAGCTGTTACTAAGCAGATTATGTTATATTTTACGAATGTGTATTTTCGCGCACGGAAATTCGCATAATAACGCATACAAATTTACATGCAAATTTTCACCAAACAGAAAAATCTTATACGATTTTTTGCAGGCGAAAATGTCACGCTACAGTGGAAACGTAGCCTTACACAAGATATGTACTGGTCTCATGTAGCTTCTCCAAGGCAGCACCGAGCCTATTGGTTGTCATTGCAGATACTTATTGCATCTGAAGCTGTTAAAAGGCTCATACACACATGCAAGATTTCCGCTCAACTATCATCCAAACTTAGTCTGTTGGACGATAATTGGGCGTGTGAATGTGTGACAAATGACTAGACAAGCGACTGATAACAGGCGGTTTGCCCGATCCAACCAGCGGACCGACTAGCACAACTGTTGGGCTGATATCGTGCAGTTGGCCATGTGCGCTTTGAATGCGGCCATATGGTAGGTCTGTCTTTCTGCTTGTGCTCGTAGTATGCAATGAGTTGGTTGTTCAGTTGGTTCGTGATTGGAAAATACAAGTCATGCAATCGGTAAGGTTGTCGAGTTGGTTGTGCGCTTTTGTTGGACGTGTGTATGAGCTTTTAGAGGCACCAGTACTAGGGATGATCAATGAGATGCAAATTCTTCCGAGATTATGCAATTTTTTATGCAATGAATTGTATGCAGTTTGAAAATGGACCAATCAATTTTAACCCAGGTTAAAATGGATTGGTCCATTTTCAAGCTGCATACATTTTCATAAACATTTGCATAAACTTGCATCAACTCAGAAGAATTTGCACATCTGTGATCATCCCTAACCGGAACGACATAGTAGAATGCAGTTAATTATTCACGATATCCACTTCTATTGCACTTTTCCTGACTACGGTAGATATGGGGAATTCTCACCCCCAGAGCATTCTGGGAGGCTTTGAAATTCTTTGAAACCAACTTTCCACAGAGATCCCCTCACAGGACTAAAGGTGTTGCCACCTGTGATATATTTCAGATTATAAATAAGGGAGAGGTAAGATTTTACAAAGTGAGAACACTGACTTATAAAGTGTCAATTTTAAAAAAAGAAGTAATTTTATTAATGATGTGATTTTACTACAGTTCCCCTTTAAATCTCAAGCTCAGGCACAGGTTAATACATGAAGTACCTGCTGTTCTAATTCATAGACCTTTGGTGTCACCGGCACAAATGGCTGCTCACTGACCCAACCCCAGTCATTCACAGACAAGTCAGCCTATTGGACACTTACAATTATGAAAGGATAAAGGCCCATACACACGTCGGATTATTCTGAACGACGGGTCGTTTGAACGTCCAGTCGTTCACACACGGAATCAGACGTGTGTACGGACTATCGTTCGCGTGATAAGACTGGTTGGCGGATCGCTGGAAACCAGTCTTATCACCCGAACGATAGTCTGTACACACGTCGGATTTGACGTGCGAACGACTGAACGACGGAACGTTCAAACGACGCGTCGTTCGCAAAAATCCGACGTGTGTATGGGCCTTTACTGTAAGCAGGGGGCATGGCTTCAGCTGACAGAACAACTCATCTCCCCTGCATGCTAATGTGACTACACACTATTAGGCTTTGTTCACATCTAACATTGAAATCGCTGACGCCAGCGATTTTTGTGCAATTTTTTTTGCGCTTACCTGCGCACTCACATTTTGTATAAAGCGCTTTTCTAAGCACATTTGCAGAGTGATTCGGTTTTTCACTTCCTGACGTCAGAAATGAAACACAAAAGTTTGCTTTTCTAAAACAGAAAGAATTTGCGATAATTCAGGTTGGAGTGAGCTTGAGATGTCTCCCAGTGCATCACTGCTGAATATATGCAAATTATCCATTGTAACCCTTAGAAGCTAAACACACCTCCAGAACCGCTGGAATGCCCGATAATAAATAAATACAATTTATTTATTCATGAAAGCGCTGGGGAAATTGCTATACAAAGCGTTTTTTCAAGCACTTTGCGCTTTCCCTATTCCTCCCATTGAGGAAAATTGCCTCAAAAATGGTACAGGCAGCGCTCTGGTGAGTGGATCGGAATCGAACCGCTCAGAGGGAATCATTGCACAAGCGCTTTTAGGGCAATCTTGAAAATCGCCGGCGCTTTAAAAAAGGCGAAATCGTCCTAGGTGTAAACAAGCCATTAGTATTTCCCAATAAGAATCCTGCCCGATCTCCCTCTCCCCCCCCCCCCCCCCCAATAAAATAAACATGAATTAGGCAGCAGTATTTCATGCAAACAGGCAGAGTATCCCTAAAACTTAATTAGTCCCCTCCCTCGAACTTATAAGGCAGCCCCACCTAATATAATTAAGCAAAGACACCCTTTAAATCCACAATTTACCTCTCCCATCTCCAAACATTATCAAGCAGAGTACATCCATAAATCCCCTAGCCTAATAAGGTCACGCCCCCTCAAATCCGCATAAAATTAACCATTCGTTGACCCCCCTTCCTTTTAGTCTTCAAACATAGTGCTTACATAGTATTCAATCACACTGCAGAAGAATCAATGGCTCCTAAAAGTTTCCTGATGGCTACTGAAATGGAGAGACTGAATTCCATAATGATTGGTCTAACCCAGAGAGCAAAGATAGAAAAATAGAGCCTCTCTATGGGAAGCCAACACGGAGTAAGGATAGAGCCTCTCTATGGGAAACCAACACGGAGGAAGGATAGAGCCTCTCTATGGGAAACCAACACGGAGGAAGGATAGAGCCTCTCTATGGGAAACCTACATGGAGGAAGGTTAGAGCCTCTCTATGGGAAACCAACATGGAGGAAGGACAGAGCCTATCTATGGGAAACCAACACGGAGGAAGGATAGAGCCTCTCTATGGGAAACCAACACGGAGGAAGGATAGAGCCTCTCTATGGGAAACCAGCATGGAGGAAGGACAGAGCCTCTCTATGGGAAACCAACACGGAGGAAGGACAGAGCCTCTCTATGGGAAACCAACACGGAGGAAGGATAGAGCCTCTCTATGGGAAACCTACATGGAGGAAGGATAGAGCCTCTCTATGGGAAACCAACACGGAGTAAGGATAGAGCCTTTCTATGGGAAACCTACATGGAGGAAGGATAGAGCCTCTCTATGGGAAACCAACATGGAGGAAGGACAGAGCCTATCTATGGGAAACCAACATGGAGGAAGGACAGAGCCTCTCTATGGGAAACCAACACGGAGGAAGGATAGAGCCTCTTTATGGGAAACCAACATGGAGGAAGGATAGAGACTCTCTATGGGAAACCAACATGGAGGAAGGATAGAGACTCTCTATGGGAAACCAACATGGAGGAAGGATAGAGCCTCTCTATGGGAAACCAACACGGAGGAAGGATAGAGCCTCTCTATGGGAAACCAACATGGAGGAAGGATAGAGACTCTCTATGGGAAACCAACACGGAGGAAGGATAGAGCCACTCTATGGGAAACCAACACGGAGGAAGGATAGAGCCTCTCTATGGGAAACCTACATGGAGGAAGGATAGAGCCTCTCTATGGGAAACCAACACGGAGGAAGGATAGAGCCTCTTTATGGGAAACCAACATGGAGGAAGGACAGAGCCTCTCTATGGGAAACCAACACGGAGGAAGGATAGAGCCTCTCTATGGGAAACCAACACGGAGGAAGTATAGAGCCTCTCTATGAGAAACCAACACGGAGGAAGGGATGAGGAGTAACAGAGGCGCCAGATTAGTGTAAAAGGTTTAAAAACCCGCTTAAAAGGAGGGGGGTTGGTGGTTACCGCCCTCAAGTAAAAAGTGACCAGCCAATGAGTCATATATAAATAACCAATATAATTTATTTAAAATCTCCAGCTTGCCTGGAGATTTTAAATAAACTAAATAAATTATATTGGTTATTTATATACGACTCATTGGCTGGTCACTTTTTACTTGAGGGCGGTAACCACCAACCCCCCTCCTTTTAAGCGGTTTTTAAACCTTTTACACTAATCTGGCGCCTCTGTTACTCCTCATCCCTTGTTGATCTAGTCCACCCTCGGTGGAGGGGTGCTTTCCCGCATTTTCCTGTCTACAGAGAGCGACTTCTTAGACCTGAGTGGGGTCAGGTTATAATTCTCCCCACCTGCACCATCAGTGGTTGCCTTAGCGGTAACCAAGACTTGTGAGTATATTTCCTATTTGTTGTTTTGTCTTGTCCAATTTACCAAGACTTACTACACCATATTGGGCTCTCGGTTTCCATCCTTTACATTTTTTCAACACGGAGGAAGGATAGAGCCACTCTATGGGAAACCAACACAGAGGAAGGTTGACGGCTGACACGCTGTTCGTGGATTGGTTCTTTTGGATTCCTTTACTTTCTGATTGGTTAGCCCTCGTATAAAAGAAAGGTGAGCACCTTCAGTTATTGCCCGTGATAGCCTATGCTGGGCTTGTTGCTGAGATTGTGCTCACACAAAGTGTTTGTCTTGCTGCGGACTTCTGTCTGTCTCTTGACCAAGCTTCTTGCAGACTGGATTACCTGTTATCGACCCGGTTTGTACCTGACCACGTTTCTCTACTGATCACCTGTTACCAACCCGGCTTGAACCTGATCTCGCATCTCTATTGGATTTCCCGTTTCCAACCTCTGCTTGTTAAAGGATCGCATGAAGGCTGCCTGGACTGACTCTGGCCTAATTGACCATGCATCTGTATTGTGATTACACTTTCGTCTGGATTGCCTTAGCCCATAGGCCTCAGGTGACTATTCAAGTATATTGTGTTTGCATTGCCTTGCTGTGTTTTGGTGACTGCTATTTGCCAGGTTGTATGCTACATCTACCTGCAGGGTTTTGTAGTATTGATATTGGGCAGGAGTTTATGCAGGTGTTAGGGCTGGGTTATAGGTCAGTCATATGGGCATACAATCTGACTTATAGCAAGCAGCCAGACAAGCCTGACAGAGAGCCTCTCTATGGGAAAACGACACAGCGAAGGGATAGAAAGAGAGAGCCTCTCTATGGGAAAACGATACAGCGAAGGGATAGAAAGAGAGAGCCTCTCTATGGGAAAGCAACATGAAGGAAGGACAGAGCCTCTCTATGGAAAACCAACATGAAGGAAGGACAGAGCCACTCTATGGGAAAGCAACATGGAGGAAGGACAGAGCCTCTCTATGGGAAACCAACATGGAGGAAGGACAAAGACTCTCTATGGGAAACCAACATGGAGGAAGGACAGAGCCTCTCTATGGGTAATCAACATGGAGGAAGGATAGAGCCTCTCTATGGGAAACCAACATGGAGGAAGGAGAGAGCCTCTCTATGGGAAACTAGCATGGAGGAAGGATAGAGCCTCTCTATGGGAAACCAACATGGAGGAAGGAGAGAGCCTCTCTATGGGAAACCTACACGGAGGAAGGAGAGAGCCTCTCTATGGGAAACCTACACGGAGGAAGGATAGAGCCTCTCTATGGGAAACCAACATGGAGGAAGGAGAGAGCCTCTCTATGGGAAACCTACACGGAGGAAGGAGAGAGCCTCTCTATGGGAAACCAACATGGAGGAAGGAGAGAGCCTCTCTATGGGAAACCAACATGGAGGAAGGATAGAGCCTCTCTATGGGAAACCAACATGGAGGAAGGATAGAGCCTCTCTATGGGAAACCAACATGGAGGAAGGACAGAGCCTCTCTATGGGAAACCAACATGGAGGAAGGACAGAGCCTCTCTATGGGAAACCAACATGGAGGAAGGACAGAGCCTCTCTATGGGAAACCAACATGGAGGAAGGATAGAGCCTCTCTATGGGAAACCAACATGGAGGAAGGACAGAGCCTCTCTATGGGAAACCAACACGGAGGAAGGATAGAGCCTCTCTATGGGAAACCAACACGGAGGAAGGATAGAGACTCTCTATGGGAAACCAACACGGAGGAAGGATAGAGACTCTCTATGGGAAACCAACACGGAGGAAGGATAGAGCCTCTCTATGGGAAACCAACACGGAGGAAGGATAGAGCCTCTCTATGGGAAACCAACACGGAGGAAGGATAGAGCCTCTCTATGGGAACCAACATGGAGGAAGGACAGAGCCTATCTATGGGAAACCAACACGGAGGAAGGATAGAGCCTCTCTATGGGAAACCAACACGGAGGAAGGACAGAGCCTCTCTATGGGAAACCAACATGGAGGAAGGAGAGAGCCTCTCTATGGGAACCAACATGGAGGAAGGAGAGAGCCTCTCTATGGGAAACCAACATGGAGGAAGGACAGAGCCTCTCTATGGGAAACCAACATGGAGGAAGGATAGAGCCTCTCTATGGGAAACCAACATGGAGGAAGGACAGAGCCTCTCTATGGGAAACCAACACGGAGGAAGGATAGAGCCTCTCTATGGGAAACCAACACGGAGGAAGGATAGAGACTCTCTATGGGAAACCAACACGGAGGAAGGATAGAGCCTCTCTATGGGAAAATGACACAGCGGAGGAATAGAAGGATAGAGCCTCTCTTTGGGCAAACACCACATAAATTGTGTAATTTAACATTTACCCTTTTCAGCTAGATAAATAGTCATATCTACTCAAAGATTTATCAACACAGCACAAAGCAGAGCTCATTTCACAAGCCAAAAGCACAAATATTAGTCTTAAGGCGTTTTGCCAAGAAAGTATAAAACAAATAATGACACTTCTCAGTAATGTCAATACACTCCACCAAAACAAATACCATCTGCTTTACTACGTCACCATTTCTTCACCTTATAAGGGATATTCCCTTTGCATAAAGATGTTGGAGGTAATATCTAGGATCTGGCCAGCTATACACAGTGTGGTGTCAAACCTCAACCAGCTACCACTTGAATGAAGCAGCAAAGTGATGGAGGCAGGAAACGGCACTGCACTGTGGTAGGAGAGGGGCGTGGCTGGCACTGAATGTGGGTTAAGCTCTGCCACTGATCTGACAGTCCAAATGGCCTCAAGGTGAGGTTTAAAGCAAACCTGAACTAAAAATTAAAAGTGAACATAAAACCTACACACGTCATACTTACCTCCCGTGTAGTCTACTCATCAATCGCTTTCTCTTCTCCTGCGTCCTGTTTGTCTACTGTGATCAATGGAATTCTACCTCCTTCGTTTTGATAATAGCAATGACCCCATAACAGCTGTCTGGTTAGCGCACTGCTTAACTGCAATATTGCCCACTTGAACCATAGAGAAACATGGACATTACCTTGCTCATTAGTTGTCCTTTCAGTTATAACTGACAGCAACTGATATATAAAACTTACAGCAACAGATATATTTAAGTTCTGACAAAATGTTGTCAGAACTGAAAAGGTATCGTTATAAGAAGAAAATGGTGAGCTTCTGAGAGGAACTGATGGCAAGGTAACTATGTAATGTTCATTTGCAGGTACATCATGTGCAAAAAAAAGTGGGATCAGCGCATCACCAGGCCGCCTCTGAATGGCCTCAGCTCAGAGATGCGCTGAGCCCCCCCAGAAACTGCAAACGCACCTTGAACCCAAACAGAGGCTCTGCATATACACCAAAGGAAAACTATTAAGTGGGAGCAGCTGACCAGAAATAAATCAATCAAACATAGCAAAGAAATGAACAACGCTACTTAAAAACAGATGAGTGCTTACCTGCAAAAAAGTGCACACCCCACTCATGGGATTCAAATACACAATGAGCATACACATGACCTGTCTACCACTTGGAGGATGTTAGTTTCCACCAACAATTTGCAATTTGTTAGGTACTCGTCCCTCCCACTGTCGAAGAAGTCTTTCCTCCATGGGAGGGGACCTAACACTAACTAAATTCTACCTATGCATATGCATAGCCTGGGCGCGCTACCAGTAAAATTGAGAATTGCGCAAAAAAAAAAAAGTGGGATCAGCGCATCACCAGGCCGCCTCTGAATGGCCTCAGCTCAGAGATGCGCTGAGCCCCCCCAGAAACTGCAAACGCACCTTGAACCCAAACAGAGGCTCTGCATATACACCAAAGGAAAACTATTAAGTGGGAGCAGCTGACCAGAAATAAATCAATCAAACATAGCAAAGAAATGAACAGCGCTACTTAAAAACAGATGAGTGCTTACCTGCAAAAAAGTGCACACCCCACTCATGGGATTCAAATAGACAATGAGCATACACATGACCTGTCTACCACTTGGAGGATGTTAGTTTCCACCAAAAATTTGCAATTTTCAGTGTGCACTTTTTTGCAGGTAAGCACTCATCTGTTTTTAAGTAGCGCTGTTCATTTCTTTGCTAGGTACATCATGTGGTTATTTGAAATACTTTTACTCGGTATAGGTTCACTTTTACCTACTACCCAAACAAGGTTAACAGATTAGCAATGAGAAGTAAATACAAACAACACTGTACATGGAGATATGTACATTTTACCTTGGTTTCCTCACTTCACGCACACTAACCCAGGCACAGTTCTAAATAGACCTGTAGTCATGGTCAATGAGATTCCAATAACTCGCCTGCTTGCAAATTGTACACAGCTTGGAACAGGGCTAATCAAAAACAGCACAAATTGCATTAAAATTGCCTCCATTATCACAAGGCTGCCAAATTGTTAGCAGTTCCACAGGGATGGAAGGGGTAGGGGTGCTACCTCGGCAGGCGAAGGGGCGGAGCCACCCCAGTACTTTACTTCGGCCACTCTCTGCAGCATCAGCACCCTCAAATGAGCGAAAAATCAATATTAGGGAAGCATTAAGTTTCCCCTCCAGGTTTTTTGTGCTTCAGTGACAAACATCCTGCTCACTTCCAAAAAAAACAAATTAGCAGGGTGAACATGGACACGTTCAACTTGTCCAACTGTTTTTGCGTTTTCTTTAAACTGAAGTTGTAACCAAGATTTAAACTTCATCCCAATCAGTAGCTGATACCCTCTTTTACATGAGAAATCTTTTCCTTTTTACAAACGGATCATTATGGGGCTCTGTATGGCTGATATTGTGGTGAAACTCCTCCCACAAATGTCAGCGCCTCACAGCACTGAGGTACTGACATCACACTGTGGGATCCTTGTTGCATTGTGGGAAATAACAGCTGTTTATAACTGCCAAAAATGCAAGTAGCAGCTTCTTTCAGTGACATCACCTGCCAGCAGTAAAAACGTCACCATGTGATAAATGTCAGAATGTAAATCAGGGAGAGGAAAGCTTTTACAATGGGTAAACACTGACTAAATCATTTATCCATAATTATTGTAAACATTAAGCACCTTTTTATTGCATTATTTTCACTGGAGTTCCTCTTTAAGTATACCCAGCCCAGTAACTCCCATAAAATCACATGAGTAATTAGCTGCACAAAGCAGGAAGCAATGCAGCACTGATATAATCACCAGTACTAAAAAGCAAACTGCCTCACCCAATAGTCACTGTGCTGTCAGTTTGGCTGTAGTGTGGATGTGGCTGCTTTAGCACACAAAGCAAAGGTAATACATTTAAAAGGTTTGCAAAAATCCTTGTGATGTATAGATCTGAACAGAAGGAATTGTGCATTTAATCATTAAAAATGGAATGCCACTTTAAACAAAATTCAGATAATGAACTGATTTAGGATGAATTGGTAGTGAATTATTCAGGAGCATCTGTCACATTGGGCAGGATGTCACCGTAATGCCACTACAGTAGCTGTCAGAGCGCTTTGAGGAATGTTCCCATTTGGTAGTGACTCATCCTTATGAATACTCTGACAATGCACAGACAACGTCGGATCGAAGCAGCTATGCAATAGACCCATAACGTTACTAAAACCAGAAACATTCAAATCCATACACAGCTTTTGCAGCTAAATTTAAAAGCAAAAATGTTGAAGCAGAAAGAATGATCATGCTGCAAAATTTGTGTTTAATGCCCAGTTCCAGGCACCTGTGTTTTCCTAGTCCGGTAACGTCACAGAGGGGTCTGCTTGTAAAGGGGCATTAGGAATGCCAAGAGTACAGTAGTACTTTTAAAGAGGGAAAAATGCTGTCATCCCAGATCTCAATAAATTGGACAAGTACCATCCAATGAATTCAGATATGAAAGCAAAAAACCCAAATGCTCCACCCTTGGATAAGTGCTCACTGGTGCTGGATCTGGCAGGCCACTCACAGGTACTAGAGGAAGAAAGATGATCCTCAGGCTTATGTGTGCACTAAAACCACCATCTTTATTGGTAAACGGACAAAGACAGACAAGGTAAATACACAAAACTGCTGCGTATCGGGCTCACAGTCTACCCTTAGTCGCAGTTGTAAAGAAACTGAGCACACATGGGCCCATATGCAATTCACTTTTTCTCCTGAGTGATATTTTCACACCTTGTTATAAAATGCTTTTTAAATCACCAGCAAGCAAGAAAAGAATCAAAAAAGTTTTGATGGTACTTTGTAACCAACTTTTGGGTACTTTTTTTCAATTGTAAAATTCTTAAAAGTTATTTTAAAGAGATGAAAATTATCACCTAGGAGACAACTCAGGTGAAAAAGTTAATTGCATATGGGCCATGGAGTCTAATTAGGTGAGAGGGAGAAACCAGGGCTGTGGAGTTGGAGTAGAGGAGTTGGAGTAATTTTGGGTACCTGGAGTCGGAGGTTTCAATAAACTGAGGAGTCGGAGGATTTTTGTACCGACTCCACAGCCCTGGGAGAAACCCCTGCTCACCCACACAGAATCCATTACTTTTAAAGGGTTATGCTTACATGTTAGCTAGAATCCATTACTTTTAAAGGGATATGCTTACATGTTAGCTAGAATCCATTACTTTTAAAGGGATATGCTTACATGTTAGCTAGTTGGTCATCAAAGAAATATAAACATAGTAAAATAAATCCTTTAACACACCGACATCTAATATAGGACGTAAATGTGTGACAACTGGAGCTGATGGGAGCACTACACTTGTCAGCTCTCGTGGTATATTTAGTACTTCAAACCAAGTTTTCACTCAAATCTTACAATAATTATATGTATTGGATCAACTCTTTTTAAAAACACTAAGGCTAAGTTCTGGTGCATTGCAATTGCATTTTACGGCTATACGATTCAGTCTATGCAGCATTCAGAGTGCATCTGGTGCAATGCAATCCAACAGACTTCGGTATCCCAACACAGTGTACACAATGCGCACGGTAACAGTGAAGTATACTTTTTACCGCATGCTTCACTGTATGCAACGAAACGCGCACATAATGTGCAATGCAACTTTCCCCTGCATTGTGTTTCTGTTTTTACAGGAAACGCAGTGTAACTCCCACTGTAAACTTAGCCTGTGCAACTGCAGTACGTCTTTGGGGATCACATCTCACTTAAAATATAAATTGAACCGCGTACCATTTGTATCACCCAGGGCATGTCAATAGCACATAAATTGCATGCCAAAAATGTGGCTCATTTTTACATTTAAAAGTTAGCAGAGGTTTCATTAGCCTACTTCAGCTGGCCTGCCGGACCTCAGGGGTTTCAGGCAGGTAAGGGCTAATGTAATTGTTTTATTGCACTCATTAGCAAGAAGTAAACAATACCTTTTCATCAACAGAGGGAAGTGGGTAGTTAGGACAACTTCTTCAAAGAGCTTATCCAGAGGGAATGTGTAAAAATATCATCTGTGACTTCTGTAAATAAGGGCAGCTAGAAGGGGAGGGGGGACATTGCAGCTCCTGTAGCTATTAGAAACCAGGAGACATTTTCCCTTTAAAGAGAACCCGAGGTGTGTTTAAAGAATGTTATCTGCATGTAGAGGCTGGATCTGCCTATACAGCCCAGCCTCTGTTGCTATCCCAAACCCCACTAATGTCCCCCTGCACTCTGCAATCCCTCATAAATCACAGCGGTGCTGTGAGGCTGTGTTTACATCTGTAGTGTCAGTCTCAGCTTCTCCCCCGCCTCCTGCATAGCTCCGGTCCCTGTCCCCATCCCTTCCCTCCAATCAGCAGGGAGGGAAGGGATGCAGGCGGGGACTGGAGTTCTGCAGGAGGCGGGGAGAGCAGCAGACTGACACTATAGAGATAAACACAGCCAGCTCTGACAAGCTGTTTGTCAGCAGCGTGGCTGTAATTTGTGAGGGATTGCAGAGTGCAGGGGGACCTTAGGGGGGTTTGGGATAGCAACAGAGGCTGGGCTCTATAGGCAGATCCAGCCTCTGTATGCAGATAATATTCTTCAAACCCACCTCGGGTTCTCTTTAAGTATATGACTAAGCACATTTTAAGTACATGCTGCAATTATTCTGATTTTTTACAATGGAAAAGCAGTGGTTTCCTTCTATTCCATACTTCAAAGCAGCTTATGTTTTTCATTAGAAATGTTTGAACTATCTCAGTTTAGAAAAACTCCCAAGGGGCACAGTCTTTCTAATGCGATAAATTTCAATACCCTTTTCTAATTTTGCCATGATTGGGATGCAAGGAAAACTTGTGAGCATGATTGTGCCAGCCGGCCCTGTACCGCAACATCTGTAAGGCAATTTGCAGTGGAACTAATCACATCAAAAGAACTTCAGATTTGGAAACACTGAAAACATTTCTACTCTTAGGAGCTATGCTTTTTAACTACAAAAAAAAGAAAATGGAAAAAAAATAAATCAACACTTCCTAAGCCACCTGATATAAAGTACCCATATACCATGTAACATTTGAAGGATACCTTAACCACTTGAGGACCACAGTCTTTCTACCCCTTAAGGACCGGCCACTTTTTTTCCATTCAGACCACTGCAGCTTTCACGGTTTATTGCTCGCTCATACAACCTACCACCTAAATGAATTTTGGCTCCTTTTCTTGTCACTAATAAAGCTTTCTTTTGGTGCTATTTGATTGCTCCTGCGATTTTTACTTTTTATTATATTCATCAAAAAAGACATGAATTTTGGCAAAAAAATGATTTTTTTAACTTTCTGTGCTGACAATTTTCAAATAAAGTAAAATTTCTGTATACATGCAGCGCGAAAAATGTGGACAAACATGTTTTTGATAAAAAAAAAACCATTCAGTGTATATTTATTGGTTTGGGTAAAAGTTATAGCGTTTACAAACTATGGTGCAAAAAGTGAATTTTGCCATTTTCGAGCATCTATGACTTTTCTGACCCCCTGTCATGTTTCATGAGGGGCTAGAATTCCAGGATAGTATAAATACCCCCCAAATGACCCCATTTTGGAAAGAAGACATCCCAAAGTATTCACTGAGAGGCATAGGGAGTTCATAGAAGATATTATTTTTTGTCACAAGTAAGCGGAAAATGACACTTTGTGACAAAAAAAAAGAAAAACAAAAAGAATCCATTTCTTCTAACTTGCGACAAAAAAAAATGAAATCTGCCACGGACTCACCATGCCCCTCTCTGAATACCTTTAAGTGTCTACTTTCCAAAATGGGGTCATTTGTGGGGTGTGTTTACTGTCTTCGCATTTTGGGGGGTGCTAATTTGTAAGCACCCCTGTAAAGCCTAAAGGTGCTCATTGGACTTTGGGCCCCTTAGCGCAGTTAGGCTGCAAAAAAGTGCCACACATGTGGTATTGCCGTACTCAAGAGAAGTAGTAGAATGTGTTTTGGGGTGTATTTTTACACATACCCATGCTGGGTGGGAGAAATATCTCTGTAAATGACAATTTTTTCATTTTTTTTTACACACAATTGTCCATTTACAGAGTTATTTCTCCCACCCAGCATGGGTATGTGTAAAAATACACCCCAAAACACATTGTACTACTTCTCCCGAGTACGGCGATACCACATGTGTGGCACTTTTTTGCACCCTAACTGCGCTAAAGGGCCCAAAGTCCAATGAGTACCTTTAGGATTTCACAAGTCATTTTGCGGAATTTGATTTCCAGACTACTCCTCACGGTTTAGGGCCCCTAAAATGCCAGGGCAGTATAGGAACCCCACAAATGACCCCATTTTAGAAAGAAGACATCCCAAGGTATTCCGTTAGGAGTATGGTGAGTTCATAGAAGATTTTATTTTTTGTCAAAAGTTAGCGGAAAATTGATTTTTATTGTTTTTTTCACAAAGTGTCATTTTCCACTAACTTGTGACAAAAAATAAAATCTTCTATGAACTCACCATACTCCTAACGGAATACCTTGAGGTGTCTTCTTTCTAAAATGGGGTCATTTGTGGGGTTCCTATACTGAACTGGCATTTTAGGGGCCCTAAACCGTGAGGAGTAGTCTGGAAATCAAATTCCGCAAAATGACCTGTGAAATCCTAAAGGTACTCATTGGACTTTGGGCCCTTTAGCGCAGTTAGGGTGCAAAAAAGTGCCACACATGTGGTATCGCCGTACTCGGGAGAAGTAGTACAATGTGTTTTGGGGTGTATTTTTACACATACCCATGCTGGGTGGGAGAAATAACTCTGTAAATGGACAATTGTGTGTAAAAAAATCAAAAGATTGTCATTTACAGAGGTATTTCTCCCACCCAGCATGGGTATGTGTAAAAATACACCCCAAAACACATTGTACTACTTCTCCCGAGTATAGCAATACCACATGTGTGGCACTTTTTTGCACCCTAACTGCGCTAAAGGGCCCAAAGTCCAATGAGTACCTTTAGGATTTCACAGGTCATTTTGCGAAATTTGATTTCCAGACTACTCCTCACGGTTTAGGGCCCCTAAAATGCCAGTTCAGTATAGGAACCCCACAAATGACCCCATTTTAGAAAGAAGACACCCCAAGGTATTCCGTTAGGAGTATGGTGAGTTCATAGAAGATTTTATTTTTTGTCACAAGTTAGTGGAAAATGACACTTTGTGAAAAAAACAATAAAAATCAATTTTCCGCTAACTTTTGACAAAAAATAAAATCTTCTATGAACTCACCATACTCCTAACGGAATACCTTTGGGTGTCTTCTTTCTAGAATGGGGTCATTTGTGAGGTTACTATACTGCCCTGGCATTTTAGGGGCCCTAAACCGTGAGGAGTAGTCTTGAAACCAAATGTCGCAAAATGACCTGTGAAATCCTAAAGGTACTCATTGGACTTTGGGCCCCTTAGCGTACTTAGGGTGTAAAAAAGTGCCACACATGTGGTACCGCCGTACTCAGGAGAAGTAGTATAATGTGTTTTGGGGTGTATTTTTACACATACCCATGCTAAGTGGGAGAAATATCTCTGTAAATGACAATTGTTTGATTTGTTTTACACACAATTGACCATTTACATAGAAATTTCTCCCACCCAGCATGGGTATGTGTAAAAATACACCCCAAAACACATTATACTACTTTTCCTGAGTACGGCGGTACCACATGTGTGACACTTTTTTGCAGCCTAGGTGCGCTAAGGGGCCCAACGTCCTATTCACGGGTCATTTTGAGGCATTTGTTTTCTAGACTACTCCTCGCGGTTTAGGGCCCCTAAAATGCCAGGGCAGGATAGGAACCCCACAAGTGACCCCATTTTAGAAAGAAGACACCCCAAGGTATTCCGTTAGGTGTATGGCGAGTTCATAGAAGATTTTATTTTTTGTCACAAGTTAGTGAAAAATGACACTTTGTGAAAAAAACCCAATAAAAATCAATTTCCGCTAACTTTTGACAAAAAATAAAATCTTCTATGAACTCGTCATACACCTAACAGAATACCTTGGGGTGTCTTTTTTTCTAAAATGGGGTCACTTGTGGGGTTCCTATACCGCCCTGGCATTTTACGGGCCCAAAACCGTGAGTAGTCTGGAAACCAAATGTCTCAAAATGACTGTTCAGGGGTATAAGCATCTGCAAATTTTGATGACAGGTGGTCTATGAGGGGGCAAATTTTGTGGAACCGGTCATAAGCAGGGTGGCCTTTTAGATGACAGGTTGTATTGGGCCTGATCTGATGGATAGGAGTGCTAGGGGGGTGACAGGAGGTGATTGATGGGTGTCTCAGGGGGTGGTTAGAGGGGAAAATAGATGCAATCAATGCACTGGGGAGGTGATCGGAAGGGGGTCTGAGGGGGATCTGAGGGTTTGGCCGAGTGATCAGGAGCCCACACGGGGCAAATTAGGGCCTGATCTGATGGGTAGGTGTGCTAGGGGGTGACAGGAGGTGATTGATGGGTGTCTCAAGGTGTGATTAGAGGGGGGAATAGATGCAAGCAATGCACTGGCGAGGTGATCAGGGCTGGGGTCTGAGGGCATTCTGAGGGTGTGGGCGGGTGATTGAGTGCCCTAGGGGCAGATAGGGGTCTAATCTGATAGGTAGCAGTGACAGGGGGTGATTGATGGGTAATTAGTGGGTGTTTAGGGTAGAGAACAGATGTGAACACTGCACTTGGGAGGTGATCGGACGTCGGATCTGCGGGCGATCTATTGGTGTGGGTGGGTGATCAGATTGCCCGCAAGGGGCAGGTTAGGGGCTGATTGATGGGTGGCAGTGACAGCGGGTGATTGATGGGTGGCAGTGACAGGGGGTGATTGATGGGTGATTGATAGGTGATTGACAGGTGATCAGTGGGTTATTACAGGGAAGGACAGATGTAAATAATGCCCTGGCGAATTGATAAGGGGGGGTCTGAGGGCAATCTGAGCGTGTAGGCGGGTGATTGGGTGCCCGCAAGGGGCAGATTAGGGTCTGATCTGATGGGTAACAGTGACAGGTGGTGATAGGGGGTGATTGATGGGTAATTAGTGGGTGTTTAGAGGAGAGAATAGATGGAAACACTGCGCTTGGGTGGTGATCTGATGTCGGATCTGCGGGCGATCTATTGGTGTGGGTGGGTGATCAGTTTGCCCGCAAGGGGCAGGTTAGGGGCTGATTGATGGGTGGCAGTGACAGGGGTGATTGATGGGTGGCAGTGACAGGGGGTGATTGATGGGTGATTGACAGGTGATTGACAGGTGATCAGTGGGTTATTACAGGGAAGGACAGATGTAAATAATGCCCTGGCGAATTGATAAGATGGGGTCTGAGGGCAATCTGAGCGTGTAGGCGGGTGATTGGGTGCCCGCAAGGGGCAGATTAGGGTCTGATCTGATGGGTAACAGTGACAGGTGGTGATAGGGGGTGATTGATGGGTAATTAGTGAGTGTTTAGAGGAGAGAATAGATGGAAACACTGCGCTTGGGTGGTGATCTGATGTCGGATCTGCGGGCGATCTAATGGTGTGGGTGGGTGATCAGATTGCCTGCAAGGGGCAGGTTAGGGGCTGATTGATGGGTGGCAGTGACAGGGGGTGATTGATGGGTGATAGGTGATTGGCAGGTGATTGACAGGTGATCAGTGGGTTATTACAGGGAAGAACAGATGTAATTAATGCACTGGCGAATTGATAAGGGGGGGTCAGAGGGCAATCTGAGCGTGTTGGCGGGTGATTGGGTGCCCGCAAGGGGCAGCTTAGGGTCTGATCTGATAGGTAACAGTGACAGGTGGTGATAGGGGGTGATTGATGGGTGATTGATGGGTAATTAGTGGGTGTTTAGAGAAGATAACAGATGTAAACAATACATTTGGGAGGTAATCTGACGGCGGGTTTGCGGGCGATCTAATGGTGTGGGTGGGTGATCAGATTGCCCGCAAGGGGCAGGTTAGGGGCTGATTGATGGGTGGCAGTGACAGGGGGTGATTGATGGGTGATAGGTGATTGGCAGGTGATTGACAGGTGATCAGTGGGTTATTACAGGGAAGAACAGATGTAATTAATGCACTGGCGAATTGATAAGGGGGGGTCAGAGGGCAATCTGAGCGTGTTGGCGGGTGATTGGGTGCCCGCAAGGGGCAGATTAGGGTCTGATCTGATAGGTAAAAGTGACAGGTGGTGATAGGGGGTGATTGATGGGTGATTGATGGGTAATTAGTGGGTGTTTAGAGGAGAGAATAGATGTAAACAATGGATTTGGGAGGTGATCTGATGTCGGATCTGCGGGCGATCTATTGGTGTGGGTGGGTGATCAAATTGCCCGCAAGGGGCAGGTTAGGGGCTGATTGTTGGGTGGCAGTGACAGGGGGTGATTGATGGGTGATTGATGGGTGATTGATGGGTGATTGACAGGTGATTGACAGGTTATCAGGGAAGATAGATGCATACAGTACACAGGGGGGGGGGGGTCTGGGGGGGGGGGGGGGGGGGTCTGGGGAGAATCTGAGGGGTGGGGGGGTGATCAGGAGGGGGCAGGGGGGGGGATAAAAAAAAAAATAGCGTTGACAGATAGTGACAGGGAGTGATTGATGGGTTATTAGGGGGGTGATTGGGTGCAAACAGGGGTCTGGGGGGTGGGCAGGGGGGGGGGGGTCTGAGGGGTGCTGTGGGCGATCAGTGGGCGGGCAGATCAGTGTGTTTGGGTGCAGACTAGGGTGGCTGCAGCCTGCCCTGGTGGTCCCTCGGACACTGGGACCACCAGGGCAGGAGGCAGCCTGTATAATACACTTTGTATACATTACAAAGTGTATTATACACTTTGTAGCGGCGATCGCGGGGTTAACATCCCGCCGGCGCTTCCGTATGGCCGGCGGGATGTTACGGCGGGTGGGCGGAGCCAGTTGCCGGGGGAAGCGCGCGTCATCAATGACGCGATCGCTCCCCCGGCATGCCTAAAGGACGCGCCGCCTGAAGGCGTATTGCGGTCCTTTAGGCGTCCACTTTGCCGCCGCCCATGGGCTGTGGGCGGTCGGCAAGTGGTTAAAGAGGAACTCCAGCCTAAACAAACATACTTTCATTAATTTACATTAGTTATGTTAATTAAAATAGATAGGTAATATAATCTCTTACCCACACTGTTTTAAAAGAACAGGCAAATGTTTGGTTTCATGATGGCAGCCATCTTTTTGGTTGAAAGGAGGTGACAGGGAGCATGAGACTCAGTTCCAACTGTCCTGAGCACCTCTCCCAGTTTCTAGGCAACGTGAACAACAACATAGGAAATCCCATCATGCTCTGCACAGCATCAGGGAAAAAAAGCCCGGGCTTTTTTTCTTTGATGGGTGGAGCTTAGCTAAAGATGCAGCTAAAAATGATGCTTTGGTAAGAAAAACAAAGTTCTGATGCTGTAAAACTGTTAAAGAAACACCAAGCCTTTTCAGTTCTGCTGAGTAGATTTTTAGTCCGGAGGTTCACTTTAACTGAAACTGCTAGGTTTTCTGCCATAGAATTTATCCTCTGCTTTTCTGTCATTGTTTTGTACGCCGGACAACTGCAAGGCACAATACAAGCTGCATAGAGTAATCAGTTAGGCAGAAAAAGATCATTGGATCGCCCCTGCCATCCCTGGACCTGCTCCACTCTGCGAGAACAACGCCAAGGGCTTCCAAGATCACGCGTGACCTCCAACACCAGGGCAGGCACTTCCTCGAACTCCTCCTATCGGGCAGACGCTATAGAACCATCCCCTCCAGAACCAACAGACACAGAAGCACCTCCTTTCCTCAAGCAGTACTGCGCCAGCGCAACGCCATCCGCTGGACAGCAAGTCTCCTCGCTGTCCACTGTGAACACCTACCGGTCATTTCAAACTGCTCCACACCCTGTGTCTGTATGTCTTTGCTTTAATCTGTGCAATGTCCAGTCAAATGTCAATGCTATGTCTGTCAATGCAATGTCTGTCCTTGTAATCACTGCCAATGCCATGTGAACCGCAACCAATTCCAGGAACAGCGTTTGTTGTACTCGGCGAATAAACTTATTCTGATTCAGTTTAACTTACCTGGGGATTCTTCCAGCCCTCAAGATATGTTAAACTGGCCAGTAAGTAAACTTATGGTATTTAAAATAAACACATGATGTACCTTGCTGTCAGTTCCTCTCAGAAACTCACCATTTTCTTCTTCACAGTAAAGATGGAGAATTCACCGCTACACTGCCAACCATGGGAGACAGTGCTGGACCCTTGGTTGCCTAGTCCTGACATGTTTCGGGCCAGACTGCCCTTAATCATAGCATTCTGGCCTGAAACATGTCAGCTTTGTACTTTTACTGATTTGAGAATATGTCCTGAATAAATATCGAGCACTTTGAAGAGACATTGTTGCGGACCTTCCCTTTCTACTGCATTTTCTTCTTATAATGATTCCTTCCAGTTCTGTCAAGATTTTGTCAGAACTAAAATGTCAGTTATATATCAATTGCTGTCAGTTATAACTGAAAGGACAACTCATTAGCAAGGTAATTTTCATGTTTCCCTATGGCTCAAGTGGGCAATATTACAGTGTGCTGACTCAGAAGCTGTTAAAGAGAACCTGAACTGAAAATAAAGGGTCAAAATAACCATACACAGGTCATACTTACCTCCTATGTAATCTACTACTCAATCTCTTTTTCCTCTCCTGTGTCCCATTTGCCACTGTGATCAATGGATTTCTCCGTCCTCCATTTTAAAAATGGCCATTACCCCCTAACAGCTTCCTGGTCAGCACACTGTTAAACTGTAATATTACCCGCTTGATCCATAGGGAAACATGGACATTACCTTGCACATTCAGTTGTAACTGACAGCTGCTGATATATAACTGACAGCAACTGGTATATTTCAGTTCTGACAAAATATTGTCAGAACTTGAAGGGATCACTGTAAGAAGAAAATGGTGAGCTTCTGAGAGGAACTGGCGGTGAGGTTAGTATGTAATATTAATTTGTAGCTACATCATGTGTTTATTTTAAATAATTTTCCTCGCTTCAGGTTCCCTTTAAGGGGTAATGGCCATTTTTAAAATGAAGGATGGAGAATTCCATTGATCGCAGTAGACAAACAAGATGTGAAGGAGTAAAAAGAGATTGATGAGTAGACTCTGCGGGAGGCAAGTATGACTTGTGTATTTTTATTTTGACTTTTAATTTTCAGTTCAGGTTTGCTTTAAAGAGAATCTGTATTGTTAAAATCGCACAAAAGTAAACATACCAGTGCGTTAGGGGACATCTCCTATTACCCTCTGTCACAATTTCGCCGCTCCTCGCCGCATTAAAAGTGGTTAAAAACTGTTTTAAAAAGTTTGTTTATAAACAAACAAAATGGCCACCAAAACAGGAAGTAGATTGATGTGTCCACACATACAAAATACATCCATACACAAGCAGCCTGTATACACCCTTCCTTTTGACTCTCAAGAGATCATTTGTGTGTTTCTTTCCCCCTGCAGCTATCTTCCACTGAAGTGTCAGGCTATTTCTTCCTGCAGAGTGCAGACAGCTGTGCCTGTATGTAATTCCTCAGTATGTGAAAGCCCAGCCAGCTCAGAGGAGGATTTATCCAGCTTGTAAAAGATAATAGAACAGAGAGAAGCTGCACTAATCTAAATATCACACAGGCAGTGTGCAGAGAGGGGCCTGGATGGGGGAGTTCATAGCAGAACCACAACACTGAAGAACTTGGCAGCCTTCCAGACACAGGCCTGACAAGTCTGACAGGAGAGAGATAAGTTAATTTATTACAGAGATGGTGATAGTAGAACGTGCTGCAGTAAGCCAGAACACATTAGAATAGCTTTTGGAACTTGTAGGATGATAAAAAACAGGATGCAATTTTTGTTACGGAGTCTCTTTAAGGGCTAAGTTACAGTGCTCAGCTGCATTGCAAAGTAATTTTTAATGCTAACTCACTGCCCATACAATTCTATGAGGCGGTTCACATCTTTGTGTTAGATTGTAAGCTCGCAAGGGCAGGGCTCTCACCCTTTTGTGTCATGGAATGTTATTAATTCAATTGCTTGCACACTGTTAGAAATTTATACATTTTAGTCATCATGTTAAATCAAGTTGTAATCAGCAGTGCTGTATTTTGTATCAGTGTTCATATTTCATGTATATCATTGTCTGTATCATTATGTATCCCTTGTTTGTTTTCTTACATTGTACGCCACGGAATATGTTGGCGCTTTATAAATAAATAAATAATAATAATAATTATAATACTGATCGCATTATTCCAACTCACTGCATGCAGGCTTTGTATTTGTATTAAAGCCTATGGCCAGTCTCCAATGCAGTGCACTATCATTATAATGCATGTATTTCAACTGACCATCATGAACCAGGGCTGTGGAGTCGGAGTTGGAGCAATTTTTTGGGTACCTGGAGTCAGGGAAAAACTTCTAATGAATTTAAACTGTGATTAAAATAGAAAATATTATAAAATGTTCTATTTCTCAGATAATAGTCATAATAAATAATTTATATATACAGTAATAGCTCTTCTTAGTCCACAAAAATGAAATAAATCAATCAAAAAAATTGTTACTTGTGCAGCTTCAATAAAACAGTCCCCATACATATCGGATTGTGACTGTACAGTATATATGATGTGTACACAGGAATCTCATATATACACTAGATAACATCTATGCTGTAAGAATAAAGATGTGTAGCTGTGTCACTAATAGAGATGGTCAATGAGATGGAAATAATTCTGTGTTGATGCTGATTTATGCAAATTTATGCACTCCCTTTGCTCATAAAATCAAATAATTTGATATGTTGTTAAAATTTGGTTTGGTGACTACGAATTAAAGGGTACCTGAGATGGATGAAAAGAAAAAGTTTTATACATACCTGGGGCTTCTTCCAGCCCTCTTCAGGCTAATCAGTCCCTCGCTGTCGACCTCCACCACCAGGATCTGCTGCTATGAGTCCCGGTAATTCAGCCAGTCAGCGCAGTCCGGCCACGTGCCACTCCTACAGCCAGGAGCGCTCTGCACCTGCGCAATAGTGCTGCGCAGGTGTAGTACGCTCCCGGCGGCGGAGTGTGTGCATGTGCACTACGCCCGACTGGCTCAAGTACCTGGACTCATAGCAGAAGATCCAGGTGGTAGAGGAGGACAGCGAGGGACTGGTAAGCCTGAAGGGGGCTGGAGGAAGCCCCAGGTATGTATAAAACTTTAATTTTATCTGTCTCAGGTTTACTTTGTTACACAGTAGTACTATACTCTACATATGCACTCCCCACAGAGCTGCAGGGAATCCACTGAGAATGTTGTGCACATTGAACACGGAGGTGTTGTGTATCGCCCATAAATCTGGTTCAGATTGTGCATGAAGAATGTGTAATGCAGAAAGGATCCCCTCATTCTCCTGCAGAGTACCTGCACATCACTCTTACATGTACCCACAGTTACATTGCCTAGGGCCTGATAGATGTTCTTTGTTCCTGTGTGTATCTTCTACAAGTACTCTTAACAAGGACTAGTTTTAGTCTCTGACAAAGTATTAAAGGCAGAAGATCCGCCAGATATCCAGGTAACTGGTAATGTTTAAAAGGGAATAAATATGGAAGCCCATATATCCCTCTCACTTCAGTTGTCTTTTAAAATTCCTAAGCGTTGGCAGTTAAGAGACGAATTTCATGTTACATACTTTCAATCAACAAGATTGTAATATGCAAATTAGAGGAGTCGGTGTCGGTGGATTTTTGTACCAACTCCACAGCCCTGCTATGAACCTAGCCCAAAGCATTTGTAACAGAATTCAGAGATTAGTGCAATGTACAGAATACTAAGTCAAGTCTACAGTTCTTCCCAGTGACCTGCCCAAAGGCAGAGAGGTCAACACAGGATTGCTAGGAAGTTGAGTGATGGTGTTGCTGCTGTTTCAGGACCACTGGCTATGGAAAGTTCCCGCACAGATGCAGTAAGCCACATCTGGATACGGCCACTACTGGTTAATTTTTGTTTTGTTTTTTTTCACAAAAAAACAGCAGTCCCCTTGCAAGACCTAAAGGGGGCTGGTGAGGAAAGGTCAAAGTCTAATTCAGCATATCTGCATTACTGATTAGGTTGTTTGTAAAGCAGACCTGAACTCGGTACTTCCTCTCTGCTCTAAAAGATAAGCAACAACGTTATAACCTTTAAAGAAAAACATTTTTTGTTACAGCTGATACAAATCCTGCACTAAATCTGCATAGTGTCTACTTCCTGTTTCATGGAAGCAGACAGATTCTTAAAGGGAACCTTAACAGAGAGATGTGGATGTTTCCTTTTAAACAATACCAGTTGCCTGGCAGTCCTGCTGATATCTTTGGCTGCAGTAGTGGCTGAATCACACACCTGAAACAAGCATGCATCTAATCCAGTCTGATTTCAGTCAGAGCACCTGATCTGCATGCTTGTTCAGGGGCTGTGGCTGAAAGCATTAGAGATACAGGATAAGCAGGAGAGTCAGGCAACTGATATTATATTAATAGGAAAAATCCATATCCTTCTCAGTTTAGATTCCCTTTAACATTGTGTGTTTACCAATTAGTTGTTCTGCCATGGCAGCCAGCTGGCTCAGCTGAGATCAAATTACAACTTGTGATTAGTCACAGATGAGGGGTAATTAGACGCTCAGGGCTAAACTCTCTAAATACACGCAGAGTGCATTTCTCTATGCTTTCCTTCTGTCCTGTGCAAGAGTTTAGGTCCACTTTAAATACAGTGGCACTTTAATAAGCAGCAGGAAATTCAGTACTCCTCCCTGTGTACCCTATAATGAAAAATAAATGAATCCACTGGCTAGAAATGACAACCTTGTAATGGACTTAAGCAGGTGTCTGGATATGTGAATGGAGGTGCAGAGAACATACAACTAACAAACTAGATATAAAGGCTGATTGAGACTGCTATGGCTATCCAGGATATGATAACAGAAGTCATGGCATCACATACCCGAGCCTCACACTACAACCCTTCTGTTCAGCACAAAAATACCATGCACACAATGACAACCACTGATAGCAGGATTCTGAGGGTAAAACAAAAGAGATAAAAAGCACTTTCCAACACTTGTGCAGTGCTAACGACAGAACCTCCTCCTCCCATCCCCATTAATAATGTGTGAAGAAGACAAGCCTGAGTGTAACCAGAGACATCACTGCTAACGGCAAGCATAAACTATGGAGAGCCCAGCTGTACAGGGGAGACACTTCACTGAATAAGCTGTTGTCATATACAATGGTTAAATATAGATAACATACTTACAAACTATAATTATATGTATGGTTTGTCAAACGTTATACAAGGCTGCATTACCACTGGGGTGCCGCATTCAAGCTGATGGGAATTCGCATCTGTATCGCTATAGCTGTGCCATGCGTGGCTATGGGGATTCGGATGTGTGCTGCGGAAATCAGCACCATGCATCTTATTTTTCCTCTGCATGCGATTCAGATGCAGCCTATTGATTTTAATAGGCTGCGTTTCCACATCCGAAACTACGTGTGGAAAATGGCCGCAATTCGCATCTAATAAAAATAGGCCTGTATAAACTATTCTTGCACTTGCTTTTGTGTATACTAAATAGACACAAACTGACATTTAATTAATACTGACCTAAGTAAAGAGAAGGATGCATAGAGCTTTCCCTTTTCTCGCCCGGGTGTTATTAGACCTGCTAGATCTTAGGTACTCCTTGGACAGTCTTTGGAACTACTTGCGACTCCAAGTAGTCCCAAAGAGGAACGCATCCGTACTGCAAATACACGACCTCGGACTTGTACTTACACATTATGGATACGCTCATCAGCAGCACCTACCAGGTCGAATACCTTAGACTGGGAATGGCACAGGAATGATGGCAAATGGTTCCCTTTAAAGAGAACCCGAGGTGTGTTTAAAGAATGTTATCTGCATACAGAGGCTGGATCTGCCTATACAGCCCAGCCTCTGTTGCTATCCCAAACCCCACTAAGGTCCCCCTGCACTCTGCAATCCCTCATAACTCACAGCCATGCTGTGAGGCTGTGTTTACATCTGTAGTGTCAGTCTCAGCTGCTCCCCTGCCTCCTGCATAGTTACGGTCCCTGCCCCCGTCCCTTCCCTCCAATCAGCAGGGAGGGAAGGGATGCAGACGGGGACTGGAGTTCTGCAGGAGGCGGGGAGAGCAGCAGAGTGACACTATACAGATAAACACAGCCAGCTCTGACAAGCTGTTTGTCAGCAGCGTGGCTGCGATTTATGAGGGATTGCAGAGTGCAGGGGGACCTTAGGGGGGTTTGGGATAGCAACAGAGGCTGGGCTGTATAGGCAGATCCAGCCTCTGTATGCAGATAATATTCTTCAAACCCACCTCGGGTTCTCTTTAAGCGGCCATAATATTCTGTAATGGATATAATGGGTAGGAGGGGCTACAGTATTAATTATGTGCATAACAAAATTCTATTTAGATGTATGATTTCAGCCCTGCAATACTAATTACCAAACATAAGGAATGAATTGGTTTCTTCTGACCGGGAGTGTAGACCGTACTCGCACATGCCCAGAGCAGTTGTGCTCATCAATGGCAATTCGCGCTGCCAGAAGATTAAGGGGCACCCAGCGTTGGAACGGTGGCATGTAGAAAGACCATGGGAGCCTCTGAACGATCTAGAGGCTTCCCGCTACCAATAGAAGTAGCAACATTTTGGTTTTAAATTTACTTCAGGATTGCTTTAAGGATTGTTTTACACAGAAAGCGCTTATAAATGCTTTCTGGGTCACCAGCATTATTTTTTAAGATCGCAAAACTGCGTTAAAAGTACAGGAAAGCAAAATCGCTTGACTATGAAATAGTGATCGGAATGCGATTTTTCTGTGTGAAACAGCGCTACAAGTAAACTCTGTTGGACAGGACTTCTGTCCAACAGTGTGAAATTATCCTAATAAACAAAGCATTGGTAGCGGAAGCAGTACACATGGCTTATGTGGAGAAGCCATGCCATGTGGCAACAGCGGTCAGTGATGGAACAATATTTGGCCTCATGGTCTCACATGAAGGATAGTTGCCCAAGTAAATCTGGCAGGATAATCATTTGTTGTGCCTGAGAAGCACCTTTGTTCACCATCCTTTCCCGTCATTGGGCCATACTTCAATGAAAGACTGTCTTATGCTGGGAATACACGATTAGATTTCTCAGTCGATTTACTGTCCGATCTTATTTCCGATCGATTTTCTTATCAATTTCCATTCACTTCTATGAGAAATCGATCCGAAAAAACGATCGGACATGTTGGAAATCATCTATCGAATCATCTATCTGCTGAAAAAAACGTATGGTGTATTACCAGTATTAGGACTGGTGCACACCAAGAGTGCTTCTGAGCCCTTTTTAAACCGCTTGCGTTACAAATAGCGCTTGCCTAATGTATTTAAATGGGATGGAGCACACCAGAGCAATGTACTTTTTTCCCAAATGCAAACGTGGGTCCTGCAACATTTTTGCTGATTTCTGAGGCAATTCAGCCTCAATGTTGCGTATAGGAAAGTGGAAATTCACTCTGAAAAGTGCTAGATCAGAGCGATTTTCCAAGCGTTTGTTACAGAAGCTGTTTATAGCTCTACTGTAACAAAATAATAAAAAATGTTACCCCAAAAATCGCTAGGCATGCTTAGAAAATCCCTAGGCACATGCCTAGAATCGCCCTAAAAAAAAAAATCACTTCAAAAAGCGGCAAGCATTCGCTTTTACGCTATCGCTTTTTGGTGTGCACTGGCCCTTAAAGGACTATCCAGGCATGAAAAAGCGGAGTTGCGGCAAGGGCACAGGATGGCTGCAAAGGACTGGAGGAAGCCCCGGGAAAGTAAATGCCTTTTTTTTTCATGCCTGGATATTATCTTTATGCTGAATACTCACCTCACGAGGCAGGAAGATGGATCCCAGCGACATCTCATGACAACGAGCGCTCCCAACCTACCCTCCTGCTGGTAGACATAAGTGAAGTAAAACGACGGTAGCGAACGAGACTTCAAGTGATCACAGTACTTTGTGCAGGAGTCGTCTGGAGTCTTAAAGATCGGATCCACCAAGACGTGCACCGGTACCCATGTCACAAGATCGCTTGATGCTCAAAAACAAATAACGCAGGTCGTCGGAAAAATCGTGTAGTGGTTACCGGCCTTTAGGATCAGTGTCCATTTGCAGCAAGTCAATTTGGCACAGAGCGAACCAGTTCACTGTCAGTTGTGTTTTATCATTGCAGCCATTGGGAACAACACAATGCAAAATAGTTGGCTATGGGCAACTCATCCGCTCATCTGGAAAAATGCTCTAGCTTGGGACTCTCAGTTCCGTTTGCTGCAGCGTGGCAAACTGATCCTTTGTTTGTTTTTGGTTTTTTTAACAAGTGGAAGAGGATCCTGTTTTTAACCCTAAAATCTGCTTCCTGCATTGAGGTTTACAAAATTTACGGAACGGGTATGTTTTCTACACAACTGGAAATCGAGCCTTAACGTCTGGAAGTAGATTGTTTATTTCCTGTGACTTTTATCTAGCGTGTATATGAAGCTTGAGTTTGAATATCATTGTTAGTGCAAGCAGTGTGGGAGAGGCTTTATCCCAATCTAATCAATGTAATTCCCAAGAGCATTGAAAGGTGGCTGAGCAAAGCAATATTGTGATGATGAAGACAGGGAATCCTCCTACACAGTGACAGCTGGAACAAGCACACATCAATGTACAGAGCTCAGCCTGGACTGCATGTCTACAGAACCATCCCTTACTTCAAGCTGCAAATGAAATACACTGCCTGGACATGGGAGTATTCCCCAGTATGGGCTGCATATACAATGCACTGCCTGGCTATGAGAGTATTCCCTATACACAATGCACTGCCTGGCTATGAGAGAATTCCCTAAACACAATGCACTGCCTGGCTATGGGAGTATTCCTTATACACAATGCACTGCCTGGCTATGGAAGTATTCCCCAGTATGGGCTGCATATACAATGCACTGCCTGGCTATGAGAGTATTCCCTATACACAATGCACTGCCTGGCTATGGGAGAATTCCCTATACACAATGCACAGCCTGGCTATGGGAGTATTCCTTATACACAATGCACTGCCTGGCTATGGAAGTATTCCCCAGTATGGGCTGCATACACAATGCACTGCCTGGCTATGGGAGTATTCCCTGCTGCTGGCAGCATCACTCCTGCACTGCAGGGCAGCGGAAGTACACAGACAGCATATAAGGTGCACTGTTCCCCCACATCCCAGGGCTGCAGTCACACATGCATGACGTTCCGCACGGACTGCAGACAGCTGGGCAGGAGGAGATCCGGTGAGGAGGAGGCAGGGCTCAGCCACAGAACACACGGCCACGCCCCACTCTTGCAGCTCACCTTAAACGGGTTGTTCAGGTCAGGGTCCGCGAACGGGTTGCTGTCGAAGTCGGACATGGTGGCGACAGATCACGGGCAGCTCGCCGGGCACCAACCCGCACGAACCGTTAGCCCTAGCAGCAAATGGCCGCTCCGGATGTGACGTCACTAGCCGAACCTGGCTGCAAACGTAACCAGCAAGGTGGACACCGTGAGAAGTTCCGCCAGGCGGCGGCGTCACTGTAGTGCTGCGGCCGAGAGAGAGAGATGCGTGCAAGGAGCTGGAAGGGGGGATGTTGTATCAGCAGATGCTGAGGGGTCATTAGTAGAAGCTGCAGAACACTTCATAGGACACCGCACATGACTGTCTTCTGTAGGAGAACCGCATAGCTCCCAAAAATTTTGCTACCCATCATATTTTGCAACTTGCCATAGAGGACAGTGTATGACTGCGTAGGCGTGGCTCCTCTCTGTTAACACGCCTGTAATTTTTTGCAACCACAGATCCCATTAGAGATGGGAAGTTCGGATCTTTTCAATGATCCGGATGATTCGAATCGGATCATTGAAAAGATCCGAATCTTTGATCCGAATCTCGGATCATTTTACAATGGAAGCATTCGGGGGTGAAATGACTAGCAGGACAGGAGAAGGAGAGGGGGGTGGACACGCAGAGAAGGGGAGAAGATGGACAGAGGGCAGGGAGTGGACAGAGAAGGGAGGAGGGACGAGCAGAGAGCAGAAATGTTTGTTTGCACACAATACCCACATGCTGCAATCATATGCTCAGCTTTACATATATTTCACCTACATACATGTTCATCTGTATACTTTGAATGGAAACGTCACAGTGAAAGAAAGCATTCCCCAAAGATAAGTGCAGCTGTTCAGAGCGAGTGCAGGAGCCAGGAGGATCATATTGCCCTGCAATCACAGTGCCTGCAAAGTTACTGAGCTGTGCTGAGCCAAAACTTTCCAATGTGATCACTGTGCACAACTACGGAACAGGCAGCCTATAATGAGCAGCACATTTCAGCCAGTATGTGTGCTCTACACATATCTGGCAGTGGCACCCATGTCCCCTCTACCTGTCCCTGCAAGGCTGGCTCCCCTGAGTCCCCTCCAACAGAGCGATCCATCTCTGCTCTGCTTCCAGGACCCTGCTGCCCGCTGAGAGGGGGCGTGTCGCTCCTGGCCCCGCCCCCTTTTGCGATCCGAATCACTCATTTTGATGATTCGGATGTTCGACTCACAAAATAGATTCGGATCAAAGATCCGAATCGTTCATGATCCGGACAACACTAGATCCCATTGAGCTAGAAGTGGGATTGTTCCCTCCAGGGGGGGTTATTAGTTGAGCAAGAGGGGGGATTGTTCCCTCGGGGGAGGGGGGGGGTTATTAGCTGAGGAAGAGGGGGGATTGTTCCCTGGGGGGGGGGTTGTTAGTTGAGGAAGAGGGGGGATTTTTCCCTAGGGGGGTTATTAGTTGAGCAAGAGGGGGGGATTGCTCCCTCCAGGGGGGGTTATTAGTTGAGCAAGAGGGGAGGGTTCTGTGTGAGAATAGGGTTTGGTTGGGTTGCATTTTCTGATACAGATAGGTTAAAGTCAATGGTTAGGTTGCATTTTCTGATAGCTATAACTATAAATAAGTGCAACCGGTTGCAAAATCTGATAAAGTTGCAAAAAATTTCACCACACCCAACTGTCCCTCTTCCTCATGTGCCCCTCTTTCAGGACTGATGTACAGATCTATGCAAATAGATGTATTTTTCTACTGAAAAATGTGTTTAATGCATAACTCCCAACTTTTTGAGATGAGAAAAAGGGACACTTAAGCCACACCCCTGATCACACCCCTAGTCACGCATAGTATAAAGAAAAATATGTAGTTTTATAATTCAAACCACACTGGTCCTTTCTATCCTGGTTAATTTCCTTCATAGTAACATTTTAAAATTAGTAATATATCAATTTAAAGAGAACCTGAGGTGGGGTTCTGACAATGCAATCCACATACAGAGGCTGGGTCTGCCTATACTGCCCAGCCCCTGTTGCTATTTTAAGCCCCCCTGTGCTCTGCTATCCCCAATAAATCACAGCCGCGCTGCCGACGCGCAGTGTGTCACAGTGGGCTGTGTTTATCTCTGTACTGTCAGTCTGCCGCTCCTCCTGCATAGCTCCGGTCCCCGCCCGCGTCCCTTCCCTCCCTGCTGATTGGAGGGAAGGGACGAGGGCGGGACCGGAGCTATGCAGGAGGCGGGGGAGCACGCAGAGTGACAGTACAGATGTACACAGCGTGGCTGTGATTTATGGGGGATTGCAGAGCGCAGGGGGAACTTGGGGGGGGGGGGGGGGGGATTGAAATAGCTACAGAGGCTGGGCAGTATAGGCAGCCCCAGCCTCTGTACGTGGATTGCATTGTCAGAACCCTGTCTCGGGTTCTTTTTAAAGGATGGGAATAAATTTAGAGTCAATCAAACACGTTTTTAGTAGAGAAATATATATATTTACATAGAAAGAGGAACAAAGTCCTGAAAGAGGAACAAATGAGTAGGAAACAGGGACGGCTCCCAAAGAGGGACTGTCCCTCTAAAAGAAGGACAGTTGGGATCTATGTTAATGGACTCTAAACTTCATTCCTATCCTTTAAATTTATATCATTCTCATTTTTATATGTTAAAGGACAACAATCGCAAAAAAGTAGGTAGTTAAAATCTAACAGAGCCAACAGGTTTTGGGCTAGTCCATCTCCTCATGGGGGATTCTCAGGGTTTTCTTTGTTTTCATCAGCATTTCCTGAACAGCAATTGCAAAGTCTAACTGACAAAATTGTGTGCAGGTGATTAGGGAGGCCTGCAGGTATCTTACGATTTTGACAGTAATGCAAGGTACACACCATACAATTTTCTGTTAGATTTTTCTGTTAGATTTACCTACAACATGAAAAAAAGCTATCTGGCAGGTAAATCTAAGAGAAAATCTAACACAAAATTGTATGGTGTGTACCTAGCATTAGGCCTCCTTTCCACGAACTGCTGATAGGCAGTGAAATGCCTCTCAAACTCTCTCAACTGCTTCCTTCTGCCTGGTAACTGCTTGCTGAGCACACAGCTCAACAGTCTGTGGAAAGGAGGCCTTAAAGAGACTCCGTAACAAAAATTGCATCCTGTTTTTTATCATCCTACAAGTTCCAAAAGCTATTCTAATGTGTTCTGGCTAACTGCAGCACTTTATACTATCACTGTCTCTGTAATAAATCAATGTATCTTTCCCCTGTCAGACTTGTCAGCCTGTGTCTGGAAGGCTGCCAAGTTCTTCAGTGTTGTGGTTCTGCTATGAACTCACAATTCCAGGCCCCTCTCTGCACACTGCCTGTGTGTTATTTAGATTAGAGCAGCTTCTCTCTTATCTTTTACAAGCTGGATAAATCGTCCTCTGAGCTGGCTGGGCTTTCACATACTGAGGAATTACAGACAGGGGCACAGCTGTTTGCAGGAAGAAAAGAGCAGCCTGAAACTTCAGTGCATGGGGGAAAGAAACACACAAATTATCTCTTGAGATTTAAAAGGAATGCTGTATACAGCCTGCTTGTGTATGGATGTATTTTTCTATGTGTGGACATACTGTACATCAACCTACTTCCTGTTTTGGTGGCCATTTTGTTTGTTTACAAACTTTAAAACTGTTTTTAACCACTTTTAATGCGGCGAGGAGCGGCAAAATTGTGACAGAGGGTAATAGGAGATGTCCCCTAACACACTGGTATGTTTTCTTTTGAGCGATTTTAACAATACAGATCCTCTTTAAAGAGACTCCGTAACAAAAATTGCATCCTGTTTTTTATCATCCTACAAGTTCCAAAAGCTATTCTAATGTGTTCTGGCTCACTGCAGCACTTTCTACTATAACAGTCTCTGTAATAAATCAATGTATCTTTCCCCTGTCAGACTTGTCGGCCTGTGTCTGGAAGGCTGCCAAGTTCTTCAGTGTTGTGGTTCTGCTATGAACTCCCTCTTCCTGGCCCCTCTCTGCACACTGCCTGTGTATTATTTAGATTAGAGCAGCTTCTCTCTTCTCTCTTATCTTTTACAAGCTGGATAAATCGTCCTCTGAGCTGGCTGGGCTTTCACATACTGAAGAATTACAGACAAGGGCAAAGCTGTTTGCAGGAGAAAAACAAGCAGCCTGAAACTTCAGTGAAACTTCAGTGCATGAGAGATGCAGGGGGAAAGAAACACACAAATGATCTCTTGAGATTCAAAAGGAAGGGTGTATACAGCCTGCTTGTGTATGGATGTATTTTCTATGTGTGGACATACTGTACATCAACCTACTTCCTGTTTTGGTGGCCATTTTGTTTGTTTATAAACAAACTTTTTAAAACTGTTTTTAACCACTTTTAATGCGGCGAGGAGCGGCGAAATTGTGACAGAGGGTAATAAGAGATGTCCCCTAACGCACTGGTATGTTTACTTTTGTGCGATTTTAACAATACAGATTCTCTTTAAAGAGAACCCGAGGCGGGGTTCTTAAAACCGATATCCCCATACAGAGGCTGGGTCTGCCTATAGAGCCCAGCCTCTGTTGCTATATAGCTTCCCCCAAAGCCCTTTCTGCGTGCTGCGAGACCCCATAAAACACAGCCGCGCTATGCGGCTGTGTTTACCTCATTAATGTCAGTCTCGGCTGCTCCCCCGCCTCCTGAATTGCTCCGGTCCCACCCACGTCCCTTCCCTCCAATCAGCGGCGAGGGAAGGGACGTGGGCGGGGACCCGAGCGATTCAGGAGGCGGGGGAGCGGCGAGACTGGCATTAGTGAGGTAAACACAGCGCGCTGAGACGCTGCGTGTCGACACCACGGCTGTGATTAATGGGGTCTCGCAGCACGCAGGGGGGGCTGTGGAGGAAGCTATATAGCAACAGAGGCTGGGCTCTATAGGCAGACCCAGCCTCTGTATGGGGATCGCGATGTAAGAACCCCGCCTCGGGTTCTCTTTAAACTGCTGTTCAGGAAATGCTTTTGAAAACAAAGAAAACCCTGAGAATCCCCCATGAGCAGATGGACTGGCCCAAAACCTGTCTGTTCTGTCAGCTTTTAACTGCCTACTTTTTTTCATGATACAGTAGTTGTCCTTTAACCACTTCCCGACCGCCCCCAGCCGATGGGCGGCGGCAAAGTCCGGGCCCAAACGACCGCAATACGCCCATCGGCGGGGGCGGCTGCGGGTGTTGCTATGCGGCGATCGCGTCATTTGTGACGCGATCAGCCGCTGGGGACTGGCTCCGCCTCCCGTTCGCTGTAACCCGCCGGCCGTTCGGAAGCGCCGGCGGGTTACTAGCACCCAGATCGCCGCATGAACTTGGTATAATAGGCTTTGTAATGTATACAAAGCCTATTATACTGGCTGCCTCCTGCCCTGGTGGTCCCAGTGTCCGAGGGACCACCAGGGCAGGCTGCAGCCACCCTAGTCTGTACCCAAGCACACTGATTTCCTGCCCCCTGATCACCCACAGCACCCCTCAGACCCCCCCCCTGCCCACCCCCCAGACCACTGTTTGCACCCAGTCACCCCCCTAATCACCCTTTAATCACTCCCTGTCACTATCTGTCAACGCTATTTTTTTTTTTTAGTCCCTAATCTGCCCCCTACTCCCTCCTGATCACCCCCCCCCCGTGTACTGTATGCATCTATCCCCCCTGATCACCTGTCAATCACCCCCTGTCACTGCCACCCATCAATCAGCCCCTAACCTGCCCCTTGCGGGCAATCTGATCACCCACCCACACCAATAGATCGCCCGCAGATCCGACATCAGATCACCTCCCAAGTGCAGTGTTTACATCTCTTCTCTCCTCTAAACACCCACTAATTACCCATCAATCACCCCCTATCACCACCTGTCACTGTTACCCATCAGATTAGACCCTAATCTGCCCCTTGCGGGCACCCAATCACCCGCCCACACCTCAGAACGCTCTCAGACCCCAGCCCTGATCACCTCGCTAGTGCATTGCTTGCATCTATTTCCCCCCTCTAATCACACCTTGAGACACCCATCAATCACCTCCTGTCACCCCCTAGCACACCTACCCATCAGATCAGGCCCTAATTTGCCCCGTGTGGGCTTCTGATCACTCGGCCAAACCCTCAGATCCCCCTCAGACCCCCTTCCGATCACCTCCCCAGTGCATTGATTGCATCTATTTTCCCCTCTAACCGCCCCCTGAGACACCCATCAATCACCTCCTGTCACCCCCCTAGCACTCCTATCCATCAGATCAGGCCCAATACATCCTGTCATCTAAGAGGCCACCCTGCTTATGACCGGTTCTACAAAATTTGCCCCCTCATAGACCACCTGTCATCAAAATTTGCAGATGCTTATACCCCTGAACAGTCATTTTGAGAAATTTGGTTTCCAGACTACTCACGGTTTTGGGCCCGTAAAATGCCAGGGCAGTATAGGAACCCCACAAGTGACCCCATTTTAGAAAGAAGACACCCCAAAATATTCTGTTAGGTGTATGATGAGTTCATAGAAGATTTTATTTTTTGTCAAAAGTTAGCGGAAATTGGATTTTTATTTTTTTTTCACAAAGTGTCATTTTTCACTAACCTGTGACAAAAAATTAAATCTTTTATGAACTCACCATACCCCTAACGGAATACCTTGGGGTGTCTTCTTTCTAAAATGGGGTCACTTGTGGGGTTCCTATACTGCCCTGGCATTTTAGGGGCCCTAAACCGTGAGGAGTAGTCTAGAAAACAAATGCCTCAAAATGACCTGTGAATAGGAAGTTGGGCCCCTTAGCGCACCTAGGCTGCAAAAAAGTGTCACATGTGGTATCGCCATACTCGGGAGAAGTAGTATAATGTGTTTTGTGGTGTATTTTTACACATACCCATGCTGGGTGGGAGAAATCTCTCTGTAAATGGACAATTGTGTGTAAAAAATAAAATAAAAAATGTGTCATTTACAGAGATATTTCTCCCACCCAGCATGGTTATATGTAAAAATACACCACAAAACACATTGTACTACTTCTTCTGAGTACGGCGATACCACATGTGTGACACTTTTTTGCAGCCTAACTGTGCTAAGGGGCCCAAAGTCCAATGAGTACCTTTAGGGCTCGTTTCCACTATCGCGAATCTGCATGCGTCCAACGCATGCAGATCCGCACATGTAATACAAGTGGATGGGCCTGTTTCCACTGTAGCGTTGTTGAGGTCCGTTTTTTTCAGCGTGAAAAAAACGCACAAAAGAGCCAACGATTTCGCCTGCGTCGGGAATCCGTGCGAATCGCCGCTAATGTATTTAATAGTAAAAACGCATGCGTTTGTTACATGCGTTTTTACCCGCGATTTCGCGTGCGATTTCGCACCTTTTTCAATTTTATTTAGCCCTGGCAGTGTCATGGTTAATTTCGCATGGCACCCTGCCATGCGAAATCGCGGGTAAAAACGCATGTGGAAACGCATCCGCATGCGTTTTTACAAGCGTCGGAATGCGGCCGAAATCGCGTCGCAACAGTGGAAACAAGCCCTCAGGATTTCACAGGTCTTTTTGAGACATTTGGGTTCAAGACTACTCCTCACGGTTTAGGGCCCCTAAAATGCCAGGGCAGTATAGGAACCCCACAAGTGACCCCATTTTAGAAAGAAGACACCCCAAGGTATTCTGTTAGGTGTATGATAAGTTCATAGAAGATTTTATTTTTTGTCACAAGTTAGCGGAAATTGATATGTATTGTTTTTTTTTTCGCAAAGTGTCATTTTCCGCTAACTTGTGACAAAAAAAAAATCTTCTATGAACTCACCATACTCCTAACAGAATACCTTGGGGTGTCTTCTTTCTAAAATGGGGTCACTTGTGGGGTTCCTATACTGCCCTGGCATTTTAGGGGCCCTAAACCGTGAGCAGTAGTCTAGAATCCAAATGCCTCAAAATGACCTGTGAATAGGACGTTAGGCCCCTTAGCGCACCTAGGTTGCAAAAAAGTGTCACACGTGGTATCGCTGTACTCAGAAGAAGTAGTATATTGTGTTTTGGGGTGTATTTTTACACATACCCATGCTGGGTGGGAGAAATCTCTCTGTAAATGGACAATTGTGTGTAAAAAAAATCAAACAATTGTCATTTACAGAGATATTTCTCCCACCCAGCATGGATATGTGTAAAAATACACCCCAAAACACAGTATACTACTTCTCCTGAGTACGGCGGTACCACATGTGTGGCACTTTTTTGCACCCTAAGTGCGCTAAGGGGCCCAAAGTCCAATGAGTACCTTTAGGATTTCACAGGTCATTTTGCGACATTTGGTTTCAAAACTACTCCTCACGATTTAGGGCCCCTAAAATGCCAGGGCAGTATAGGAACCCCACAAATGACCCCATTTTAGAAAGAAGACACCACAAGGTATTCCGTTAGGAGTATGGTGAGTTCATAGATTTTATTTTTTGTCACAAGTTAGCGGAAAATGACACTTTGTGAAAAAAAAACAATTAAAATCAATTTCCGCTAACTTGTGACAAAAAAAAAAAAAAAATCTTCTATGAACTCACCATCCTCCTAACGGAATACCTTGGGGTGTCTTCTTTCTAAAATGGGGTAATTTGTGGGGTTCCTATACTGTCCTGGCATTTTAGGGGCCCTAAACCGTGAGGAGTAGTCTTGAAACGAAATTTCTCAAAATGACCTGTGAAATCCTAAAGGTACTCATTGGACTTTGGGCCCCTTAGCGCAGTTAGGGTGCAAAAAAGTGCCACACATGTGGTATCGCCGTACTCAGAAGTAGTATAATGTGTTTTGGGGTGTATTTTTCCACATACCCATGCTGAGTGGGAGAAATATCTCTATAAATAGACAATTGTGTGTAAAAAAAAAATAAAACAATTGTCATTTACGGAGATATTTCTCCCACCCAGCATGGGTATGTGTAAAAATACACCCCAAAACACATTATACTACTTCTCCTGAGTACGGCAATACCACATGTGTGGCACTTTTTTGCAGCCTAACTGCGCTAAGGGGCCCAAAGTCCAATGAGCATCTTTAGGCTTTACAGGGGTGCTTACAATTAGGCACCCCCCAAAATGCCAGGACAGTGAACACACCCCACAAATGACCCCATTTTGGAAAGTAGACACTTCAAGATATTCAGAGAGGAGCATAGTGAGTCCGTGGCAGATTTCATTTTTTTTTTGTCGCAAGTTAGAAGAAATGGAAACTTTTTTTTTTTTTTGTCACAAAGTGTCATTTTCCGCTAACTTGTGACAAAAAATAAAATCTTCTATGAACTCACCATGCCTCTCACTGAATACTTTGGGATGTCTTCTTTCCAAAATGGAGTCATTTGGGGGGTATTTGTACTATCCTGGAATTTTAGCCCCTCATGAAACCTGACAGGTGCGCAGAAAAGTCAGAGATGCTTGAAAATGGGAAAATTCACTTTTGGCACCATAGTTTGTAAACGCTATAACTTTTACCCAATCCAATAAATATACACTGAATGGGTTTTTTTTTAATCAAAGACATGTAGCAGAATAACTTTCGCGCTCAAATGTAAAGGAAATTTTACTTTATTTGAAAAATGTCAGCACAGCAAGTCAAAAAAGTCATTTTTTTGACAAAATTCATGTCTTTTTTGATGAATATAATAAAAAGTAAAACTCGCAGCAGCAATCAAATAGCACCAAAAGAAAGCTGTATTAGTGACAAGAAAAGGAGGTAAAATTCCTTTAGGTGGTAGATTGTATGACCGAGCAATAAACCGTGAAAGCTGCAGTGGTCTGAATGGAGAAAAAGGCTCTGGTCCTTAAGGGGCGAAAAGACTGTGGTCCTCAAGTGGTTAATATGAAGGAAAATGAACCAGGATAGAAAGGATTAGTGGAGTTTGAATTATAAAACAACATATTTTTCCTTTGAAATCTTTATAGTATGCATAACTAGGGCTGTGGCGGGGGCATGACTATGGGTGTGGTTTAAGCGTCCCTCTTTCCGATCAAAAAGTTGGGAGGTATGGAACTGGGTTCACTGAGCATTGTGCACAGCACACCTGTACTTGCTCAGAACTTCGCACATGCTGCTTTTCAGTGGTGACACGTTAGTTCGCAAGTCTGCGATTTTTCGACTGCAATACGAGTGTGTATAAAATACTGGTTCCCCACCGTGTAAAATCAAATGTTTTTAAGATTCCCTTAGACTGATAGCAGGTGCCGGCCATCTAAGGTGGCCAACAAGCGCACAAAATATCTCCCTGATGCATAAGTTAAGTCACTTGACACATAACATAATTTGCATGTGTTTTCCGTACATATGTAATCCAAGTCAATGGCATCGCATCTGCCTTGCATAGTGTGATTTTTCTGCATAAAAAGGCCTGCATGTTTTTTTTTTTTGTTTGTTTTTTTTAGAACGGAAAAACAATTTGTGCATAATGAACTCAGAAAAATTGCATATGCTATGTGAAAATTGCATTTTATTTTGAAGTGAATGAAATCCGTAAATTAACTTCATTGCTATGGACAGGAAAATCACATTCCGAAAAATCGCATTAAAATACTATTGGACAATAAAATCACTTCCGAAAGGTCACAAAAGCAGAATCATAAATACTAAAAACATGGCCAACAAAACTTTTGACAGACAAGTGGGAAGACAGCCTGATTCACAGAATGTCCCACTGAATTTGTCTAGCATAACTACATATCATTGGGCTTCTGAGGGAAACTCTGTTGAGGCTCATTACTATTCCTTTATTGATCCCCTGGCTCAAAAAGCTACTGCAGCCATTATAGCCTTCCCACCATTAAATCTGTCATGGCTCCACTATTGCTAATACATGCCACCCATCCTGTCCTGGGTTGGGAGGCATAGTCCCGTGGCTCCCCCCAGATGTCCTGATTAAGAGGGGCAGCTGAGGGTTAATAGCCAGCTCACCAAGCTAGCTGCACTGACAGCCCTGGTAATGTGGCTCAGTCCAGATCATGCCGCATCAGTGGGGCATGTGGCTGATAGAGCAGTGGTAGAAGAGAGAGAGGAGAGTCGCCTACCTTTGCTCCCCGTGCCGATCTCTGCATGGGGGTGGGGTAGGGAGCAGGAAAAATTAGACACCAGGGAACTCTGTACTATATAGGCGTAGCTCCCAACTGTCCCTCTTTGGGAACCCTGTCCCTCTTTTCTCCTCATATCTCTTTTAGGACTTCTGTCAAAGCCCACGCCATTTACCATTGGTAGATCTGGTTTCAGGGCTCTTTCCCACTAAGACGTTGCGTTAGATGCGACGTTAAGGTCACATAACGTGCCCCTAACGCAACGCATGTAAGCTTTGAAGTTGGACGTTATATAGAGCCGCGTTATGCGTCTTTAGATGTGTCCGTGATGCATACTTTTTGACGCATACTATCGGACGAAAACGGCGCATGCGGCAAAAGACTGGAGACCACGTGATCGGAACACTCCGCATCATGTGGTCCCGCCAATGACGTCCGCACAGTGCAGTGAATATTAATTAGCCATGTGGCTACTCACAATACACATTACTGAACATGTGCAAACAGTCTAACGTGGCTAAAACTGCACAGCATGCTGCGCTTTCATTGAACGTGCAGCGTTATACTGTAACGCAACGTGGGCACTGTGAACAGCCCATTGATTTTTCATTACTGTGAGTTGGGCTGCATGACAGGCTGCTTTAACGTGTGCCTGTAACGTCCCACTGTGAAAGCAGCCTACAGGTGCCCACATCATCATCTGCAGGTTAAATAGGGTATTCCAGTCTTCCTAACTTCCCACCTTTTCATTGCGACCTCTGTATGCTACTCATGGCTCCTCACAATACAAGGAATAGAAGGCAGAATTTCTTAACGAGAATTCCAGGACGAAGTGCTCTATTACCAGAGCTGCGCCAATTGAAACAAGAAGTTTACCGCCAGGATATCGAAACCATCTCGATACATACCTGCTATAGCTGTGAACCAAAACGCTACGATACCAGGAGCAATTATCTATTGGGGCAATTTGCCCCAATAGCTTCTTCAGACAGGCAAATTATCAGACTCTAACTAGTTAACATCTATGGGTTTTTTACCCCTGAAAGGGAACCTGAGGTGAGAGGGGTATGAAGGCTGCCATATCTATTCCCTTGTAAACAACGCCAGTTTCTTGGCAGCCCTCTCTTCTGTTTCTCTTTTGTCATAAGTAGTGTCTGAGTCAAAACCTGTAAACAAGTACCTGATTTGCTGCATACTTGTTCAGGGTCTGTGGCTAAACATATTCGAGACACTGGATCAGGAGGACTGCCAGGCAACTGGTAGTGTTTAAAAGGAAATAAATATGGCAGCCTCCATATCCCTCTCTCCTCGGGTTCCCTTTAAAGGAAACATCTGAGGATTAAAAAAAAATCTACTTTCCTGGGTTTTACTCCAGCCCCTGGCAGCTGTCCTGTGCCCTCGCCACAGCTCTGCTTCCAGCCAGTGGTCCCCTCCGGTGCAGATGCCAACCTCACCAGGTCGGCATTTACTGCGCCTGAGCTAGCGCCGCTGGTGATTACCAGCAGCACTTGCTCAGGGGCAGTAGATGCCGACATGGCAAGGTTGGCATCTCCAACAGAAGGGATCCCGGGACTTTGAAGCTGCAGCAGGGGAGATATTGGCTGCCAGAGGCTGGAGAAAGCCCCGGTAAGTACGGTAGATTTTTTTTTTTTAATTTTCCCGGACATTCCCTGTAAAGGAGTTGGCAGGCAAAATGTAAAAAATGAGGTTTACTCACCTGGGGCTTTCTCCAGCCCCTTGCAGCCGACTGTCCCACGCCAACCGCTCATCTCTCCGCCGATGTCCCAGGCTCCCCGCACGGTGCAGAATCCGATCGCGGTGTCGGACTTGCTGCGCGAAGCGCTGCTGCCAATCATGGCCACATTGCCCACTGCATACGCGCAGTAGTTCTGCACCTGCGCAGTGCAATGCGGACCACGCGGCCATGATTGACAGTGGCGCTTCACGCAGGCGCAGTAAGGCCGACCCCGCTGTCGGCCTCTGCACCGTGCGGGGAGCCCGGGATGGCGGCGGAGAGCGGAGCGGTCAGCGTGGGACAGTTGGCTGCAAGGGGCTGGAGAAAGCCCCAGGTGAGTAAACCTCATTCTTTACATTTTGTCTGATGATTCCTTTAAGGACCAGAGCAATTTTCACCTTTCAGTGCTCTTCCCTTTCATTTGCCAATAACTTTATCAATACTTATCACAACTAAATGATCTATATCTTGTTTTTTCCGCTACCAATTAGGCTTTCTTTGGATGGAACATTTTGGTAAGAATTATTTTATTCTACATGCATTTTAACAGGAATAATACGAAAATAAAAGGAAAAAAACATTATTTCTCCGTTTTCATTAATTATTGTGTTAAAATAATACATGCTACCATAATTAAAGCCCACATATTTTATTTGCCCATTTGACCTGTTTATAACACAGTTTAAATTATGTCCCTATCACAGTGTATGGCAACAATATTTTATTTTGGAAATAAAAGTGTATTTTTTCAGTTTTGCATTCGTTACTAATTACAAGCTCTTTTTTTGTAAAAATACCAGCAATATACCCACGACATACATTAGCAAAATTTGCAGACGGACGAGGAGATGGAGGACAGCGAGGGAGCGATGAGCTTGGAGGGGGCTGGAAGAAGCCCCAGGTATGTATATTTTTTTATTAAGTCCCCATCTCAGGTACACTTTTAACAGTCCGGGGCAGGATGGATAATTCTGGCAACCCGCAAACAGGCCACTTCAATTTCTGCTGTTAACCACCATATTCTCTGATTGGTCCAATACTCCCGAGTAACAGAAATTGTAGGACAATCACAAGACTCGAAATTTGGAAATACTCAGTAGTATTGGGCCAATCAGAGAATGTGGTGGTTTACCTTGGAAGTTGGAATACTGCAGAAATTTGAAGCCAATCACAAGACTCAGAAAAACTGGGTGGTATCTGAGTCTTGTGATTAGTCTTAAATTACGGCGGTAATTCAATTTCCGCGGAAAAATTCTTCCTTCACTGATTGGTCTAAAATTTCTGAGTTGCGGTAATGCAGTGTTTCTGCGGAATTACGATTTCCGCGGCCGATTTTTGATTACCACTGCGGTAAGCCCATTTCCAATCAAAAACTCTGAAATCAGTATTCCTCATAAATTTTCCGACAATCCTTACGTGCCAAGTTCAAAGTCACTTACCGTAAATCTTCTTTCTTCCCCCTTTCTAAAGCTCTGGTTGAACTGTAGCAACTTGTCTTTACCACGTGTAGTTGCCTAAAGTTGTTACCATGTCAGTGGCTGATTAGCTATTTGTGTTAATAAGCAATTGAACAGGTGAACCTAATAAAGTGACCAGTAAATGTTTATCAAGAGTAAAGTAAATCAATAACAATGCAACCACAGTAAAAAATAAAATAAAATCTTTTACACACTTCAAACAAACCAGTATCGAACCATCTAACTAATAATATTCAGAAATACAATTTACACAGAACCTTGTAATCTATGGACAAAATCATAATAAAAAAACACAACATCCTGTTCCAAATTACTATGCACATTCTATTTAAATGTCACAAAGATTAGATTGGTTTGGTTTTTAAATAAACTCATGGATGGCATTGTGTCTCAGGGCTCTTTTGATCACTGAATCAATTTCGGACACCTGATAACTACGGTAGTTTGCTAAGTGAGCCAGATTAAAGGAAAAACTACGAAAAGAGGGTGTTTCACATTATTAACCACTTCACAACTGAGGGGTTTTACCCCTTGAGCACCAGAGCAATTTTCACCTTTCAGCGCTCCTTCCATTCATTCGTCTATAACTTTATAATTACTTATCACAATGAAATGAACTATATCTTGTTCTTTTCGCCACCAATTAGGCTTTCTTTAGGTGGGACATTATGCCAAGAATTATTTTATTCTAAATATGTTTTAATGGGAAAATAGGAAAAAATGTGGGAAAAAATGTATTATTTTTCCGTTTTCGGCCTTTATAGTTTTTAAATAATGCATGCTACTGTAATTAAAATACATGAAATTTATTTGCCCTTTTGTCCCGGTTATAAAACTGTTTAAATTATGTCCCTATCACGATGTTTGGCGCCAATATTTTATTTGGAAATAAAGGTGCATTTTTTTCAGTTTTACGTCCATCCCTAATTACAAGCCCATAGTTTATAAAGTAACAGTGTTATACCCTCTTGGCATAAATATTTAAAAAGTTCAGTCCCTAAGGTAACTATTTATGTATTTTTTTTAATTGTAATTTTTTTTTTAATTACAAAAAAATATAAAAATTGGGGAGTGTGGGAGGTAATGAGTTAATTTTTAGTGTAAAAGTAATGTATTTGTATATGAAAAATGCTTTAGGGTGTAGTTTTACTATTTGGCCACAAGATGGCCACAGTAACTTTTTGTTTATGCGACCTGCAAGCGTACAGGAAGTACGCTTGCAGGAAGGGTTAGGAGGCTGGGAAACAGTTTTTTTTTTTCTCACAATGATCGCTGCTTCTCGTAGAAGCAGCTGATCATTGCGGGGGGCAGAGATCAACAAACGGGAAAGGTTTTTCCCGTTCATTGATCTCCGGGCGAGCGGGCGTCATCGTGGACGAGCGAGCGGGAGCGCAGACAGCGGCGGGAGCGGCGTCAGGTACGGATTTCTCCGTCCCTTGGTGTTAACAGCGTGGAAAAAAGGGACGGAGAAATCCGTACCGCTGGGGGTAAAGTGGTTAAGCAGAGACCATTTTCAAGCAATATGAGAAAGAAAAATGATCTCTCTGCTGAGGAAAACTGTGAAATAGTTGGATGCCTTGGACAAGGTACGAAAACCTTTATATTTCACGAAAACTTAAGCATGATCATCATACTGTTAAAATATTTGTGGCTAACTCCACGCACACATGGGTTTTGTGCAGATAAAATGAAAATGAGGAAGGGTTCTGCCAAACAAATACATCAGATTAAGAGAACAGCTGCTAAAATGCCATTACAAAGCAGCAAACACATATTTGAAGCTGCCGGTGCCTCCAGAGTCCCACGAACATCCAAGTGCTGGATTCTCCAGATGATTTCAGTGCAAAAACCTGCTATTTAGCCACTCCTAAGCTCACAAGCAGAAACAGCTGCAGTGGGCCCATAACTACAAGTAGACTAATTTTCAAACAGCATTTATCAGTCTTGTTAACTGATATGTGGAGTGCAACTCTTCATGGTCCAGATGGATGGAGTGGTGGATGGTTGGTTAACAGCCACCGCATCCCAACAAGGCTGCAATGTTAGCAAGAAGGTGGTGGAGTAATGTTTTGGGCTTGAATCATGTGAAGAGAGCTGTTCAGCCCCTTTAGGGTCCCTGAAGTGTGAAAAAAGTATATGGAGTTTCTGACTGACCACTTTCTTCCATGGTACAAAAAGTAGAACCCTATTTTCCATGATAAAATCATCACCATCTCATGCTGCAAGGATTACCTTTGTGTCATTGGCTGCTATTGGCATAAAAGGAGGGAAACTTATGGTGTGGCCCCATCCTTCCCTGACCTCAATCCTATTGAGAACCTTTGGAGCAACCTCAAGCAAAAGATCTATGAGAGTGGGAGGTAGTTTACATCCAAAAAGCAGCTCTGGGAGGCTATTCTGACATCCTGTAAAGAAATTCAAGCAGAAACTCTTCAAAAACTCACAAGTGCAATGGATGCAAGAATTGTAAAGCTACTATCAAATAAGGGGTCCTGTGTTCATATGTAACTTGACCTGTTAAGATGTTTTTAATTGAAATAGCTTTTGATTTCAGTGACCATATATACTTGAGTATAAGCCGACCCCCAAAGTATATATATATATATACACCGACTGTCCTGTGTGCTGATCGCTCCTCCCGACTGCTGGGCAATGAGAACGACAGCATTGGAGATCCCATCGTGCTTTGCACATCATCAGGGGAAAGATTTCTTTCATGGGGCAGAGCTTGGCTTCTGTGCAGCTGGGGATGAGGCTTGGGTGGGAGGGGTGGAGTTCTGATGCTGTTGAACTGTTGGAGAGACAGGAAGGCCTTTTCAGTGCTGCTGAGTAGATTTTTAGTTTGGAGGTTCAATTTGACATGGGAGACCAGGGTTTGAATCCTGGCTAGGGTCAGTACCTATTCAGTAAGGAGTTCAAGGCAAGTCTCCCTGACACTGCAGGGTGGCCTCTTGAGCACGTCCCACTGGCTGCAGCTTTTGAGCGCTTTGAGTCCAACAGGAGAAAAGCACTATACAAATGTTCGGATTATTATTTCTCTATGTATTCCTTTTGTCCTGTGCAAGAGTTCAGGTCCACTTTAAATCAGTTGGACATACTGTATATAATTTACTGTACACTAGTGTTAGAGAAGGTTCCTGCTGCAGTACAAATAACATTGGGCTTTGTTCTTCCATCCATCAAATTTTACTAACTGGTCCGTCTAATCACAGGAGACTGCTGGGAAATTCTAGGATTGGGTTAAAGTGAACTCACCTTTTCACTCTGGCCTACTACCCTTCACAAGTGCTCTAAACCCACAGCTGAACTCTGGTCTCCTACCTCTCGTGTCCCTACCACTCCCTCTAGATTGTAAGCCTTTGGGCAGGGTCCTCCTCCTTTTGTGCCCAATCTGATCATGCACCTCCATTACTGCGCACCCATGCTATGCATCTGAGTGAACCTAACTTGCCTAATCTCCATGCTCCCACCCAGTAACTGACTAAGCATTACCTTGTACTTATACTGTGCTGCATGATCTGGTCTTTCTTGTATTCAGGTATTGTCATTTTGCTGTATGTCACCCCTAAATATTGTCTGTAACCTAAATTAATGTACAGCGCTGCGTAATATGTTGGCGCTTTATAAATACAATATATATATATATATATATATATATATATATATATATATATATATAAACTGGGAAAAATGATTGATTGATTGATTGAGTATAATCCGAGGTGGAGAATGCAGTGGTCTTATGACGTAGAACAAAGCATTGCTTGGAGAAGTCAGTTGACTAGTATTAAATCTCTGCTGTGGCAGCCAGCTGACACAGCTGAGGGGTCAAATAACAAATTGTGCTTAAGCACAAATGCAGGGGAATTAGACAGGCTAAACTCGCTAAATACATACAGGGTGCAATTCTTTATGTTTTCCTTCTATCATGTGGAAGAGTTGTGGGGCGGGGCTCACGCGACCGCACTTAACTGAGGCGTGGGAGCACTGCGAGGTTGCTGGGAACAGAACCAGAAACTATGGCAGGGCGATTTCATCACTGGACTCCAAGAGATCTAAGAAACCATGGCAAGACTCCACCCACCTGATTCCATCCATCATTGAAATATCACTTTTGAGTGGCTTGGCCCTCTGTATGGCAGAAGTAATTTTCAGCCAGATTTAATTATCTGTCTACAATCTGCTGTCATCCGGTCTGTTAGTTTTCCGGTAGTTACAGGGTCTTTTTAAAGAGACACTGAAGCCCCAAAAAAATCCGGTTATTACTTCAAAGATTTTTTTAGCATTAATGCCCTACCTGAAATGCTGCATCCCCGCGGCTGAACTCTCAATTAATAGCCCCGAAATCCCCGAGGGAAGATTTGGGGATCACTTCTATGTAGCGGCAGAGCTTTGGGCAGTAGCTCTGCCTCTACTCGTGTCAATCTGCGTGGATCTCTGCCTCCTCCCACCCCTCTCAGTCTACTTTCACTGAGAGGGGCGCGGAGAGGCGGCGATCAGCGTAAATTGATTGGACTGGAGGCAGATCTACTGCCCAAAGCTCTGCCTCCCCCGGGTAGCAAAATCCACAACTTGGAAAGTCATGGATTTTTGCTCAGGGATTTCAAGGGTTTTAATTGCGAGTTCAGCTGCGGGGTTGTGGCGTTTCAGGTAGTGCATTAATGCTAAAGTAGACTGAAGTAAAAACAGGTTTTTTTTGAGGCTTCAGAGTCTCTTTAAAAGCTTTGCTGTTAAATGCTGGGGTTCATGAAAAAAATAAAATGGCATTTGAATGAGACGCTGAGCAGAAGCTCGTGTGAACCAGCCCTAACTGTGCAGGTAGTCAGCCAGGTGCAGAAATGTAAACAGGAGTGCTTGTCAGAGAAACAGAGATTTGGTAGCAAGATAGGCAAGAGTCGGTAACAGGGCATGATCTGGGCCTGGCCAAAGTTCGGCAACAAGGTGGGTTCTCAGGTAGGCTGGAGTCAGCAACAGCACAAGTTCTTGCATAGGCAAAGTTTTCTGCAACAAAGGTTCACAGACAGGTAGACATTTGCGAACGGAGCGGCGTGAGAGTAACATCACGCAGCGAGCGGGATGAGTGGGGTAAACAATGCTCTTGACTGGCTCGACCAATCACTGGTGGAAGTGCCTGGGACCGCTGTACACACTCTAGGCTCTTGGGAGAGGCAGTCTTTATGGGAAGCCTCACTGAGTTTTATCTAGCGCATGTTCGGGCTTAAACTACTACCCTAAGCTTATGTATGCACTTTTACATATTTAAAGATATTGTAATACAAAAAGCAATAGACACAACTTGTTGTCGCCGCATTCTCCCCTTTGGAACAATCCCAACCTGTCTCTTTTCATGGAAATCCCTGACCCCCTGCTATGGTCACAATATGGCATTAAAGCACTGCATCACATAGTCAAAGATGATAAACTTCTAACGTTCAACCAACTTAAACAGGCCTATTCACTTAAAGTGAATGGGAACCGCATTTAAAAAAAATGAAGCAAATACTTACCTAAGGAGAGGGAAGGCTCTGGGTCATATAGAGCCTTACGTCTCCTCTCTTGGTGCCCTCTATCCTGTGCTGGCTCCCCCCGTTTCAATCCCCCACCGAAAGGGTATTTGGAAGTCTTTGAGAGCCGTGTCCTCCCGAAGACGTGCGGCTCCATACTGCACAGGCGTGAGTACAGTACAGGGCAGTACAGGGCCGCCCTTCTTCAGGAGCACTCGGGCTCCCTGAAGACTTCTGAAGCTTCCTTCGGCCGGGTAAAGCAGTATTTGATTAAATTAGTCAAATACTGCTACCGGGTGAGCCAGCACTGGAACGAGGGGACCAGTAGAGGAGCGGGAAGGCTCTATAGGACCCAGAGCCTTCCCTCTCCTTGGGTAAGTATCTGTCTTATTTTTTAAATGCGGTTCCCATTCACTTTAAAAATAGCATGTTTTTTCACTACCTCCAAATCAGACATACCTTTGGCTCCCAATTCCCGGGTGCAAAGTGACAAATATGGGTTCCTGGCACCTGGAAATAACGTTAATGAGCAAAGTCTTAGATAAACCTTTATCGGTAATATACTGTGAGTTGCTAGAGACAGAAACAAAGGGGTTGGTTAACTGCAAAAATAAGTGGAATGTAGATATTCCAGATGTAGACGATCAAGACTGGGAGGATATTCTAGATGAGTTTATTAAGATTCCGATATGCTCAAGAGCAGGCATGGGCAAACTCGGCCTTTCAGCTGTTACGGAACTACAAGTCCCACAATGCATTTGCCTTTATGAGTCATGACTGTGGCTGTAAGACTCCTGCAATGCATTGTGGGACTTGTAGTTCCTTAACAGCTGGAGGGCCAAGTTTGCCCATGCCTGCTCAAGAGACTAATACAAACTTAGTTTCTGCATAGAGCATATATGACACCAGTACGCATGCATAATATATCACATACCAATACAGCTACTTGTCAAAAATGTAATCTTGTGGACGGCACCTTTATGCACATGTTTTGGTCTTGCCCAATCATCCTCCAGTTCTGGACTGAGGTTTTTCAGGTGATTAACGATATCCTATCTACGCAACTAATACTCACGCCTAAGATGGCTCTACTGGGGATATTGGGTGAAACCTCACTTACTCTGCACTCTCAGTATCTAATTAAAGTACTTATATACTCGGAAAGAAATCCTGAGGGTTTGGAAGGGCAATGTAGGTCCATCGATAAACTATTGGAAACAAACATAAATCACACACTCCCCCTATACAAACTGACATATTTTAGTAGAAACTGTCCAACCAAATTTGATAAAATCTGGTCTGGTCTCAACCGGATATAACTTCTGAGATCCCATCTTAATCCTAAAACATCACAAATTTTCCCTAAGTTTTTCCAGCCAGTGACTTATAATATATAGCTGAGATGCATTGGGAGTTGTGGGTGAGGTGAGGGTAACGATCTAACGTTCCTTTCTCTCCTTCTTCCTCTTCTTTTTTCTCTCTTGAGTTCTTCCCTCCTACTCTCTATCTTACCTTCTTCTTCCTCCTATTCCTCTAACAGCAGTTTCGGAACTATTCGCAAATACATCGCAATTGGAAGTATAATTGACTTCTTCTAGAAACTCAGTTGTGTTTATTAAATAGCTGCTATTGAAGGATCTTTAATATACTATGTTATACACTAAACAATGTATCAAGCTATGATATGGATTGCTGTTTTCAGACTGTACATACTCCGTACTTTTAATCTATCTATGTTCTTGTTGGCCTCTGGCCATGTTTTTGTGTCATAAAAATCAATAAATTGATTTGTTAAAAAAAAAAATAAAGCAATAGACTCTGCTTGGGAGAACGTGCTTATTTTTGTTACGCCTTTTGGCAAGACATGTAAAATGAGGGGAAGATAGCAAAACATTTTCAGTGGCTGGTAAAAGTACATAATAGGCAAAGACAAAATCAATAAGATGTTTAAAGGAGTTATCAGGGAAATTATAGAAAATGAGCTTTACTCACCTGGGGCTTTCTCCAGCCCCTTGCAGCCGACTGTCCCACGCCGACTGCTTCGCTCTGCACCTCCGTCTTGGTCTCTGTGCATGGTGCAGAACTACTGAGCCTGCGCAGTAAGCCGCGTACAACGTGGGCTTGATTGACAGCAGCGGTTCGCGCAAGCACAGTGAAGACGACCTCGGGGTCGGCCTCCGTACCGTGCACGGAGACCGGGTTGGCGGCGCAGAGCGGAGCGATCGGCGTGGGACAGTCGGCTGCAAGGGGATGGAGAAAGCCCCAGGTGAGTAAAGCTCATGTTCTATAATTTCCCTGAAACTCCTTTAAAAGGCGTTGTATAACAAACAAAACATGAGTGTAGTTTGCTTTCTTAACCACACAACCTCCCCGGCCTAGTATCTATGTCCCTACAAAACACCACTTTACCTCACAGGGACGTAGATAATCGTCTCTTGCCTACTGACACTCATGCTCACTCCCACGCTCGTTCTTGCTGCTGATCGTTAGAGGGGAGATAAATTAATGGGAATGCAATTACCGTGTTTCCCCGAAAATAAGACACTGTCTTATATTAATTTTCCCCCTAAAAGATGTGCTAGGGCTTATTTTCAGGGAGGGCTTATAATTATGTAAAATGTTCTCCCCATGTAGTCAGATGTGCCACCCCCCTGGTAGTCAGATGTGTCCCCCATGTATCGTAGTGAGATGTGCCCTCCCCCCGGTAGTCAGATGTGTCCCCCGTGTAGTCAGCGGAAGCCCCCAGCATGTTCCATTCATCCCCGTGGCACGCCAGGCTAGTATAGCCATTCCCTCCCTCTACAGAGTGGCGAGCGGAGCCCAAAGTGCCCCATTTGCTCCCGCCCTCCCTATGCAGAGTGGCGAGCGGAGCGCAACCTATAAAGCGAACAAGAAACTCACCGGGTTCCGAGGGGCCATCGTTAACACCTCTCTTCAGCAGCGCGCAGCTTCCTCTCCTTGACAACGGCGGCTCTTGTCATGTGATGCACGCACGTCCAGGCGCATCATGTGACGCGCCGGGACGTGCGTGCATCACACGACAAGAGCCGTTGTCAAGGAGAGGAAGCCGCGCGCTGCTGAAGAGAGGTGTTAATGCTGGCCCCTCGGAACCCGGTGAGTTTCTTGTTTTCTTTATAGGTTGCGCTCCGCTCGCCACTCTGCATAGGGAGGGCGGGAGCAAATGGGGCACTTTGGGCTGCCAACTAGGCCTTATATTCCGGGGATGGCTTATATTTCAAGCTTGCTTGAAATATAAGCTAGGTCTTATTTTTGGAGGAGGTACTATTTTCGGGGAAAGACGGTAACTCGTCCACAGAGTAACACGTTCATGCATTACTTGCTATTCACGTACTTATAATACGCGAATAGGAAATAATGTGCGAGGATATCTTGTGGCCAAATAGTAAAATTACACCTAATTTAATTTATTTTGAGAAACTGTAACCAAAAAAAAACCCCTCTGTGGGATACTTACCTTGGGAGGGGGAAACCTCAGGGTCGCAATGAGGCTTCCCCGTCCTCTGAATCTCTGAGGAATCCAGCGCTGCCCCCCCTCCCCCCACAACTGCCTGGACAAGGCTTGACAAGCTGTGATAAATTTACCTACCACGATCCTGCGCAGGCGCACTAGCGGCTCTCCCTTCGGGCTAAGGCGAAAATAGCCAAGTCTGATTGTATCCACTCTACTGCGCAGGCACGAGTCCTTTGCGATAATTCAGCTGAGTGAGCAGCTGTGGCTTCCCACAATGCATTGATACTGAATATGGAAATGATTTCTTTATGCCCTTGAAGCCAGGCTTACATCCGCTAGTGTATAGCAAGCCTATAGCTTATAAACTTTACAGTCACATTAACCTGACATGTCACATCAACAGTCACATCAACATGCTGACAGCCTGTTTCGGACTGTTGGGCTATGTTAACATATTTATTGCGATAATATTGAGATTTATTGAGAGTTTTTAAAGTACTTTTCCTTGTGCTTTGTGCTTAGAAAAGCGCTTTTGCAGAGCAATTAGTTTTTTCACTTCTTGACGTTAGTCAGGAAGTGAACTCTTTGACCCGGAAATGACTAAATACAATGTTTTTATTCATAAAAGCGCACGGGAAATCGCTATACAAAACACTTTTCAATCGCTTTGCAATTTCCCTATACCTTCCATTGAGCCAAAGCGCTCGGAAAATGGTACATCAGAATCAGAAACTTTATTTTCGCCAAGCCTGACTGGGTCGTGCCTGGAATTGGGCTTGGCACGTACAGGGTACTGATACAGGATATGGTCACAGATACAGGACAAGCCATGCAGTAGGAACAGAACATATATAATATAACATTATGCAGAGGGAGACAATGTGGCATGTTACAACACATAAAAAAAGAAAACACGGTTTTAGCAAAATCGAAACGCACACATGTGAACTCTCTCATAGGGAACCATTGCACAAGCGCTTTTGGGGCGATTTTTAAAATCGCCATCACTTAAAAAAAACCTGCAAATGCTCATAGTGTGAACGATTCCTTAGACCTCATCAGTGCATGGCAGGGATTGATATGGCTGTATGGATTGATGTAAGCCTGGCTGCGAGGCCCCTCCGCACATGCGCAGAAGAGCTGAGACGGAGGCGCGACCGAGTCAGAATACTGAGCTCGATGTTGGCCAAACAGAGGCAATTAGGAGGACAGCGAGGGATGCATGGGTGCTCATGAGGCTGGAGGAAGCCCCGGGTGAGTATAACATTTTTTATTTCACCATTATAGGTTTACTTAAAAGTATTTCTGTAAAGAAAAAAACTGCCTCTGGGGGGGGGGGTACTTACCCTGGGGGGTCGGAAGCCACTGGATCTTAATGAGACTTTCCCCGTCCTCTTCTGCCTCAGGCATCCAGTACTGGCTGCTCCCGAACAGCGTGCGGCAATATTTACCTATCTGCGCTCCTGTGCTGCCGCTCGGGCTACGGTGGAAATAGCTAAGCCCAATCGGGTTCACTGTACTGTGCAGGAGCGAGCAGACCCGATCAGGCTTGGCTACTTCTGGCGGAGCCCGAGGGGAAGCTTGTATTGTGCTTGCACAGGAGCGCGGATAGGTGAATATTGTTGCTCTCTATGGGGCACTTTTTTCCTTACTGGTTCTCTTTAAAGGGAAGGTCCGAGCACAATAATAAAAAAAAATCCACTTACATCTGGCTTCCTTCAGCCCAGGGCCGCGCCTGGGCGGTTGCTGCAAGTGCCGCCGCTCCCCCCCTCTGGCCGCCGCTCCCCCCTCTAGCCGCCGCTCCCTCCCCCCTCTAGCACGTCAGACCTCGATCAGGCGGCGACCAATAGTGCGGGCGCTAGGACCTAGCACAGGGCTCCCTGTCACTCACTACCTAAAGGGGTCCCTGTCACTCACTACCTAAAGGGGTCCCTGTCACTCACTACCTATAGGGGTCCCTGTCACTCACTACCTAAAAGAGTTGCTGTCACTCACTACCTAAACGGGGGTCCCTGTCACTCACTACCTAAAGGGCTCCCTGTCACTCACTACCTAAAGGGCTCCCTGTCACTCACTACCTAAAGGGCTCCCTGTCACTCACTGCCTAAAGGGGTCCCTGTCACTTACTACCTAAAGGGGTCCCTGTCACTCACTACCTAAAGGGCTCCCTGTCACTCACTACCTAAAGGGCTCCCTGTCACTCACTACCTAAAGGGCTCCCTGTCACTCACTACCTAATGGGGTCCCTGTCACTCGCTACCTAAAGGGCTCCCTGTCACTCACTACCTAAAGGGCTCCCTGTCACTCACTACCTAAAGGGCTCCCTGTCACTCACTGCCTAAAGAGGTCCCTGTCACTCACTACCTAAAGGGGTCCCTGTCACTCACTACCTAAAGGGCTCCCTGTCACTCACTACCTAAAGGGCTCCCTGTCACTCACTGCCTAAAGGGGTCCCTGTCACTCACTACCTAAAGGGCTCCCTGTCACAACCTAAGGGGCTGCCTGTCACTCACTACCTAAAGGGCTGCCTGTCACTCACTACCTAAAGGGCTCCCTGTCACTCACTGCCTAAAGGGCTCCCTGTCACTCACTGCCTAAAGGGCTCCCTGTCACTCACTACCTAAAGGGCTCCCTGTCACTCACTACCTAAAGGGGTCCCTGTCACTCACTACCTAAAGGGCTCCCTGTCACTCACTACCTAAAGGGCTCCCTGTCACTCACTACCTAAAGGGGTTCCTGTCACTCACTACCTAAAGGGCTCCCTGTCACTCACTACCTAAAGGGGTCCCTGTCACTCACTGCCTAAAGGGGTCCCTGTCACTAACTACATAAAGGACTCCCTGTCACTACCTAAAGGGATCCCTGTCACTTACTACCTAAAGGGCTCCCTGTCATTCACTGCCTAAAGGGGTCCCTGTCACTCACTGTCTAAAGGGCTCCCTGTCACTCACTACCTAAAGGGGTCCCTGTCACTCACTACCTAAAGGAGTCCCTGTCACTCACTACCTAAAGGGGTCCCTGTCACTCACTACCTAAAGGGCTCCATCACTCACTACCTAAAGGGGTCCCTGTCACTCACTACCTAAAGGGCTCCCTGTCACTCACTACCTAAAGGGGGTCCCTGTCACTCACTACCTAAAGGGCTCCCTGTTACTCACTACCTAAAGGGGTTCCTGTCAATCACTACCTAAAGGGCTCCGTCACTCACTACCTAAAGGGGTCCCTGTCACTCACTACCTAAAGGGCTCCCTATCACTCACTACCTAAAGGGGGTCCCTGTCACTCACTACCTAAAGGGGTCCCTGTCACTAAAGGGGTCACTCACTACCTAAAGGGCTCCCTGTCACTCACTACCTAAACGGGGCTCCCTGTCACTCACTACCTAAACGGGGTCCCTGTTACTCACTACCTAAACGGGGTCCCTGCCACTCACTACCTAAAGGGGTCCCTGTCACTCTCTACCTAAAGGGGGTCCCGGCTGGCTACATATACTGGGGACACTGGCTGTTTGTCATTATGTGCATTTACTGGTGAAAAGCTGTCTCTTATTATGTGAATTTACTGGTGAAAAGTTGTCTCTTACTATGTGCATTTGCTGGTGAAAAGCTGTCTCTTATTATGTGCATTTACTGGTGAAAAGCGGTTTCATATTATGTGCATTTACTGGTGAAAAGCCGTCTCTTATTATGTGCATTTATTGGTTAAAACCTGTCTCTTATTATGTGCATTTACTGGTGAAAAGCTGTCTCTTATTATGTGCATTTGCTGGTGAAAAGCTGTCTCTTATTATGTGCATTTACTGGTGAAAAGCGGTTTCATATTATGTGCATTTACTGGTGAAAAGCGGTCTCCTATTATGTGCATTTATTGGTTAAAACCTGTCTCTTATTATGTGCATTTACTGGTGAAAAGCTGTCTCTTATTATGTGCATTTACTGGTGAAAAGCTGTCTCTTATTATGTGCATTTACTGGGGAAAAGCTGTCTCTCATTATGTGCATTTACTGATGAAAGGCGGTCTGTCATTACGTGCATTTACTGGTGAAACGCTGTCTCTAATGTGCATTTAGTGGGGAAATTTTGTCAGTAAAAATAATCTTTTGTCAGTAAATTTTTAGGTATTTGTCAGTAAAAAATAACGTGAAAGGTTGGCATCACTGGCAGGCTGCGCGGCGCAACGGGAAAGATACAGGCAGCCCACCTCACACTTGGGCTTAGCGGGGGGGAGGAGCTGACGACAGCGAGTGAGAGTAGGGTGGCCGCAGGCAGCCATAAATACGCAGTGTGTGACTGCGTCGCACTCGCAGAGCCTCTCAGCCTGAGTCAGTTCAGAGACTAGCAGACTCGCAGGCAGCCAAAGCCAGCCAGGAGCAAGCCCATGGAAGAGGGGTAGGAATGGGGTATCACATGCATGCGTAAGGAGGTGGAAGGTGTGGGTGTGATTAGGCAGGACATGGGTGTGGTTATGTGGTTGAGCGCGGTTAATTTAACCACTCCCATAGGCGCCAGAGAAAATCTTGCACCCAGGTGCCAGGCACCCCAGCTCCAGCCCCTTGCAGCTGTCCGGTGCCCTCGCCGCAGCTCCAGTGGCTCCCAGTCCCCTCTGGTGCAGATGCCGACCTCGCCAGGTTGGCATCTGCTTGCGCTCCACCATGCGGCTCACTGACGTCATCCGGACTGTACTGCGCAGGCGCAGAACTACTGCGCCTGCGCACAGTACAGCCCGGATGACGTCAGCGCAACTCTGAGAGCTGGCGCAGTGGGCATCTTGCGCTGGAGGGGACCCCGGGCCACCGGCAGGGAACAGAGATGTGGCGAGGGCGCAGGAGGGCTGGAGGAAGGAAGCCCCAGGTAAGTGGATTTTTTTTATTTTGATTGTGCTCAAATGTGTAAAGCCAAACTAGTGTTGCTTTTTAGTACAGGGATTTTTGTTCTCTTTTAGTCCCTTATACTTTCCTAGTGGTTCTGGGTCACCGAGCTGCTCAAGTATTCTGTTGTACCAGACAGAACAATCTGACTTGACATTAAAGAGGAACTGTAACGACAAAACGGCCCCTGGGGGGTACTCACCTCGGGTGGGGGAAGCCTCAGGATCCTGATGAGGCTTCCCACGCCGTCCTGCGTCCCTCGGGGGTCTCGCTGTAGCCCTCCGTACAGCTGTGACGCAATATTTACCTTCCTGGCTCCTGCGCAGGCGCTCTGATGCCTCTCGGCGCCGAAGTAGGCGGAAATACCCGATCACCGTCGGGTCTGCTCTACTGCGCAGGCGCAAGTTTCCGGCGCCTGCGCAGTAGAGCGGACCCGACGGAGATCGGGTATTTCCGTCTATTTCCGTGCAGAAAGTCGCCACAGCGCCCCCGCTGGAGCCAGCAAAGGTAAATATTGAACTGACAGTCGGCACAGTCGCCGGCTGTTCGGAGGGCTGCGGCGAGACCCCCGTGGGACAGAGGACGGCGTGGGAAGCCTCATTAGGATCCGGAGGCTTCCCCCACCCGAGGTGAGTACCCCCCAGGGGAGATTTTTAATGTTACAGAGTCTCTTTAAAATCAAAGAATCACCGATGATTCTTTTTTTCGAATAGTTGGTACTACCTGGCAAAACAGCATGTGATACATTCCTACTTGCGCTCAGACACGCCCCACATAGTTTCCTGCCTTTCTATTGGATGACTGGGAGTGTCCATCGTACACCCGGAATTCGGAGGCTGCGGCGGATCCGCCCCCTTGTGCCGTGTCAGCGCTGTTCCTCCGTCACGTGACTGCTCTCTCAGCTTCCGCAGTGCACACTGTGCCCGGTCACCGGTATTCCCAGCCGAGTCCTGCGCTACGTAGCGCTCTGCCAGGAACAGCATGTCCACCGCCAGTACAAGCCTCACTTACAACCATGACTACAACTCCGGAGGGGGAGCCGGGGACGCCGCAGAGCTCGCACAAGAGGCCACCGCTGGCGGCTCTACATCGGCTGGCTTTGGGCTTTTCAGCACCGACCTCAAAAAGTAAGAGGGGAGGCTGTATGTGTCGCTGGTCACTGCAAACAGCGCTGCCACTGCTCACTCTGCACTGCTGACAAGTTTGCCAAAACTTTCCTCTTCCAGCTGCCTGTTGCACCTCTTGCAGATTTCCATTGATAGTCTCAGACTCAGTGCTTCAAAAGTTGCAAGGATTTCTCCCTGCAGATAAGCATAAAGGCGGCCATACATCTGTCGATTTTGCGACCGACCATCCTATTTGATTATCGAATTGGATGGAAATTGGTGCCACAACAAGCATGCCCCATCAATGATTTGACACATTTTGGGCTGAAATTGGTCAAATGTTTTGTGTAGACATGCTGGGAAATCTCAGGCCAGTCGATCGGGTGCGTGGCGATAACAGCGTGCAATATTGTGAGGAAAACCCTCGCCCACGGCCCCCCAAATGTTAGCTGTCCCCCCAGTGCCCGTGCATGTAAGTACTTTACTGTCTGCTGCCCCCAAGTGTTAGCGCCACATTTACGTATTCGCATCCCACGTGACTGCTGGCCAGAGCAAGATCATCCACAAGGCAACCTAGACCGGTGCCTTGGGCCTGGTGGTTGTCAAGGGGCTCAGCTGTCACCTTCCCTAACCCCCTTTACCTCAGATTATCAAAAGCACCATAAGGGGAGCCTTAATTCATTTCTGCTCCTGGTGCAATGACAGGTCTTTCGGCCCTGCTGCTGCCTATGTCATTGTTTTGCGTGTAATCATGTGAGGTGTATTCTCAATTGCAATTCACCTTAAATCTTAGACCTCCTTCACACCTCAAATCTTGATGGTATGGAGAGGACTCCCGATCTACCCATGTGCAAATTTACAGCCCCGGAGCCTGCTAGTTCACAAGATATGATTGTACGCCATAACTAGGGAACTATTAGGGCTTGGGGGCTGCAAATGTACAGATAGGTAGATCCCCTCTATATCCTCAAAATGTGGGATGTGTAAGAGGCCTACAAGTTAAAGAATTTAGGGTGAAGTGTAATTGAGAATACACTGCGCATGCACGTAAAAAATGAAAATAGTATCCTGTTGCACATGCGTGCAGGGCTATGGAGTTGGTGCAAAAATCATTTGACTCCTCAGTTTATGAATCCAACGACTCCAGGTACTCAAAATTGCTCAGACTCCTCAACTCCTTAGTCTAATACTTACCAGGGCTGTGGAGTTGGTATAAAAATCATCCGACTGCGACGCATCAGTATAGGAACCCACCGACTACAGGTACCCAAAAATAGCTCCGACTCAGACTCCACAGCCCTGCATGTGCGTGAGAAAACACACTGACGTAGCAGCAAAACCTGTCATTGCAATGACATATAGCACTTCAAATCACACACGCACCCTACGTGCTATCACACTAGCAGCCATGTGGGGGTGTACATTTACAATCGGCGCCGATAGACTTGGGCGCAGGATACAGCCGGTATATGGCTGATCCTGCTTCTGCACAAGTCCGGGCCGTATTAATTACTATTTCTCCTCCAGGCTGCCATGGATAGTGGGGGAATGAAATAATTTGGCTTCCAGCGATTGCTGGAGGCCGAAATTTGTGTTTTTTTTTAAGCAACTTCAGCTCATCTTCTGACGGAGCCGACGTTACTCGCTGAGCGCTGCTATAGACTGATTCCCATTACAGTCTATGGCGGCGCTGGCTGCGCCCAAATCTAGCAGTGCTTAAAAGAACTGCTCCGATGTGGGGTGCCAATGTAAAAGTATGGCATGGACACTCTGCAGCCATTAGGTAAAGTATTTACATGCATGGGCACCGGGGGGTAGACATCTAACATTTGGGGGGACATCTGTGGCAAGGTGGCATCACAAAACCGATTCCCGAAAGATTTCATGCTGAGATTGATTGGGAATCGGCCTGTGGTCTATGGGAAGCCAAATTCGATCAGAGAGAGATCTGTCTCTTGGTTGAATCTGTCCAGTATCGCTAGATGTGTGAGCAACTTAACATTCAGCAGGAACTGGCACTAGTGGAGGTTGAACCGGTAGTCTAGCAACCCATAACATTTTCCCACACTTAGGCCTGGAACCCACTGAAAACCGCAAAAGTTTTGTCTGAGCGGTTTGCAAGCGGATTCATGCGCGTTTTGGGTTGTGTTTTGCAACATTGTATTTTTTTCCCCAGCGGGTGCCTAGCGTTTTGCGTTTTGCGTTTTTATCCTGATTGGTCCTGTGAATTATTTTTAATTTTGTTACAGTGTGCTGAACCGCAAAACGCTAGCAAAACCGCTCAGTTTAGGTTTTGCTGAGCGTTTCTGCTAGCGTTTCAATACTTTACATTGAAGCGCTAACTCTCCCAAAATGCTGCAGGTCCTGCGTTTGCGTTTCTGGGAAACGCAAACGCTCCTGTGGAAGTTGCCCCATCCATTAACATTAGCCCAGCGTTTTGGCAAACTGCTAGCGTATCGCAGTGCTGCCAAAACGCTGCCAAAAGCGCTCCTGTGGGTTCCAGCCCTAAGGGCCTATTTCCACGCTACCGAATCTGCAGCGTTTCCCTGCATGCAAGCTGCACAGGGAAACACTGCCATTTGGTGTCTTGTGGTCCAGATTGAACTTAATTGCGAATGTGGACTGCATGCTGCAGATTCCAGCAGCACACAGCCAGATCAGCATAGCCGTACATTTCAACCTTAACCTAACTCTTTTCTGATCTATAACTTACATCTTTAGGCAGAGTGCACACATGTTTTGATGCAAGTTTACAGCTCAGGGAAATGCATTTAACTGGTTTGGGCTGTGGTAGGTAGAATCTACTCTGCATCTGTGGCTCTCTAGTTCTGATGCGGCATAGATTCTACGCCGAGACTTCCTGCAGTCCTGAGTCAATCCTCGCTTGCCACAGACTCTGTTTCCTTTTATTGTTAAGGATCCAATTTCATTGGAGAATAATGTGCCCTGTCTTTAGAGTACCACTGACCTGGTCTTTAGGCTACTTTCCCACCAGGACGTTGCATTTTAGGGGACGTTATGGTCGCATAACGTGCCCTTAACGCAACGCCTGGTGGTGCTGGATGTGGACGTCAGACTGAGCTGCGTTGTGCAGCTCACTCTGGCGTCCGTGATGCGTACTCTTGGACGCATGCGGCATCATGTCGTCCCGCCAGCCAATCGCCGCACAGAGCGGCCGCTCCAGGAAGTAAACCCTGCAGTCACACAGTGCAGTGAATATTAATTAGCCATGTGCCTGGCCACTCTCCCCTCCTCCCCAACACTACTAAGCATGTGCAAACAGTCTAACGCGGCTTAGCCGTGTATAAGGTACAGCATGCAGTACGTTCTCTTGAGGTGCAGCGTTACAATGTAACGCAACGTGGGTACTGTGAACAGCCCATTGATTTTTCATTACTGTGCAGTGGGGTGCATTACAGGCTGCTATAACGTCCACCTGTAACGTCCCACTGTGAAAGCAGCCTAAATACGTTTAAAATTGTGTTATTACTGGTGCTGTGACAAAGTCATGACAAACAGCACCCTCATCCCTCCTCCAACGCCCCCTGTGGCACCGTACTGGAAACAATTATGAGCAGGGTGGAAGTGACGGTTCTTCCTCCCCTCTGCACGTCCTTAACTCCGCCCCCTCCACTTGCCACTATATTTCCGTAATTGTTTCACTGCACGCAGCGTGCAGGGTAGCTGCGCTGTGTGCGGACTTATGTTAATTGTGGTCGGAAGGATATCCAATCTCAATTATCACACGCATGCACACAGTGCAGCTACCCTGCGCGCTGTGTGCAGTGGATGACATACAACTTAAGCAGCAGGTGGAGGGGGCGGAATTATGAACACGCACAGGGGAGGAAGAACTGCCACTTCCTCCCTGCTCATATTGGACGTTCTGCCTCAGTCAAAGACTACGACTGAGCAGAACCAGTTCAACGGGGTACTGGGGGGGGGGGGGGGGGGATGGAGTCACAGCACCAATAGTAAAACATTAAAAGTTTAAGGGGAGGGGGGAACCAGGTCAGGGGTACTTTTAATCTCAGTAGATCCAGCATTGTAGAAGTGTCTCAAGGAAAGTACATACATACCATAATAGTGGTGTGTTGGTGATCGAGAAACGATCCCTCTCAGTTTGGAGAACGATGCTGTACAGACACATTCCTAGCCTTGAGGCTAGCAATGTGTACTGTTGCTATGCATCAAGGCTAGCAATGTTTGTTATGGAGCGGGGAGAAGGTATGACGGAGTGGCTTCTAACGGTTGGTGTTGGAGTGTTTGAAAATAGCATTGTGATTGGTCTTGCTCAGGAGTCATTAAAGAAAACCTGAACTGAAAATTAAAAGTCAAAATAAGCATACACAAGTCATACTTACCTTCCATGTAGTCTACTCCTCAGTGTCTTTCTCCTGTCCCGCGTCCGGTTTGTTCACTGTGATCAAGGGAATTTTCCGTCCTCCATTTTGAAAATGGCCATTACCCATAACAGCTTTTTGGTCAGCACACAGTTAAACTGTAACATCGCCCACTTGAGCCGTATGGAAACCTAGACATTACCTGGTACATCAGTTTTCCTCTCAGCTATAACTGACAGCAACTGATATTTTACTGACAGCAACTGATATATTTCAGATCTGATAAAATATTGTCAGAACTGGAAGTGATTATTGTCAGAAGAAAATGGTGAGCTTCTAAGAGGAACTGATGGCAAGGTAACTACGTAATGTTCATTTGAAGTTACCTCATGTGTTTATTTTAAATATTTTTACTCAGTACAGGTTCTCTTTAAGCGTCTGACTTGATGGATTCTTACTGACCCCCAATGCCCTAGCAGGATCGATCGGTGGCCGCTGTACACATAGTACGATCAATGGCTGACTGTTATTTCATGTGTGTACGTAGCTGTAAAGTGATACCATGCCTGTCATTTTATGTGGAATATTACGGTGTTGGGCTTTCTTTTAGTTTATATTTGTGAAGTATTAAGTAAAAAGCTGGTTGGTTATATTGAGGCAGTCTTTGAGTCCTTAAGTCAATTGCAATGCAGACTGAAAACCGATATTAATAGCATGTTATAATCTATTCTGCTTTATGTATGTGAATTGTAAAATGTTTTTGGGCCTCCGAACAAATCCTCCTTTTGGAAATGAGGTCAGATTGAAGGTATCAAGCAGTAAGGAGCTGGGTCAGATTAGATTCAGCTGCTGCCAGTTGATTAACACCACTGCATACTACTGCCTTTTTGTTACAGATGTATGAAATCTTGATTTAACGCAGATTTTAAAGTAAACCAGAAACTAAGAAATAGAACGAATTGATACTTACTCCTCCAGCCCCATAAGCACGTGGTGCAAGTCCCTCGCTGTCTTCCTGCGGTCTGCTGTTCACCCGCAAACAGCCACGTAACAGGCTCAGTTGGGTCCGTGTGCGCAGTAGATCTGGACTGACACCACTGAGCCAGTTACTGGGGCTGATTGTGGCTGAATGGCTGACCGCGGGATGACGGCGAGGGACTCACACGTGCTTATGGGGCTAGAGGAAGCCCTGGGTAAGTATTGATTCGTTCTATTGCTTAGTTTTTAGTACACTTTAAGTAGCCCCGAAGTGAAAATGTGTGGATTAAAGGACAATTGAAATGAGAGCGATTTGGAGGCTGCCATATTTCCTTTTAAACAATACTAGTTGCCTGGCAGCCCTGCTGATCTATTTGGTTGCAGTAGTGTCTGAATAACAACAGAAACAAGCATGCAGCTAATCTTGTCAGATCTGACAATAAGGTAAGAAATGCCTGATCTGCTGCATGCTTGTTCAGGGTCTGTGGATTAAGGTATTGGAGGGAAAGAATCAACAGGACAGCCAGGCAACTGGTATTGCTTAAAAGGAAATATGGCAGCCTCCATATTCCTCTTTCTTCAGGAGTCCTTTAAGCCCATGGTGAGCTATATTACCTGCTGCTGACGACACGCCTCATGCTACTCGTTGTCTTCGGGGTCCCTCCTATTTCCCGTTTTAATTTTTGATGGACTCACTCAGCTGAATAGTCCGGAGAAAGTTCTGTGGCCCTGTACAAGCGATTCTGAACTGGGCATGTGCAAGTTTTAAACCAAGCATGCCCAGTAAAAGGAAACGCTCATGTACAAAATAAAAAAAGCGCTTTTTCTCTGGGCTGTGAGGTCCTGAAATGAGCAGCGGACCCATTTCAATCAGCATAAATTTGCATTACAAAGCTAGCACAATCCTGCATCAACTTGGAATGATTTGCATTCCACTGACAATCCCTACTGATTAGCTCTTTGGCGCATACTGTTCTGCTCTATGGAGAGAGAGAGAGTTGATGATCAGTAGATGCTCTGCTGTGGGGATTGTAGTAAGGGCTCGTTTCCACTATAGCGAATCCACATGCGGGCACTGCATGCGGATTCGCATACTCAATGTTAGTGGATGGGGCTGTTTCCACGTGTGCGGCGGCGGCGCTTTTCGGTGCGGGAAAAATCTGCACGACAGGGTCGTCAGATTTCGCGTGCGGCAGGAATGCGGGCGAATCGCCGCTAATGCATTCAATAGGGAAATCGCATGCGGCTTTGTCATGCGGATTTTCCCGCGATTTCGCATGAAGGGCAATGGAACTTTACACAGGCAGTGACATGGTTAAATTCGCCTGGCTCCTTGCTATGCGAAATCGCGGGTAAATCCGCATGGGGAAACGCAGCCGCATGCGATTTCTTCAGCGGTGGAATCCAGGCGATTCCGCACCGCTACAGTGGAAACGAGCCCTAACAGAACAGTAGTTGTTGGTCTGATTTGACAGCTGAGATGACTGTTTGTGATTTGTCAGCCCATTTGTTTGAGTGTCTGTGCATTTACCAGTCTTCTGTGCCCAAGTTTTGGGCATAAAACAGCCTGGCAAGGATTTGCCAGATCCCAGAGACTGGTTTTGCAATAGTGGGTTTCTGCTGTTTATCACTAGTGTTGGGCGAACAGTGTTCGCCACTGTTCGGGTTCTGCAGAACATCACCCTGTTCGGGTGATGTTCGAGTTCGGCCGAACACCTGACGGTGCTCGGCCAAACCGTTCGGCCACATGGCCGAACTAAGAGCGCATGGCCGAACGTTCCCCGAACGTTCGGCTAGCGCTGTGATTGGCCGAACGGGTCACGTGGTTCGGACCCGAACGCGCTCTGATTGGCCGAACGGTCACGTGGTTCGGGTAAATAAATACCCGAACCACGTCATATCTCCGCCATTTGTCTGTGGGTTTAGCTTTGGGTAGGCAGGCAGGGTAGTTCGCGCTCCAGCCACGCTAGCCAGGGTCCCCCCCAGTCATTGTGTGTCGCAGCTGGGAACAGTAGTACACCGCTCGCTCAGCCACACTATATATAGCATTGTTTACTGCCACTGTGTACCTCGCTCAGCCACACTATATAGCATTCTGTGTACTGTTCTGTGTCTGCTGGGAACAGTAGTACACCGCTCGTTCAGCCACACTATATAGCATTCTGTGTACTGTTCTGTGTCTGCTGGGAACAGTAGTACACCGCTCGTTCAGCCACACTATATAGCATTCTGTGTACTGTTCTGTGTCTGCTGGGAACAGTAGTACACCGCTCGTTCAGCCACACTATATAGCATTCTGTGTACTGTTCTGTGTCTGCTGGGAACAGTAGTACACCGCTCGTTCAGCCACACTATATAGCATTCTGTGTACTGTTCTGTGTCTGCTGGGAATAGTGGTACACCGCTCGTTCAGCCACACTATATAGCATTCTGTGTACTGTTCTGTGTCTGCTGGGAACAGTAGTACACCGCTCGTTCAGCCACACTATATAGCATTCTGTGTACTGTTCTGTGTCTGCTGGGAATAGTGGTACACCGCTCACCCGCCACTGTATAGCATTGTGCTCTGTGTCGCTGCTGGGAATAGTGGTACACCGCTCACCCGTCACTGTATAGCATTGTGCTCTGTGTCGCTGCTGGGAATAGTGGTACTGTATAGCATTTCTGTACTGCCACTGTACTGCTGCCAGTCAGCGTGTACTGTAAGGATAAGTGAAATGAGGAAGAAATCCGGTGAAAGAGGGAGGGGCAAGGGAAGAGGTGTTTCCCCTGACGGTTCACGTACAGGCCACAGGGGAGCACCCAAGAAAACCCACTCAATACCGCCCATGTTGTCCAGGACAACAACCCTCACAAATCCAAAAGAACAGGACCAGATAATTACTTGGATGACCTCTCAAGCGTCCAGCAGTGGGTTAAGCAGCACCAGCACATCACGCACGAGGTCCGAGTCCTCAGCCAGTTACAAGGAGCCAGTGGGCACAAAGCTGACACAACCGGCAGCGACACCACGCACACAACTGCCAGATAACCAGTCCGATGAATTACCTCAGGACACAATGGGGTATTCGCAGGAGCTATTCCCAGCCCAACAAACTTCCACCTTTCAAAGGTCAATGGAGGAACAGCCAGAAATGTTGTGCCTGGATTCACAACCGTTAACTGTGGGAAATGCACCGCGCACTGAAATACAAGGCGAGTCCGAAGAGGACTCGGAAACCCAAATCCCAGAGCAATTTGGGCAGGAGGGGTTGCAATTGCAGGAGGTCGGCCGACAAGATCTGGAAGACGACGTTGGAGTGTGCTGCGCAGAGGTTGTTGTGGGGAGCTCTACTCCACGGCGGCGGCCCACAATGACATATGACGAGTTTGAGGAGATGGAAGAGGAGGGTATGGACAATGTGGACAGAGACCCAGATTTTGTTTGTGAACGAGAACATCGCTGTCGTAGCAGCAGCACAGATGAGTCTGTTGAAGAACCCACTGCTGCACGAGCTCGCCTTGTGCCACAAGGTAGGCGGCGCGCAATTTCAGGCACCACAAGCGTGGAAGTTCAAGTGAGAGGCAAAAGAGGAGCAAACAGAAATCGCCAGCAAGGAGGCAGGTGCTCCAAAGTCTGGGCTTTCTTTGAAGACTGCACTGAGGATGTTACCATGGCGATTTGCAAGGTGTGCAAGACCCGCCTGAGCAGGGGGAAAAGTATTAACAACCTCTCCACCACCAGCATGAGCCGTCACATGCTATCCAAACATCCCACTCTTTGGGCAAACGCGTCAGGACAGGGTACCAGAAACAACACTGCCTCCCTTGGGTTCACCAGACCCGCCTCAGCAGCAGCAGTAGCCCAGCCATTGCGTGGTTCACAACATTCACAAACATCAGACGACGCTGACACTGTCACTTTCCGGAGTAGTGCTCTTGAGGTCTCCCAGTGTTCTTCAAACACAACAACCAACAGCCCTTCCGTGTGCAGCGCTACGGTTCAGTTGTCTGTGTCGGAGATGTTTGAGCGCAAGAGGAAATTGCCAGCAAATGACCCCCGGGCCGTGGCAGTAACAGCCAGCATAGCCAAGCTTCTGGCCTGCGAAATGCTGCCATATCGATTGGTGGAGACAAACAGCTTCAAGGGCATGATGTCAGTGGCCATCCCACGTTACGTGGTTCCCAGCCGCTACCACTTTGCACGCTCTGCAGTGCCTGAGTTGCATGAGCACGTGGTCAGCAAAATAACCCGAAGCTTGAAGAATGCCGTTGCCTGCAAGGTTCACCTCACCACTGACACCTGGACGAGTGCGTTCGGCCAGGGTCGATACATCTCCCTTACCGCGCACTGGATGAACCTTGTGGAGCCTGGCAGCGATTCCTCACCTGCTACGGCACGGGTGTTGCCCACGCCACAAACAGCTGCACCGCCGTCCCTCACACTGGATAACAGCAGCACCTACCTCTCTGACTCCTTCTCCTCCAACGCATCTCAAAGCTGTACCTCATCCGGAAACGCTAACCCAGCAGCAGTAGGATCGTGGAAGCAGTGCAGCACAGCTGTTGGCATGCGTCAGCAAGCGTTGCTGAAGCTAATCTGCCTTGGGGATAAGCAGCACACAGGGGAGGAAATTTGGAAGGGAATAAAGGAACAGACGGATTTGTGGCTGGCACCGCTGGACCTGAAACCGGGCATGGTTGTGTGTGATAATGGGAGTAATCTCATTCGCGCTTTAAGGTTGGCTAAGCTGACACACATCCCTTGCCTGGCGCACGTGATGAACCTAGTAGTTCAGCGGTTCCTGAGGACATACCCAGGCGTGGCCGATCTTCTGTTGAAGGTGCGTCGAGTGGCCAAACATTGTAGAACTTCCAGTACTGCTTCGGGGGCACTCGCCAAGATGCAGGAGCGCTTCAATCTCCCCCACCATCGCTTGCTGTGTGATGTCCCTACGCGCTGGAATTCTACGCTGCACATGCTAGCCCGCTTTTGCGAGCAGAAGAGTGCAGTGGTCCAGTACATGACGGCGCAGTACCGAGGCGCATCCGGCCAGCTGCCAAGCTTCTGTGGAACCGATTGGGCCAACATGTTGGACCTCTGCCAAGTCCTCCAAAATTTTGAGCAATCCACGTTGCTTGTGAGCAGTGACAACTCTTCAGTCAGCATTACCATACCACTGCTGTGTTTACTGAAGAGGTCGATGTTAAAAATCAAGGAAACAGCTGTCATGATGCAACTGGGGGAATCTGAAGGAGAAAACGATCAGCGTGATGGTACCAACATCAGGCCATCCGCCTCAGGGAACGCTGGCCCCAGCAGCTATGACGAAGAAGAGGAGGAGGAACAGCTGGAGTTGGAGCAGGAGTTTCATGCCACCACTGACGAGGGCCAGAGCGGTGCACGTTGGACTTCCACAATTCAACGCGAATGGTCAGCAGAAGCAGACCAGGAGGAAGGTGACGACTATGATGCATCACAACAACTATCACAACGCTCACAAGAGGATGATGAGGATTCTGGTGGGACTCTGGCACACATGGCTCAATTCATGCTAGACTGCATTGAACGTGACCCACGCATTGTGCGCATTCTGGACAACACCAATTACTGGGTTTATACCCTTCTGGATCCACGGTACAAACACAATGTTCCAAAACTGCTTGAAGAAAGAGTCAGACAGGTCAAAATGGAAGAATACCAGCAGGCCCTTGTGGAGACTTTAGAGAGGAGATTGACATCCTCCCCCTCCTCTAGCCAGTTGTACGCAGACAGACTGACTTCCGCAAACCCAGGACGACCAGGAGGGCAGCAAACAACGCAAGCCGCAGCTAGTACCCAAAAGGGAATGGTATCGGCAGTGTCCTTGGAGTGGGAAAATTTTCTGACACCCATGCAGCAGCAGCCCACTGAACAGCAAGCGTGCAGATCCACCTCCAACACCGATCGCCTGGAGAAGATGGTCAAGGACTACATGTCAGATGACGTAGCTGTGTCTAACAATCCATCTGCACCCTTCAACTATTGGGTATCGAAGCTAGACACCTGGCACGAACTGGCAATGTACGCAATAGAGGTGCTGGCTTGCCCGGCAGCGAGCGTTATGTCGGAACGCTGTTTCAGTGCTGCCGGAGGCATCGTCACAGATCGGCGTATCCGCCTCTCCACAGAAAATGCAGACCGTCTGACTCAAATTAAAATGAATCAATCCTGGATTGGAAACGACTACGCAACACTCCAGGACCCCAACCAAGTAACATGACCAATGAACATCTGGGATGGTTTAGCGTTTCCGGTCCCTGTTTATTGAACCTCTCATCTGTATTACACTTATGACTGCATGGCGGCAAAAAGCATTGCTATATCCGCACGCTTTTTGTCCTCATGCAAGGCCTGTGTTGTTGTGTCTCAAAAAGCTTGGCCTTCTCCTCCTGCGCCTGCTCCTGTTCCATCACGTCTGCTGCTGCTGGGTTAGCATTTCCAGTCCCTGTTTATTGAACCTCTCATCTGTATTACATTTATGACTGCATGGCGGCAAAAAGCATTGCTATATCCGCACGCTTTTTGTCCTCATGCAAGGCCTGGGTTGCGTCTCAAAAAGCGTGGCCTTCTCCTCCTGCGCCTCCTCCTGTTCCATCATGTGTGCTGCTGCTGGGTTAGCGTTTCCAGTCTCTGTTTATTGAACCTCTCATCTGTATTACATTTATGACTGCATGGCGGCAAAAAGCATTGCTATATCCGCACGCTTTTTGTCCTCATGCAAGGCCTGTGTTGTTGTGTCTCAAAAAGCTTGGCCTTCTCCTCCTGCGCCTGCTCCTGTTCCATCATGTCTGCTGCTGCTGGGTTAGCATTTCCAGTCCCTGTTTATTGAACCTCTCATCTGTATTACATTTATGACTGCATGGCGGCAAAAAGCATTGCTATATCCGCACGCTTTTTGTCCTCATGCAAGGCCTGGGTTGCGTCTCAAAAAGCGTGGCCTTCTCCTCCTGCGCCTCCTCCTGTTCCATCATGTGTGCTGCTGCTGGGTTAGCGTTTCCAGTCTCTGTTTATTGAACCTCTCATCTGTATTACATTTATGACTGCATGGCGGCAAAAAGCATTGCTATATCCGCACGCTTTTTGTCCTCATGCAAGGCCTGGGTTGTTGTGTCTCAAAGCGTGGCCTTCTCCTCCTGCGCCTCCTCCTGTTCCATCACGTGTGCTCTGTGCTGCTGCTGGGTTAGCGTTACCGGTCCCTGTTTATGGAACCTCTTCTCTTTTGTACATTTATGACTGCATGGCGGCAAAAAGCATTGCTGCTATATCCGCACGCTTCTTGTCCTCATGCAAGGCCTGGGTTGTTGTGTCTCAAAAAGCGTGGCCTTCTCCTCCTGCGCCTCCTCCTGTTCCATCACGTGTGCTGCTGCTGCTGCTGCTGGGTTAGCGTTACCGGTCCCTGTTTATTGAACCTCTTATCTTTATTACATTTATGACTGCCTGGCAGTAAAAACCATGTTACCTGTGCAAAGAAACATGACATTTTCAGCATTTAAAAGACAATTTTTCCTTTGAAACTTTACAATCAATTTTCTCAAAAACTATAAGCTCTTTTTGCTAAATTTTTTTTTCCTCTTGTACCCACTCCCAAGGTGCACATACCCTGTAAATTTGGGGTATGTAGCATGTAAGGAGGCTTTACAAAGCACAAAAGTTCGGGTCCCCATTGACTTCCATTATGCTGGAAGCCAAATTGCATAATTCCATGCCATCCACATGGACTTGGAGGGGGAATAGTAATTAACGCAATGACATGCAGCTATACCTGTCCTTCAAACCTGGTGGAACAGACGCTACTCCAAAAATAAATTCTTAGCTGAGCTACGGGTGTGGATGAATAGCAACTTGCAGAAACTGAATGCTGACAAAACTGAGGTCCTTGTTGTCCAAAGCCAGCGCTTGCCATCAAAACTGCTCTATCCTAAATCAACACCAATCAGGATAGGTAAGTCAGACATAAACAGCTCCAACCTTGTGCGTGCAGCCTTGGTGTGCTAATAATCGATGGGGAATTGAGTTTCAGAAACCAAATTTCGGCCGTAGTCAAATCTTCCTACTTTCATCGGAAGAACACTGCAAATATTGAACATCTGATTTCCCCCAGAGGATCTTCCAACCCTAGTTCACGCCTTCATCACATCACGGCTGGACTACCGCAATGCACTGTATGCAGGCCCTTCTAAACAAGGACCTGCACCACCTGTAATTAGTGCAGAATGCTGCTGCCAGATTGCCAACAAACCAGCCTCGCCACTGTCACATTACACCGATCATTCACTCACTGCACTGGCTACCAGTAGAATGGAGAATACTCTTCACGATTGGACTGCTGACATTCAAATCGCTGCACAATTTGGGCCCTGGATACCAGGCAGCAGTGAGCAGTTGCGAGAGTTTGAAAGGCAGTTCACTGCCTATCAACAGTCTGTGGAAAAGAGGCCTGAATATGCACACATTCTGCAGAGATCACCTGCCAGTACTAAAGATGTTGCTGCCTGTGATAAATTTCAGAATATAAATCAGGTGAGGAGAGATTTTACAATGGGCAATAACTGACTAAATAATTCAAGTAAAATTTTCTTCATTACTACAGTCCCTCTTTAAGCTATTAAGGATTAGAACCTGAAGCGATATATTAAGGATGTTACTTTTTGCACATGTGGTGTTTTTCAAACTTCATTGCTGCAGGAGGAGGTGCCTTGAGTTACATTTTGTCATATTACTGCCACTGCCACAAACCTGAATCAATTTTATTGGTATTCCACGTGAAAGAGCAATACAAAGTGGTGTACACGTGAGAAGTGGTACAAAAATCATACATGATTACAGGGGCAGTATTGCGAAAAATTTTAAAATATGTGAAAACATACAAATAAGTGTTTGTTTTTTTCCAGAGTAAAATTAGCTGTTCCTTACTTTCCCCCTATGTTGCTGTCACTTACAGTAGGTAGTAGAAATCTGACAGAAGCGACAGATTTTGGACTAGTCCATCTCTTCATGGGGGATTGTCAGGGATTTGTTTATTTTCAAAAGCAATGAAAAAGTGAAATGAAAAAAGCAAAGTAAATGGCAGTTGCTCTGTCCAACTGCAAAAAAACTGTGTAGCAAGCAGGTAAGCTGGCCAACATCATTGTTTAAATCCGTTTTAGGGAATGTCTCTTATAAAGAATGAAAGCCTTGCTGAGAATCCCCTATAAAGAGATGGACTAGTCCAAAACCTGTCACTTCTGTCAGATTTTTAAAACCTATTGTAAGTGACAGCAACATAGGAGAAAAGTAATTTTATGGCTCATGTTACTCTGGAAAACACATACTTATTTGTCTGTTTGCACAGATTTTAAATTTTACAATTTTTTTGCCATAGGGGTATATTCACTATACTGTAGTAATCAGAACAACGTGCAAAAAGTCTTGTATTGCATTCTGCTCTACTCCATCGTGCGGTGAGACTTTACACACATAATTCTTATTACTGCAGATGCAGGTTAGTGACTACATCTCATAAGTAGCTGGAACAATTCTGATTGAAGTACAGTTCAAATAGTAACTATCCACAGCATAATGATTTGAATGTATTTCTAATTTGTTAGGTTGATTTGGCTGATCTGTAGATGAGTGAATTGGCTTAGCATGAAACACTAGGCCATTGTACGCAGGGAAATGATGTGAATTGGAATGCACATGACAGCATGTGATTCTAAGTTTATTGCAGAGGGAGCACCTTAATGATCAGTCTGATAGCGAAGACCAAATCCCAGTTTCTGCCCAGTGGTAAGCTTACATGGGACTTCTGAGAGAGCATAGAGATACATCTCCAACCAGAATGTTTAACATCAAAACATGTATATCGCAGAGATACTTTCATTCGTGTTATTACATTTCAGAACCACTCAGGCTGTATTTTTTCAGTTTTACTGAAGGGTAAAAAGTTAAATTTAAAAGAGAATGTGAACTGAAAATAAAACGTCAAAATAACCATACACAGGTAATACTTACCTCCTGTGTAGACTACTTAATCTTTTTCTCCTCTCCTGCATCCCCATTTGTCCACTTTGATCAATTGAATTCTCCATCCTCCATTATAAAAATGGCCATTACCTATAATGGCTTCCTGGTCAGCAAACTGTTAAACTGTAACTGCCGAACTGGAGGGGGAAGCAGCCAGGCCTGGGTCCCCTTCCCGCTCACAGCTGTTGTGCAAAAGTTGTTAAAATGTAATGTCAGCGGCGAGCAGGGATGCTTACCTTCTCTCTTTATGTTTCGCCGCTTGACTTCCTGCAATGCCGCCCTCTATACTTAAGAGGACGGCATTGCAGGAAGTGACGTGGCGAGCGGAGAGAGTACAGAAGGTAAGCTCCCCGCTCGCTGCGGACATTACATTTAACATATTTTGCACAAATAGCTGGAGGGAGAGCGGGGACGTGGGACACCAGTGAGGCTGCTTCCCCTCTAGCCTATACATGGGAACACCACCTATGCTGAGGGCAGTAGGCAAAACTGATCTCCCTCCGTGTCTGTGTAGAGGGAGATCCGATTTTGCATTGCCTGCCACTACCGCTCCGTGTATCCGGATCCATGTGCGGTCCGCTAAGTCCTGACAAATCCTGGACCCTGCGTTCAGTTTTTAAAAATGTATCCCCCGGAACGCACACGGATCCGTTTTGAAACTGTGTGAAGACTGCTGCCATTTTTAACATTTGTATCCGTGGCTCCGTTTTTAATCCGGGCCAAAAAACGGAGCCACGGAAACTTTTTTTTTTTAAAATAAGTGTGAACCTACTCTGAGTCATGTAGTTAGAGTGAGTCAGAGGTTGTATATTTCCTTTTAAACCATACTTGTTTGGATCCTTTACCTCCAGTAGTAACTGAGTTAGAGGAAGAGAAGCCTTCTTCCCCAGAGCACTCTGGAAGACCATGCGATGCATCTACAGCGATTCAGCTTGCCAGCAGTTAAGGTGCTGGCATCACTGATAAATGTTACCCATTCCAATCCATTTTCATGATCACCCATGAATACGGTAGGGGTGGCTCCACCAAGCACATTGTAACTTTGCACAGTGCACATGCATTAGCATAGTAACGGTATTTCGTGGCTCAGAAAGGCACTAGAGGAGATCGGTGTCAGACTTTGTCCAACACTGTGATGCAGTTAGGGTGACGCCGTGCCAGACTAGATCCAGTAACAGGACTTCTAGCCACAATCCTAAATAAGTCAAGGTAATATTTCTATTTGGTAGTGCAGCGGCTGAGTGAGGGCCCAGCGGCGATCAAAGTGTCAGACTTAGTCGAACACATATCTCAAAGGGCTGATGCTGTGCCTGCAACAGCTCCATCTAGCGGCAGTCAGTTTTCCTATGTTAGGGCTGGAACCTACAAGAGCGTTTTTTTGAGCATTTTGGCAGCGCTGCGATACGCTAGCGTTTTGCCAAAACGCTCAGCTGATGTTAATGGATGGGGCAACTTCCACAGGAGCGTTTGCGTTTCCCAGAAACGCAAACGCAGAACCTGCAGCATTTTGGGAGCGTTAGCGCTTCAATGTAAAGTATTGAAATGCTAGCAGAAACGCTCAGCAAAACCTAAACTGAGCGGTTTTGCTAGCGTTTTGCGGTTCAGCACACTGTAACAAAATTAAAAATAATTCACAGGACCAGTCAGGATAAAAACGCGAAACGCAAAACGCTACACAACCGCTGAGGAAAAAAATACACTGTTGCAAAACGCGACCGAAAACTCGCATGAATCCGCTTGCAAACCGCTCAGGCAAAACGCTAGCGGTTGCGTTTTGCGGATTTCAGTGGGTTCCAGGCCATAGGCTATGTCTGGCATTGGACCTATGCCGGGAAAGGCCAATGTCGAACATGGTGCAACATAGGATTGCAAAGGGGTAAGAATTTAAATTGGGGTGAGATAACATTTTACACTGGACAAACCTTGATTAATTTATACGTGGATATTGTAAAAATCAGGCGGTAGAGGTAATCGCAGCAGTTTTTGGATATCTGAAGTCTGAGTCATTGTTATTGGTACATGTACATCGTCTGCGTTCCGTTTTGTTTTTGAAAAGGTTTGCAATTTTCCAAACTCAAGTACAGTGAAGTTGCAATTGCAATCATGGAAATGCTTTCATACTGAATGTGTTTCCAATTTTCTAAAAAAGACAATCGTTGTTCTGCTGCATTTCTCCTGCCTTTGGATTGAGGCCAACATAGTGAAAATCGAAAAACGTGGAATTCAAAACGCATTTGCATTTCACGATTTTTGGTGTGCAAGAGCCTTCATTGTGACATCACTACTATTGTACAATAAGAAGAAGTGATGGTCCGCAACAATGTCTCTCTAAAAGCACTGAACTTTTATTTAGGACATACCCTCAAAGCAGGAAAAAGTAAAAAGCTGACATGTTTCGGGCCATTTGGCCCTTAATCGATTGCTATGATTAAGGGCTGAATGGCCCGAAACTTGTCAGCTTTGTACTTTTTTCTGCTTTGAAGATATGTCCTGAATAAAAATCGAGTGCTTTTTGAGACATCATTGCGGACCATCACTTCTTCTTGGTTTACGCTCATTGGGCCTGTCTTCCTGGGGTCCAGCACTGTCTCCCACAATGCGGTGAAGCGGTGATCTCCCCTCCCCCCCCCCTTTTTTCTTTATTTGTACAATACTTGTGTCAAAATAACTCCTGCATTCATAGTACAGCAAAGTCCCCAGTGTACAGCGCCGGCAGGCATAGCCTGATGTTGGTTACATGTTCCCACACCTTGAAGCCCCCCCCCTTCAGTGCAGCAGTAAATTACTTTGTCACCTGACCCCGATTTGGGTCAGGAAAGCCGCTAGGAGCTACAGGAAGGTTTGAAGATGATGCTGGAGGCTTGTTGAGTATGTAATACCCTGCAAAACCCCCTGCAAACCCCGAAAACACAGTCCCTGTTATCCCCTTAAGCATGCTAGTTAGTGGAAATATATACAATGATTAGGAGAATAGCGCTCAAATGTCCAGTCAGATCTTCAATAATGACTATACAGTTCATAAGAAAGGGGCAAGTGGTGTGCCACTACCACCCCCCCCCAAAGCGAAATGACTCACCAGATGATGCGGCCTGATCGGGCCCGTGTGCGCCTTAGGAGTATAAGCCACCCCTCAGCCTCTCCGGCAAGACTCCTCCACTGCGTCCCTCAGAAGGAAGATGGCCTCCGGCTGATTGCAGGTGCACAGTGACAGGACGGACTGAGGAGAGGGCAGGGGAGAGATATCAGGCCCCCCTCCTCCGCTGGCTCTATCACTTTGGCTCGGCTCTAGTCCACGCAGGCTGCTGGGCACTCCCTCCTCTTCACGGGGTCTCTCAGGCTTGGCGTCAGTGACTTCCCATAGGCACGTAGCACGCTGGGGCCTCTTGATCTGGACTAATAAACAACATCATGCTGTTGATTAGTCCAGATCAAGAGGCCCCAGCGTGCTACGTGCCTATGGGAAGTCACTGACGCCAAGCCTGAGAGACCCCGTGAAGAGGAGGGAGTGCCCAGCAGCCTGCGCGGACTAGAGCCGAGCCAAAGTGATAGCAGAGCCAGTGGAGGAGGGGGGGCCTGATATCTCTCCCCCGCCCTCTCCTCAGTCCATCCTGTCACTGTGCACCTGCAATCAGCCTGAGGCCATCTTCCTTCTGAGGGACGCAGTGGAGGAGTCTTGCCGGAGAGGCTGAGGGGTGGCTTATACTCCTAAGGCGCACACGGGCCCGATCAGGCCGCATCATCTGGTGAGTCGTTTCGCTTTGGGGGGGAGTGGTAGTGGCACACCACTTGCCCCTTTCTTATGAACTGTATAGTCATTATTGAAGATCTGAGAAGGCTTGTTGCCTGAGGGACTGGACATTTGAGCGCTATTCTCCTAATCATTGTATATATTTTTGAACCGCCTGATTCAACTGGTGTTAACTCAGTCTCTATTGGCCCCAAGGGCCGGTGCTTTGTATACAAACTATTTTACATTGTATTAATCTTCATTGTGAGCGCTTTTATACGTTTGTTTCCATGTTAGTTAGTGGAGACTTCCGGTGCCCTACGTTCCAGATAACGGAGACTTTGCTGTAATTGTTTGAACACATTTTTAATGTACGGTAGTTCATTTATTCATGGTTATGCATGATTTATTTATTTTTGCTACATCAATTAACCACTTCAGCCTTCAGTCGTTTTCACTTTATGCATCTGAGCAATGTTCACCTCCCATTCATTAGCCTATAACTTTATCACTACTTATCACAATGAACTGATCTATATCTTGTTTTTTCCGCCACCAATTAGGCTTTCTTTGGGTGGTACATTTTGCTAAAAGCTACTTTACTGTAAATGCATTTTAACAGGAAAAATAAGAAAAAAAAAGGAAACAATTCATAATTTCTCAGTTTTCGGCCATTATAGTTTTAAAATAATACATGCCTCCATAATTAAAACCCACGTATTGTATTTGCTTAATAGTCCCAGGTATTACACCGTTTAAATTATGTCCCTAACACAATCTTTTTCCATTTTGCATCCATCACTATTTACAAGCTTATAATAATTAAAAAAAAATTAAAAAAACATTTTTGGGAGGGTGGAATGTAAATTGTAATTTTTTTTTATGTATAATCTGTGTGTATTTTTTTTTTTTTTACATGTAGTTGTAGTTTTACTATTTGGCCACAAGATGGCAGCCATGAGTTTGTTTACAATTACGTCACTCTAAGCATAACATACGCTTAGAGCAGGCATGGGCAAACTCGGCCCTCCAGCTGTTACGGAACTACAAGTCCCACAATGCATTTGCCTTTGAGTCATGACTGTGACTGTCAGACTCCTGCAATGCATTGTGGGACTTGTAGTTCCTTAACAGCTGGAGGGCCAAGTTTTCCCATGCCTGGCTTAGAGGGACGTAGGGGGACGTAAGAGGCAGAAAAAGTGAGGCTTCCGAGAGAAGCCGTCGCTTTTTCTGCAGGGGAAAGGGATCACTGATCGGGCGCCATGGCCCGATTCACTGATCCCTCGGCTAACGAACCGTGGGCTGGGAGAGCGCGTGCACGCGCGCGATCGGCTGCGGGGGGCACATGTGGCCTTCTGGACGTAGCCTCTATTGTGGCTGTTATTGTGGTGAAACCCCTCCCATAGGAAACTGTGAGGACCAGGGTCCTGGCAGTTTCCTATCTGTGAACCTCGTTGCATTGTGGGAAATAACCAACTGCCAAAAAAGCAAGCAGCAGCTACTTCCACTCACATCACCTGCCAGCAGTAAAAATGCAATTATTATTAAACACTGTCTAAATTATTTATACATAATTATTGTAAAAAGTAAGCACTTTTTTATTACATTATTTTCACTGGAGTTCACTGGGAGCGAGCGAGGTACTGAATGCACTTGCTCTCACAATCGCTCCTGAAAGCGATTGCGCTTTGTTAAAAATATTATGGTAGTGGAAAATACTGTGATTCCTATGTTAAAGTAGCAACCCTAGCGATTTAAAAATCTATAGTGTTTTGTGATTTTGCTGAAACAGTGTATTGGGAAAGGGCCCAAAAAAAGCCTGAAGAGAACACTGGGAGATTATACATCAGTATTCTCCCCAGGCTCTTTTAGCCGGGCGCTCCACCCGGCTAGTTTTGGTGACCACCCGGCTGTCATCGGCTCACCACCTCCTATGCTGTAAGCATAGTTGCTCACAGAAGCACCGGCCCTGCATTCTCTCCTTTTGCCCCACCCGGCTACTTTTTCATGCCACCCGGCTACTATTTCATGCCACCCGGCTGGAAAACAATTCTGGGGAGAACACTGTACATGCGATAAAACTATATTACAGTATACAAGTTCTCTCCCTGCAGGGTTGTCCACTGAGTAAGTTGTGCACTTTGAATGCAGAGCTGCTGTTTATCACCCATAAAATTGGTTTAGATCATGCATGAAAACTATGTAATAGAAAAGGAATCCACTCATTTCCTTTGAGAGCAACTGCACATCACTGAAAGGTATGCATCGTTTTACCTAGTAGATTTATGCCTCTAATCGAATCTGCCTGAAATCTATTGCCCCAACATGTCCACTCTAATTTTTGAGTGAGTTTTTGACCTAAACTATTGCTCAGACATGTTGAAAAATTTGGCGTTTGGCCTCATGCTTCCCGCCTTACTTTATATCCTCTAGATCAGGGCTTTTCAACCTTTCCCTAATTGTACGACTTTTACTGCCTGAAAATTTCCAAGGACCACCAGTGTGCGAGTGGACCCGATCAGGCTCAGCTGTTTCTACCAGAGCCCGAGAAGAGAGCTGCTACTGCACATGCCTGCACACCTACAAGGAGATCTTCGGGGGGTCCCAGCACTGGATCCTCTCTACTGAGGAGGAAGCCACTTTAGGATCCAGAGGTTTCCTCCTCCCAAGTTAAGAACCCCAAAGGGGCTTTTTTTTTTTTTTTCATTCTTACAGGTACACTTTTTAAGAAAAGGGGGGCATATGGGAGGGGAAAATCAGGAGGCATAAGTGGGGAAAAGGAATAAAATTAGATTGCTAGCCTACAGATTGCAAATTTAGGTAGCCTCCCCCCACCACCAGAGAGCTGGGCAGTGACTCACCACAACGTTCGACTTCCCCTTGCTCTCTCCTCGTTGTGCTGCTCTGTGGAGTAGTTCAGACTTCATATCAGCGGTAACCTGTCTGCGGTGAAGAGACAGCCAGGCAAAAGGTGTACAGTGACGGCGCGTATATTTCAAATATAGGAAGTGAGCAGCGATGTCACTTCCTGTATGTATACTTGCCGTCTCTGTGCACCGTTCGCCTAGCTGTCTCTTCACTGCTGATCTGAGGTCTGAAGTATGCCACAGGACAGCACAGCAAGGGGTATCCAAACTTTGTGGAGACAGGACCAGGACAAGTGGCAGGCAAACCTGGTGCTACCACCTGGCCAACATCTAAGTACTACTGGTGGTACGCGCACCACAGGTTGAAAAGCCCTGCTCTAGATCATAGGTTTCAAACACAAGACCTGCGGGCTGAATGCAGCCCTCCTTGCCATTCTCGAGCTTCAAATGTTCATCATTGTAAGCAGTAAAAGAGCAACAGTACGCTGCCTTCACATTCAAAGGATCACTATTATTCTAGTTAAAACATTGTCGCTTTGAGCCAAGTTGCAGCAACATGCCATAGGCTGCCCTCTCCACCCCTGAAAAAATCATGTGGCCCCCTCCTTGGATCTAAATCACCCCCCCCCCCCCATATGTTGCTAATAGAAAACACACACACACACACGCACACCTTTCTATCAAAAAACAAAGAATTGATAGCTCAACCTCACCTGGATATACATGCCGTATGCTGAACGGGAGGGTGTTGGAGTAAGGGCAGCCAGCCCTAGGCAGTAGAAATGTTCAAAGGTGGACCAACAGGGCCAATCTGCATCACCCACAGCGATCTGGGAGGTGTTCAAACAATTTATTAAACAACACTTCTCCTCCAGAATAAAAAGCATTAAAATTAACTCAGCCATAGATGAGCATGCAGCCCTCCTGGCACTACAACAGGCCACTTCAGACTTCAATGCGGACCCCTCCCCTACCCTTAATAATCTCTATAGATCTAAACTAGCTGCATATGAACAGATTCTGGTAGCTAAAGCAAACCGGAAAATCCTATTTTCCAAGCAGAAAATCTATGAATTTGGTGAACAGTGTGGGGCTTTGCTAGCTAAACTATCCAGGGAAATGCTTGCCCCGCAGGTTATCCTTAAAATAGAGGATGAGGAGGGCTCTTCTCTTTCCTCCCCTCCTGAGATCCTGCAGCGTTTTGTTTCATTTTACAAAACTCTTTACTCCACAACCTCCACTACCTCTACATTTGCAACTGCGGCCTATTTAGAAACCATTCCCCTTCCCTCCTTAGATGAACCCAGCCAATCACTTCTAGATGCTCCAATAACAATCCAAGAAATCGAAGACGCCATTTCTTCTCTACCTCCCTCCAAATCTCCTGGCACGGATGGCTTGCCAGGGGAATTCTTTAAACAACATAGGTCCCTATTGGCCCCTAAGCTTTTAGCATTATATAATCATGCCCTGGAAATAGGCACTCTGCCGTTCTCTATGAGAGAAGCTCTAATAATCTTAATCCTAAAGCCAGGAAAGAACCCACTACACTGTGAGTCATATCGTCCTATCTCCTTAATCCAGACTGATGTTAAAATACTAGCTAAACTACTGTCACAACGCCTGAACAAAGTAATCACCTCCTTAGTACACCCAGACCAATCTGGTTTTATTCCAGGTAGATCAACCTCCCTGAATATCAGAAGGCTATTTCTTGCCATGCAGGTAGAACACGAGAATGTCGGCACTAGAGTGGTGGCGTCCCTTGACGCCGCCAAAGCTTTTGACACCATTGAATGGGACTTCCTACTGTCTGTTTTACGTCGCTTTAATATCGGCCCCCGCTTTATTGCTTGGGTTAAACTCCTTTACACCGATCCCTTTGCCCGGATCCGAATTAACGGTTGGATCTCTGATGCCTTCCCTATATCCAGAGGCACGAGACAGGGTTGTCCACTGTCCCCCCTTTTATTTGACTTGGCGATTGAGCCCATTGCTGCTCTAATAAGACAAGATCCCCAAATCCTAGGTCTGGCAAAAGCAAACAAAACTGATAAAATCAGTCTATATGCCGACGACATGCTCTTATTCTTAAATGACCCTGGTCCCTCCCTTCAACGTGCTCTTTTCCTTATTGATAATTTCGGACAATACTCTGGGCTACGCATCAACTGGTCCAAATCCTACATTCTCCCCATTGATGTGTTCCCTCCAACCCTGTCTCAGGCCTCTTCCTCCCTTCAATGGGCATCAGAGATCACATACCTTGGTATCAAGATCTCACGTACACCACAAGATTTTACCCCTTTAAACTGGTCACCCCTACTACAATATATAACTGCCAAATTCCTGGCCTGGTCCAAACTTCCCATTAATGTAGCTGGCCGAGCAAACTTATTCAAAATGGTGCTCCTTCCCAAGATACTGTACGTCTCTTGGAATGCCCCGATCTATCTTCCATATGTCACTTTCTCTAAAATAAACGCCCTCCTAACGCAATTTATCTGGGGCTCCATGAGGCACCGCCTCTCTCTCACTACCCTACAGAACCCAAAGGACTTAGGGGGCCTGGCAGTTCCCAACTGTCATCTATACTATTTGGCTTCTCAATTATCACATATATACCATGACCTAACAATAAATAGAGATCGGACATGCTCCCTTATACATGACATCCCCCCCCTTCGTCACTTGGATCCCCTTTCTGTTATTGCTACTGGAGCCAAAAAATCCCCCCATGCCAAGCAACTACCAATAACCTTTCACCAAACCTTAAAGGTATGGGATACTGCACACAAGTACCTCGAGTTAGATGCCCCTCTGAAATTCACCCCATTATGGGAGAATCGTGGCCTCCCTGAACTTCGCAAGCTTCCTAATAGTCGACTATGGTCTGAACGTGGCATCATTTACTTATACCAAGTCCTCGAATCTGGCTCCATCGTTCCTTATGAACAACTAGCAACTACATTCCAACTTCCAGTATCTATGAAGTTTTACTACATGCAACTTTCACACGCCCTTAGAGCCCAGTTTACTGTGCTACCACCTTCTTTATCAGACTCTGCTATACTAAACTTTGTGACTGGCCCCTCTCCCAGTCAGTTAATATCAGTGTTATATGCAGCTATTATGCTGTCTGGTGCCACTCGTAGAGCCTTTACCTGGAAGACTCAGTGGGTGCAGGATCTTGGAGAGATCTCCGATGAAGATTGGGAGGAGGCCCTCGAAGATTCTGCTAGGGTTTCCCCCCACATTCCGGACAGGTTACTTAGTCTCTATGTGATGCATCGAGCCTACCTCACCCCGGTTAGACTAGCCAAATTTCGAACTGGTTACTCACCTCTGTGTCCTAAATGTGCCCTGTCCCAGGGCACCTTTTACCATATGATTTGGTCCTGCCCCGAGGTAAACATTTTTTGGCAGCAAATTGTCAAATTCCTAAATGATAAAATGGGCTGCTCAGTTGCCCTTGACCCCAAACTCTGCTTACTTAACATGGTTCCTCATGACACCCACAATAAGTACACCAAAATTTTCCTCCTCAATGTCCTACATATAGCTCGCAAAGTCCTTACTAGACACTGGATACAACCACAGGTTCCTGAGTTGATTGACTGGAAGAGGGCAGTGAATTTAGTCCTTCCCTTCCATAAGGCCATATATACACGTAGGGGGACTGAACGTAAATTTCATGCTATATGGGATACCTGGGTCAACTCACGCTATACACGTTGTAGAACTTGACTTATCTACTGGATTTTTTTTTTTTTTTTTTTTTTTACATGCACTACATTGCTTTGATGTGGGGGGGTGGGGTAGATTTGTGGGGTATTCGGCCGCTTAATGTATATAATGTTCACTGTTTGTAAGGGTTGCTGTTATATTGTTATGTTATAACATGTCTCTTGTTGGTTAACCCATCCTGCAAACTAAAGATATCCCTCCTGGACTTTCTTACTCTTCTTAATGCCTACATATTATTCTACTGTTCCACTTCATTAACCCTCAAACCTGTTATAAGAAAATATTTTCCGCCTGCGTGCGGTTAATTCAATGCCTTGTATCACACTGCATTATTTCCAATAAAGATGACATGTTAAGTTAAAAAAAAGAAATGTTCAAAGGATTCTTCCGCACACCTTCCATAGGTTAAAACCAACTCCTTATTAAATCATCATAGGAAATAGCAAAAAATAGAGCAGCATGCAAGCTGACGCGTTTCTGACCCTGCTGGGTCCTTAGTCGTAGCTATTGTGACATGCTTCAAGCAATCTTAAATACCCAGAGACCACTCCCACATCCACCACCACACCTCCACAGGTGGCTCAACATTCTTAAAGGGAAATACCCCTGGTGGAAGGAGAATAGATTCCAGCATATTGCACAATTGTTTACATACATATATATAACATATATATCCAGGTGAGGTTGAGCTGTCGATTCTTTGTTTTTTGATACATATGTGTTGGCCGTTTTTGACTGAGCTCCCTCAACCTCAAAGTGCCTCTTATTTATGTGCTGGAATCAGTGCCACTTGGACTGACTTCTGAGATGTCTGCTGGACTGGCCGATGGCAACAGTACCTCCCCAGCTAGCCCTCTAAGGGGCTACCCATTAGATTGATATGGTGATGCCTTGTGGATGTATACTAAAAAGCTGTTAACTGCTATACTGCACAGAGTTATCATCAAGTGCCGTATTCCACACGGAGGAAGAGCCGCAGCTGCCTGCTTTGTTTGGGCTAGTTTGCCCTGCTCCTGCTGAGTATTGCCTGTTGGGGATCGCTTGCTGTCCGGTCCGGAGGACTGTCGCGGCTTCGTTCCATCTGGGCTGCGGGATCGTTTGTCGTCGCTGCCTCTCCCTGAGAGATGACAGACGCTCTGATTGGATGAGCGGCTAGGTGGCTTATCCGGACGTCAGCATGTTCCATCTTGCCATTGGCTGGCGGATGGAGCGGTGGGAGTAAACCTAAATCCCGATTGGAGGCTGCGGCCTGATGCCTTCTGGGTCTTGGAGTACTGTGTGTTCCGGGTGCTCTGCTTAGTGCTGCTAATTAGCGTGTATACTGGAGAAAGGCAGTTATCTAACGAGCGTGGACATTGAGTTTTTGCTTTCCTGATTTTTAAGGGGCTTGTGAGTATCTACTTGATATCTGTTTGAGTTGATTATGTTGAGCCGCTCCGTAACTGTTGAGAATAACATTATATACCGTACATGGATATGGATCTGTGCGGATTTATCAGCAATGCATGTGAGTTAACAAGAATATATGGACATATCCAGCTTTAATGAAGTACTTGTGTTGTAATATTCTGTGATGGACATTTTATATTTGCCTATAAGCCATGTTTTACTAGCATATTACATCTTGGGACTCTATTTATCCAGTATTTAAGGATAAGGTAGTAATTTTTTCATGCAGATAGTTTGAATTTGTCCTGGAAACTGTATAGCCATTGTGGAGACTGATTTGTATGCAATTTGCCTTTGTATTGACCATTTAACTTTATTATATTAATTGGTAATTACCATATGATTGTATATATTTAAATAGCAAATAGAATGGCTTCTGATGGTGGGACCAACCGTGGGGGTTTAGGGGGTATGTCTGCAGACATTCCCAATTCTGCGAATTTAGAGAACATCAGTGAAGATGATGGGGAGGGGAGTGCGGAGTATCACTTAGAGGGGGCTCAAGCGCCTTAGTAAATTTGCATCTGTGTTTTCAGACTCTAATGAAGCCAAACATGTTTCAGGAGATGTTGATCTCAAATTGTTGTTTAAACAATTGGATGCCGTAATGCAGGATGAGACAAGGCTGTGGTGGGATCTGACCAGTTTGAAGCAATATGTTAATGATTGTAGGGTCCCAAGGGGTCTCAGAATTAAGAAGCTTACCACCACAGTCTTCTCTCATAAATTTGTAGTTGAGTGGAGTGAGATACTCACTGAATGTTCGATCAGTCTTATGAGACTTATCATCAGCTATGAAGAACAAAAACTGTTGGACATTGAGTTGAAAATCTCAGAAATTAGATCTAGTATTCAGAAATTTGATTCTACCGAACTACAAGTCCTTCTCAAAAAAATTAACATATCGTGATAAAGTTCATTATTTTCTGTAATGTACTGATAAACATTAGACTTTCATATATTTTAGATTCATTACACACAGCTGAAGTAGTTCAAGCCTTTTATTGTTTTAATATTGATGATTTTGGCATACAGTTCATGAAAACCCAAAATTCCTATCTCAAAAAATTACCATATTTAATCCGACCAATAAAAGAAAAGTGTTTTTAAAACAAAAAAGTCAACCTTCAAATAATTATGTTCAGTTATGCACTCAATACTTGGTCGGGAATCCTTTTGCAGAAATGACTGCTTCAATGCGGCGTGGCATGGAGGCAATCAGCCTGTGGCACTGCTCAGGTGTTATGGAGGCCCAGGATGCTTCGATAGCGGCCTTAAGCTCATCCAGAATGTTGGGTCTTGCGTCTCTCAACTTTCTCTTATCCCACAGATTCTCTATGGGTTTCAGGTCAGCAGAGTTGGCAGGCCAATTGAGCACAGTAATACCATGGTCAGTAAACCATTTACCAGTGGTTTTGGCACTGTGAGCAGGTGCCAGGTCCTGCTGAAAGATGAAATCTCCATAAAGCTTTTCAGCAGATGGAAGCATGAAGTGCTCCAAAATCTCCTGATAGCTAGCTGCATTGACCCTGCCCTTGATAAAACACAGTGGACCAACACCAGCAGCTGACATGGCACCCCAGACCATCACTGACTGTGGGTACTTCCACTGTGGGTACTTCCACTCCGGACTGTGGGCATTTCCCTCTCCCCAGTCTTCCTCCAGACTCTGGCACCTTGATTTCCAAATGACATGCAAAAGTTGCTTTCATCCAAAAAAATGTACTTTGGACCACTGAGCAACAGTCCAGTGCTGCTTCTCTGTAGCCCAGGTCAGGCACTTCTGCCGCTGTTTCTGGTTCAAAAGTGGCTTGATCTGGGGAATGCGGCACCTGTAGCCCATTTCCTGCACCCACCTGTACACGGTGGCTCTGGATGTTTCTACTCCAGACTTAGTCCACTGCTTCCGCAGGTCCCCCAAGGTCTGGAATCTGTCCTTTTCCACAATCTTCCTCAGGGTCCGGTCACCTCTTCTCGTTGTGCAGCGTTTTCTGCCACGCTTTTTCCTTCCCACAGAGTTCCCACTGAGGTACCTTGATACAGCACTCTGGGAACAGCCTATTCAATCAGAAATTTCTTTCTGTGTCTTACCTTCTTGCTTGAGGGTGTCAATGATGGCCTTCTGGACAGCAGTCAGGTCGGCAGTCTTACCCATGATTGCGGTTTTGAGTAATGAACTAGGCTGGGAGTTTTTAAAAGCCTCAGGAATCTTTTGCAGGTGTTTAGAGTTAATTAGCTGATTCAGATGATTAGGTTAATAGCTCGTTTAGAGAACCTTTTCATGATATGCTAATTTTTTGAGCTAGGAATTTTGGGTTTTCATGAGCTGTTTGCCAAAATCATCAATATTAAAACAATAAAAGGTTTGAACTACTTAAGTCGTGTGTAATGAATCTAAAATATATGAAAGTCTGTTTATCAGTACATTACAGAAAATAATGAACTTTATCCCAATATAATAATTTGAGAAGGACCTGTATATGAGGAATTAGATAAACGCACAAAGGAAAGTTTGGCTGAATTGGAGCAGTCTATTATGGAAATTAAGAAAGTAAAGTACCAGAGAGACCTGGAGGACTATAAGACCGAGACGGTTTATGAGTGGGGGAGGTGGTCTACTCAATCTAGACACACCCCGAGACCAATTTCGAAACTTCCACATCCCCGCCACCCTGTGGGTGGTAGGCAGGTATCGTTCAGTTCTCCTGAGGCGTCAGACGCTGCATCAGATGCATCTGGTATATCGGGCGATCGTCAGCTGCGTCTGTCTTCTCGGGAGACGACGCTCATGACCAGAACGGTGCTCTGGCTGCCTCTTTAGGTGTGGACGGAGACAGGATTTTTTACTGTCGACTCCCAAAGGTGAAACTACACAAGAAGAAAAAGAAAGCTGGACATGCCGAAGGAGAACTAGAAGGGCGGGGAGGAGATCACATGGGCGGGGCTCAGACGGTATCCGCAGAGAGACAGAAGGAAGAAATAAGTAATGTGATAAATTTATCTTATGATGTCCTTAACGAACATGTGTACTCTGTTCTGTCACGTGATTTATCTTTTGCTCCAACCAGGCACTTTGACCTCTTCAGCACATTAGTGGACGTGAACTGGTTCGCACGTAGCATTATGCTCAAACTCTTTTCCCACTTTGCACGGTGATTTCGCAAAACACTCAAACGCTAGCGCTTTTGAAAGCGCTAGTGTAATTAAACCCTATGAGCCTGTTCTTACTTGGGCAATTTGCGCAAATCGCAAAACGCAAATGCGTCGCCTGCACCATTTTCAGGCGATTTCTCGGCGATTGCGTTTCAGTGCTATAGAATTGCTAAACGTGATCACGGAAAAATCGCCGCAGTATTCAGTGATTTTTCTGCTGAAAAATCACTCACGCAAAATGCCAGCAGTAAGCGCCGGCGTTTTTGCGCTTTCAAGTGTGAATGGGCCCTAAGTGATTTTTTAAAATTATTTTTATATACAGTAAGTGTTCATCCTAAGCACAAGGTGTGTTCTGTATTGACAATCAAGCGAATCTGAGTGCTGTACTGCAAATCACTGGCTTGTGTTTTAGTTGTTTATTTTGGGACAAACAATAGGTTTACTCCCTGTACAGAGTTTTTCATCTGTAAGTTGCAGTTAGTAGCCCGTCAAGTGGCAAGGTTTTTGATTGTTTCTTTAGCTTTATTTCTGTAAAACTTGTAAATCTTTTATATAGCCTGTATAGCACAAAATAAATGCTGGCGTTGGTACACCACAAGGAATGTCTCCACGATTGCTTTGCATCATGCCTATCCCAGAAGGCAATCGGTAACCAGTACCTTTCTCCTTGTGTCACAATACACATTAATGTCATAGTGTTACATGGCACTTCAGTTAGTCTTTTTAATAATTTTACAACCTGCTAAGCACCACATCATTCCTTTAACTCCTGATATGTGAAAGAAACCTTCCAGAGTTGAAAGGAGTTGTAATTTTCTCATGACTGGATGACTGTGGATTGCCAGTGACCACAATAAAGAATCTTTCATAGCCTTATCCCACCCGCTGGTCTCCTCTGAATGTGATTTATTATTGAGACCACCTGTTGGTGCTTAGTTGAAGTAATACACGATTCTTCAAGTGATGTTGTGTCTGCAAGGTACCAAGTCTAGTTAAAGGGAACCTGTAGTGAGAGGGATATGAAGGCTGACCTTTATTTACTTTTAAACAATGGCCTCAATTCACTAAGCTTTACCAAACACTTTATCAAACGTTTGATAATTTACCTCATGGGTAAAATCTAATTTTGAATTCACTAAGGTGTTATATATTTATCGAATGTTTTATCGATAAAACGTTCAATAAATCTATAACACCTTAGTGAATTCAAAATTAGATTTTACCCATGAGGTAAATTATCAAACGTTTGATAAAGTGTTTGATAAAGCTTAGTAAATTGAGGCCAATGTCCGTTACCTGGTTGTCCTGATGATCCGCTGCCTCTAATACTTTTAGCGATAGACTCTGAACAAGCATGCAGATCAGGTGCTCTGACTGACTGAAGTCTGACTGGATTCGCTGCATTCTTGTTTTGTGTGTGCGATTCAATAAACTACTGACCAGAAAGATCAATCAGCAAGATAGCCAGGCAGCTGGTATTGTTTAAAAGGAAAATCTCAGATCATGCATGAAAAATGTGTAACAGAGGTAGAATACCCTAATTTCCTTGCAAAGTAACTGCAACACCGTAAATGTTCCCATACATGCAACCCCTCTCACCTCAGGTTCCTTTTAAAAGTTTGGGAGAACTGAAACTTGTGAAGCTATGGATAGTGTATTGGTGCACACAGTTATTCTAGTTTAGCGTTAATATTCGTGTAATCCCAGGAGAGGCTGTTTAATATAATTTACAGTAATTAAGCAGTTTGGTTTATGGAGTCATTTTGTTTTCCCCTCTCTTCGGCCTGGAACCCACTGAAAACCGCAAACGCAAAACGCAACCGCTAGCGTTTTGTCTGAGCGGTTTGCAAGCGGATTCATGCGCGTTTTTGGTCGTGTTTTGCAACATTGTATTTTTTTCCCCAGCGGGTGCCTAGCGTTTTGCGTTTTTATCCTGATTGGTCCTGTGAATTATTTTTCATTTTGTTACAGTGTGCTGAACCGCAAAACGCTAGCAAAACCGCTCAGTATAGGTTTTGCTGAGCGTTTCCGCTAGCGGTTCAATACTTTACATTGAAGCGCTAACGCTCCTAAAATGCTGCATGTCCTGCGTTTGCGTTTCTGAGAAACGCAAACGCTCCTGTGGAAGTTGCCCCATCCATTAACATTAGCCCAGTGTTTTGGCAAACTGCTAGCGTATCGCAGTGCTGCCAAAACGCTGCCAAAAGCGCTCCTGTGGGTTCCAGCCCTTACTGTGTGCACAGCAGACACCAATGTACAGCATGCAAGCACAAATGGACGTGCAGGGCTGCTGTTATCCACAAGATGTCACTAGTGTAATTGTAGTAAATAATTCCAGAAGTTGTGCAATGCTTGGTATTTTGGTGAAAATGTGTTTTTTTTCCCCTTTAAAGTCAATACTACATTATCTAGTTACTAACCACCATTTATTTTGTCCTTTTTTAGTCATCTGTTTGTTATATACTATAATTTTCAATATGTCCCTTTTTAAAGAAAAGCATCACCAAATTTACTACATTATCACAGACGTGTGCCTTGCGCTGACAGGGTTATTCTACTGAACACTTAGGGTGCACTTTAATACTTGCTGAAGGTGATGACTTTATCCACTGGAAGCTGAAGGTTCATGTCTATGATCTCTCAGTAGTTAATCAATTCTTTCTCAGAGAATGGTTAGCCAGTAAATGTCTAATAAAGTCAGAGAATCCCTAGAGATACATATTCTTCTACAGCCATTCATAAAGATCTGAATTGCAAGTCTGTAAATGTAACCTAACCTTTTGAACCTATTTTTTTTAACCCCTAAACTACTACTGCATTATGAATCCATAGTCAGATTCTTCTCTGTGTGCCTTGGTAAGTCCCATAAGAGTTTGCTGTCCTTTTTTGCATTGGTGTGAAGGACACACCCCCTATGATGTCATATTCCATCTTCTGTAGCAATGCAGTTGTTTTGAGTGCATTTACGTTTTGGTGAGGGTACGGCGTAAATCACTGAAACTTTCCAACTGCAGTTGGAGTGAAATCAGACATGTCTGACTGCCAGCACTGTGCATTGAAACAGTCGTCGTCCTGCAGACTTTTTTTTTTGTAATAAACTTCCAAGTCTACTTAAAGGAGTCATCAATCATATAGTACTACCTACCCAGGGTTTCCACCAGCCCCTGGCAGCTGTTATGGCCCTCGTTGCATTTCCGCTCTCCGCCACTGGCTCTTGGTCCCCGACGGTGCGTCCTTTACTGCACTTGCTTGAATGCCACTGTCGATCATCTCCACGTGGAGCGGAGCGTACTGCACAGGCGCAGAACTATTGTGCCTGCGCAGTACACCCCGGACCACTTGGAGGTGATTGACAGCGGCGCTCGCGCAGCCTCAGTAGAGTACGACCTGGAGATCGTCCTGCGCACCGTCAGGGACTGGGAGTCAGCGGCTGAGAGTGGAGATGCAATGAGGGATATAACAGCTGCCAAGGGCCGGGGGAAGCCCCCCGGGTTATTAGTAAGGGGGGTAGCACTATATGATTGATGACTCTTTTTTTTTTTTAAAGGAACTCTGAGCAGCTCGTAAAAATGAAAATCTGTTCTTACCTGGGGCTTCTTCCAGCCCCCCATAGCCCACGAGGTCCCTCAGCATCCTCTGGGTCCCCTCCGTGGTCCTGCTGGGGACTTAGGCTGAAGTGGAGAGCAACTGTGCATGGCGGCCTGTCCGTGCTCCCGGATCGATCACGTGAACGGTTCAGTCTTTTGAGAACTGCGCAGGAGGCTTACAGGGACAGGCGCATGATCGAGTTGGGTGAATGGATGGGGCGGCACGTGCACAGTTCACGACTTCAGCCAAAGTCGCCAGCTTAACGGAGCAGCCAGCAGGACCAAGCAGCGGGCCCAGAGGACGCTGAGGGACCTTGCCAGCTATGGGGGGCTCGAGGAAGTTCCGGGTAAGTGCAGATTTTCATTTTTAAAAGCTGCTCTTGGTCCCTTTAAATAAAAACTTGGTGAAAATAACATAATAAAATAGCTTATTTATTTTACAATATTCACTTATAATTTATTTAATCAATGTTTGCCCATTGTAAAATATTTCCTTTCCCTGAGGAAAGATGGTGATATACAAAATGGTGACCTCTTTAGTTCTGCCAGGTGACCTGCACAAAATGTTTGTTACTGAGAGCTCTATGCACAGAGGGAGATATTGCTTTCTTGGAAGGTGAAAAAAGCTGTTATTTCCCACAATGCAACAAGGCAAGCAGACAGCAAACTGTCAGGACCATGGTTATGACATCACACTGTGGGAGGGGTTTCACCACAATATCAGCCATACAGACCTACCTGATGATCTATTAAAGAAAAGTAAGGATTTCTCGTGGGAAAAGGGGGTAGCAGCTACTGACTGAAATGAAGTTCAATTTTTAGTTAAAGTTCCTCTTTAACCATTTCAGCCCGCAGGTATTTTTCACCTTATGGACGAGAAGAATTTTCCCATTTCAGCGCTCCTCCCTTTCATTCCCCAATAACTTTATCACTACTTATCACAAAGAAATGATCTATACCTGTTTTTTTTCCACCACCAATTAGGCTTTCTTTGGGTGGTACATTATGTTAAAGGATACCCGAAGTGACGTGTGACATGAGATAGACATGGGTATGTACAGTGCCAAGCACACTAATAACTATGCTGTGTTCCTTTTTTTACTTTCTCTGCCTGAAAGAGTTAAATATCAGGTATGTAAGTGGCTGACTCAGTCCTGACTCAGACAGGAAGTGACTATGGTGTGACCCTCACTGATAAGAAATTCTAACTATAAAGCCCCATCTATACGATACGATTCTTTGTGCGATTCAATTACGATTCTATTTATGATCCAATTAAATCCGACATGTCCGATCGGGATTCAATTCGATTCAATTCGATTTGCCATTGATTTGCAAAAATTATTTTCTCAGTTTTCGGCAATTATAGTTTTAAAATACCACATGCTACCGTAATTAAAATCCATGAAAACAAAGCCGATAGCGTACAGGAAAATAACATATGCTCACGGGAGTCCATTTTGGCTCAAAATTCCTAAATAGTACAGGGGTAGTGGTGAGTATTGCCACATACATTTAATAAAATCTAATAGACTGTATATTTTTATTGATAAAAAGCTGAAAGCACAAAAATTCGAAGACCTATTGCTATTTCAGTATTGTCAGGACGGGTGTCATTGCTTATCCCCCCCCACATACACACATACATCGTATTGCTACCAGCTGCGTGCTGAGTGCACGGTGAGTGGGGTGTAGCTGGCTCTTAGACCCCAAACAATGAGCATAGGTCTAGGACGCACAAGTGTGCGATAATGACAGATACACTGCCAATGGGGTGGGAGATTTAGGGTACAACCACTCGTGACTGAGATATGAGGTCAGAAAAGAGCCGATAAAATATCGTTATGACTCACGGTCTGTCTGAACCCTCAATGGTCACCTATGTCTTTCTCCCACACCTGGTGTAATTTTACTATTTGGCAAATCCTTTGAGCAAATCCATTTAGCGTACAATACGCTACATAGAAAACAATGTGTTGCTGCATTGTAACTAGGGAAGTGACGTAGGCTTCAATGGAAGCCTGCGATTACCGTGCCCTGCGGGAAGATTGATAAATCTAACATTGGGAGGCGGCTCTATTTAAGAATAACCACTGTTTTTGAACAAAAACAGTGTTTTTCGGCGTACATGTACATGGGACTGTTGTCCCCTGCAGCCAATCCCCCCCTGATACCAGCAACATCGCGATCACGGGCATTTGCCTGCACAGTCGCGTGCAAAGCACCCAATACTGCACGGACGTGACTACCTCGTCACTGCGGTTGTAGCAGCTGCCGCTGCGAGGCTTGAGTCCGCGCGGCATAAATGGTTAAAGAACACCTGAAGTGAGAGGTGTATTGAGGCAACATTTATTTCCCTTTAAGCATTACCAATTTCCTTGATAATCTTTCAGACATCAGTAGTGTCTGAATGACACACCTTAACCACTTAAGGACCGGGCTCACTTTCAGCTTTCTGTGCTGAGTGGACTCTACAGCCCACAGCACAGATCGTAATTGAGCCAGGGCGACCAGACTCACCCCCCCCCCTTTTTTTCCCCCACTAGGGGGATGTCCTGCAGGGGGGGTCTGATCGCCGCCGGCCATTATGGTTCAGCGGGGGGGGGGGGGGGGGCTCCTCAAAGCCCCCCTCCGCAGCGATTTCCGCCCTCCCTCTACTTCCCTACCTCTCCCGTGGCTTGTGGGCTGCGCAGGACGACTATCCGTCCTGCGCCGTGTAGTATAGGCTTCAGCCTATCAGAATGCGGCGATCCCTGGCCAATCAGAGGCCGGGATCGCCGATCTCCTTTACGGCAGCGCCGTATGATGTAAACAGTGTTTACATTACGCGTGCGAGCCGCGATCGGCAGCTCGCACAGTGTTCACGGAGACACCCTCCGGGAAACCACTAACGACCCGCCGACGCCTATCGGTGTTAGGCGATCGTTAAGTGGTTTTTAAACAAGCATGCAGTCAGATCTGCATGCTTGTTCAGAGTCTATGGTTAAAAGTATTAGAGGCAGAGGATCAGGAGGACGCATACATGATAAAAATGCACCTGGAAAAAAGGACGCAGTAGATTGGTGCTAGTAAAATAGTTAAAATTAGGGAAAAATTTACTAATGAATTGTGATAATAAAATATTGGTAATCTTTTATATTTGATTATGACTAAGTAGGTGCAGTAGTTCTGCGCCTGCGCAGTATACTCCACACCACGGGCGAGAGATTGACAGCAGCGCAGGTGCAGTAGAGGACGACCTCGCAAGGTTGGCCTTGCCACTGGCGGCTGGGAGCAGAGCTGCTGCGAGGGACATGTTGGCTGCATAAATGTCACTTTTTTAAAGGGGAACTGAAGTAAGAGATATACGGAGGCTGCCATATTTATTTCCTTTTAATCAATACCAGTTGCCTGGCGGCCCTGCTGATCTAATTCTCTGCAGTAGTATCTGAATAACACCAGAAAGAAGCATGCAGCTAGTCTTGTCAGATATGACTTTAAAGTCTGAAACACCTGATCTGCATGCTTGTTCAGGGGCTATGGCTAAAAGTATTGGAGGAAGAGGATCAGCAGGATAGTCAGGCAACTGGTATTGCTTAAAAGGAAATAAACATGGCAGCCTCCATATTCCTCTCTCTTTAGTTCCCCTTTAAGATGCCTGGATAGTCCCTTTAACTATTCCACTACCATATACAATGCATTGCTGTTCTGTTCAATTGTCTTTTATATGTGACCCATTGCCTTGTTACTATTTTTGTATTCTCTAAATATACAGCGCCATAATGCAATGCTGGCACTATAGAAATCCAAAGTCATTATAGTGGAAAGTATATGTAACATATAGTGCATGAATTAATACTGGTGCACCAGTAGATGGCAGTACAAGTCAGAAAACTTACATAATCTAAGCATAATATAGTCCTGTGTGTCTCTAGCACTGATGCTATTAGAATACAGGAAGAGTCACTGTGCTGGTTCCCATACACTGTTTTCCAATAAACCAATTTGAGTCCACAGATTTTGATCCAGCATTGCATTTAGAATATTTTTGGTAATGTAAGTAAAATGTTTTCTGTATAGATGATGAAGAAGCACTTTAAACGGGTGACTGAGGTTGAATTCATAATGGCTCGTTAAGTAAAAGCTTTTTTTTTCCGGTGGTGCGCAGTGTTCTTGCATCAGTATCTCAGCTGTGGATACCATCTTCTTAATAAAATGTAATCTAAACAATACTGAAGTGCAATTTGAAATGCCCATGTAGGAACCAGCTAAGCACACAAATACACAGAAGTTTCATCTGAACTTTTCTATACTTTTTTAATTCCTAAGTGCTTTAGTTCCACAAATGTGAACTCTATTAGAGTTGCAGAACTGAAGGCTTGCGGAAGAGAGTTTAACTTGCGGAACTGAAGACCCAGACAAGCTTTTGTTTTGGAGCCGCAGTACACATTTCAGTCTTTCACAATGATTGATTTTGTCTGTTCCCACTATTAAATGATCAGACCCCCAAAATCAATCAGAAATTATCATTTTTAAATACAGGATTCCTGGTAGTTTTGATCAAAATGATCATATTTGATAAAAATGGATTAAAGGACATATGAGGCGAAGAAATAAATCCATCTGTACTTGGGGATTCTTCCAGCCCCTAGAAGTCACATGTGTCCCTTGCTTGCAGGTTCAGTCTTCTCCAGGTCCCGTTGACAGCTTCTGTAGTATTGTCCCCGTCCCCCAACGGGTTGGCATCTACGGGTTACCGCAACAGGTTGGCATGCGCTTGAGTGCACCACTGTAATCGGGAGTGTACTGTGCCTGCACAGTACGCTTCCTGCGATGTGGGGGAGCTTGCGCAGCCCACGCCTGCGCATGTGCAGAAGGGTCTGCAATAATGAAAAGGCTGCCAGGGGGACCTGGAGAAGGTCCTGCGGCAAGGGACACACATGACTTCTAGGGGCTGGAAGAAGATACAGGTAAGTATAGATAGATTTAATTTCTAGACAGGCACAGATGAAACTGGATAGATTTAACAGCTATCTAGGCAAATTAGAAAAATAAAGAGATTGGCTTTCAAATGGATGAAAAAAATAATTTGGTGCCTGGGATGTACTGGCTGTACAGACTATATTAGAAATAGGGAACATGAAACCAATCACAACAGAGTTGAATAACTACGGAGTAGAAATAGCAGCTTTCTAGGTGTGTAGACTGGAAACAGGTGAAATTGGGGAGAACAAAATGGACTTCTACCATCATGCAGACGGCAGAGCAAGTGATCTGTGGCTGGCAGAGAGTGGTGCGACGTTGGTGAGCTGAAATGTATGCTCTGGCAACCACAACAGCATCAAAACAGGGCGTAGATTTCAACTATCGTCACCCTTAACTGCTTAAAAAACACATTTTTCATACTCTGATAAGCATATCAGATCGTTTACCAAACAAATGTAAACTTAGCTGCTTTTCTTCTCACAGCCACTGCTGCTGAGGAGCCCGATCTTGGTCTGCTTCTTGGAATATCTCTCTTCCTCCCACTTGGTCAGGCTCCCAAACTCTATATTGGTACAAAGACCTGGGCAAAAGTGACCGACAACCACAAGCCAAGCCAGTTCATGCTGCATATGGTAATATTGCATGGAATGTGGGCATGGGATGGCGACAGGGGCTTAAAGGATACCCGAGCTGAGGTGCTCTGTTAAAATAGTGGCTACTGTAATGTGCGGACAGGAGTCCTGATGCTTACCACTCTTCATGATCATTCCTGTGCTCCACCGGTCTGCTGCAAAAGGACCCATTAGCCGGTCAAGACCGGTTAGACAGGCAGCCTATTGGGCCAATCAAAGGGCGGTGATTTTGTCCTACAATGTCACTGGACCTGACGGGGTGGGTCCAGAGTGGGACAATTGGAGCAGCCGTTCGTTTTGGGGTAGCGCGAGTAAGTTAGTAGTGCATGGTACAGCATTAGCATTCTTACTTTGAAAATGTTACTTGCGCTGCCACACTGAGCTGCGCTGCTTGAGCGGTGTAGCTTAGTGAATCAACCTCTACTGATTTGTATGTGAGCCAGATGTAGCTATCAAAAGAGCCACATCTGGCTCCCGAACCATAGGTTCCCCACCCCTGACTCATAGGGATAGTTGATATGCAAAGTCACAAAACATGGTGTATTGATAATGTTTAGGGATTTCCTTGGTAAATGGGAAGAGAGAGGTATAAGAATGCAGAAAGCCGATTTGTTCTACATAAAGAAACCTGTAGAACTGGAGAACAGAAGCTGCTATTTGGCATCTTGAATCTAAGAAAGAGTCCTCCATATTTTAGACCAAGAACCTTTCTACCATTCTTAAGGGTACTAGAGGGCTGAACTAGCAAAATGTAAATACAGCGTTTGATTGCACCTAGGTACACTAAATATACAGGTAGTCACCGACTTATGAATGACCCCCTGATATTAAAAGTGGGAACAATTAAAATAAATATGTATTAAAAAAAATCCATCAATTAAAAAATTTCAAATTTTTTTTTAAACTCGCTAAAATGACAATTAGTTGTGGTACAGTACACTATATAGCGAGTTACGAGTTCTGTGAAATTATCACCATACAATCATCACTAGGACAAGAGGAGGCACAAAGGGGGATGGGGGGCAGATGGGATCACTGATGGCACAGGAAACAGAGGTGATACAGGGGACACTAGAGGCATATAAGGAGGTACAGGTGACAGTGTTCTGACTTAAGAACAGATTCAGGTTAAGAATGAAACTACAGTCCCTATCACATTCACTAACCAGGGATTACCTGTATTACATTTTCTCAATTAAAACCTGTCCTGCATGAAATAAACCAAGTATCATGTAAAATGTGCAGTTGTCATGTATACCCTACAGTGTGCAGCACAGAAAAGAAAAATGCAAAATGGGGGCGTGGTCACAACAGGTTGCTTGTACGGCACTTAAGAGGCATATTTAAAAGTACAATTGTGAGGTGAACTCAGGCTAAAAGCCGCATACTTACCTAAAAAGAGGGAAGCCTCTGGATCCTGTGGGCTCTTACCATGCCGTCCTCCATTGCTGCTTGTTAACCCCACAGAGAAATCCGACAAGGGCTTGTCTGATAGAAGATTGAGGAAGTGCATCTCTTCAGGTTTGAGCACTGCCATACTGCGCCTGCGTGTTGCCTGATCTTCTGGAGGGTCCCGGCGAGTGGTGAGGACGACTTGGAAAGCCTCTACAGCAGTGATGGCTAGCCATGGCACTCCAGCTGTGGTGGAACTACACGTCCTATGAGGCATTGCAATACTCTGACAGCTGTAAGCATTACTCGGGGAGGCAGAGGCATGATGGGATTTGTAGTTTTGTCACAGCTGGAGTGCCAAGGTTAGCCATCACTGCTCTACAGGATCCAGAGGCTTCTCTCTACTTCGGTCAGTATGTAATTTCTGGCCTTATGCTAGGTATACACCATACAATTTTCTGGCAGATTTACCTGCCAGATCTATTATTTCCAACATGTCCGATCTGAATATCGATAGATTTTTTGTTTTTCCGATCGATTTCCATAGCTGTGACTGGAAATCGATCGGAAAAACAATTGGAAAATCGAGAAATCAATCGAAATTCAGATTGGACAAGTTGGAAATAATCGATCTGGCAGGTAAATCTGCCAGAAAATTGTATGGTGTGTACCTAGCATAAGGTTTGCAGCAAATCTGTATTCAGGCAGATTCCAATCATGTAAATAGATATGCAACTAATAACGGTAAGAAGATATCATAGTTACAAAGTCAGTTTGGTTTAAAAAACAAAGACATCTGTCCAAGTTTCACCAGGAAAAAAAAAAGTAAAAGATTTCACTGAATGACTGGAAAATTCCAATGATATCCACACAGTGCCAGTAGGCAGACAGCAAAGGCCAGCAGATGTCAAATGAGTCTCTTTCCAATAATAACCAACATAATCAGATAAAGTGTCTTCACATCCAAAAATATAGGATTAGCCAGTGTGTCCACCTGCATATCATAAATGGGGTGAGTGGCAAGCATAATTTGAGTCCCCCCCCCCCCCCCCCTATATATTATTTGCAGTGCCTTCAAAGTGACAAATATGCAGGTTTACCCCTCCCCAAATAGAAATATGCAAATATGCAGAGCACTGTCAAAATAATAAATATGCCCCCCCCCCCCTTCTCTTCCATATAGCAATATGAAGAGTGCCTTCAAAAAAAAAAAATATGCCGCACAGAACATAGTAATAAAAGAAATATCACAACATGCAAAGTGTTTTCAAAATAACAAATAGGCAGCCCTCTCCCCAGCAGCAATATGCAGTGTACCCCCGAAGCAATAATACACAATGACTACAAAAAATGTGTGGTGCCCCCAAAAGGCGTTTTGGCAAAAGAGTACCCTACCCCACGTATAACTCAGGCAGTGACCTCATAACGGGAAAAGTGTCCTTCAAAAGTCGTTGGGCAGAGTGCCCCCTAATCAGGCAGAAGTGAGGAAACTCACTTTAGATTTTTTTTACACACCTACGTAGATTGAAGGCTCTGGATACTAGGAGACTCGAAGCACTTCAGGGATGCAGCCACTTAGGGCACACTCCACAGGCGAACAGGTTCATTAGGGAGTATTGCCCAAAGACTCCTTAATATTTTACTTACTGGCGTGTGCCGGGATTTGAACCGCTACAGCGCACATTGGGAGGTCACAGTTTTAGGCCATAAGTGTTTTGGTTTTTTTTTTAGGGGGGGGGGAGGTGCTCATATGTGGGTTGGCCTAAGTTCCCTTTATTCTTTACGAAAGCTCTACCTGGAAAGGGTCTTTATGTAAGTAAGCTTCAAGGCTGCCGACGGCATCACAGGGAGGAGGGGTGTATGGTGCCTGAGTGAATCGGGAGGCCCAGTGAACTGTACAACACACATCGGGCGTTAGCTGCAGTGTACTTACGTGTGCATTGATACAGTGGAGAGGCTTTCTATTGTGCAGAGTAATGATTTTCCCGCCTATATACAGCAGATTCGATCACTGTGATCGTATCTGCTTTTAAATCGTTGCGCAAACGCTGACCCCGTTGATCTGTCCGTGCGGAAGATTTTGCTTGATCACTGGTGGGTCGGGAGTGCGTCGATAGCGGCGTTCGAATGACCGACTACCAGCGCTAGCGGCAATACATTACCTGTTCCGATGGTGCGTGTCCCCGCAGTCATTTCTCCGCGCTGAGCTCCGGCTGGCTTCACTTACTTCCTGTCCGGACAGTAAGTGTAAACAGTAGAGCGCCCTCTGTTTGTTTAAACTTCCCCCGACAGGAAGTAAAGTGAAGCTGGAGCCCAGAGCGAAGAAGAAGACAGCGGAGACAGTGGCAGCTCCACAGATAGTGAATCTGTTTCATAGTGAAATCGATTCAAAATCTGTTTGCAGTAAAGGCAGCCAATAGATCCCGCTTTGATCAGATTCGATGACAGAGGGATCTATCTGCTGGTCGATCTGGTGGCAATGGGCCAGTGTATGGCAGCGTGTCTATGCAGCACTCAGAGAACTTAACTTTCTGTGCTCCACTAGCTATGTATTGTATCCATGCGTTCTGTCTATGACAGCAGCTTCCTCTCTCGTCATGTGATCCAACGTTGGGCCATGCGATGAGAGGTGGCTCTGTTTTTTTTTTTTTTTGCTTTCTTGACTCCTGTTGCATGCAACAGGAGCCCGGAGTAAGCAAGCTTTATGCCCATGCACGGAAAAAGTGGAAGTACATAAACACCATACAAAAATGTGCATGAGCAGCCCCGGGCCCCACAAAAGCAGGGCCCTTTCCGGTGTTCCCCGAAGGGAACCTCCTCCTTTGCCTTCGGCGCAGGGGGCTTTTGGGTCCTCCAACACCCGAAGGATAGGAGGACCCCCCAAATGCCCAGTGGTTGCCCAAAGGGCCTGGGTCATGTGGACGCCCACATGGTCCGGGTAGCTCCCCCGAGAGGGAGCCAGGTGGAGACCGAAGTCCCCAGTGCCAGCAAGCTGGCCCCGACCTTGCAGCTAGCGTTATAAAAATTCCGCACTCTCCCTACCTCTGTATCAGAGGCAGGATGCATGGAGACAATGGCCTCTATTCACTAAGCAGTTTAGACTAGTCTACAGATGTTTTTTAGTCTACTGATGGTTTGGTGTAATGTTTTAGACCTGTTTTTAGACCTTGTCTAACATTCAGTAATTACACAATTCACAAAGGCAAACAAGGAGTAACCACTCCCACTTTTTCTGACAGAGATTAGACCAGCTGATTTCTGTAGATAAAGTAATTCTGTGAGGTATTTTAGATGGGAGGATGGAACCTTTTGAATTAATTATGCAGGAGTTTAATTGTATGCAGAGGAGAGCTCATCAAAATAGAAGGATGTCAGTCATAGATACTCGTATGTGAATTGCATCTTTTCATCAATTCCCCTGCTTTACCCACCTAATTACTAAATGTTTTAGACCAGGTCTAAAAACAGGTCTAAAACATTTGGTGATAGTGAATTCCCCTTTGATGCAACTGACCAAACCATCAGTAGACTAAAAAAACCATCAGTAGACTAGCCTAAACTGCTTAGTGAATTGAGGCAATTAATGGATCGCTGGGGTAGCCTGGAGAGGCGAGTCTGTCTGCTGCAGTCGACACTGGCTACTTATACTATACTTGGGGGGGGCACACATACTGGCTATATATATCCGTGCGTGCACGTGCAAACGTATGTGCACTTTAAAGGGAACTTGAGACTTATGCTGCATACACACTTGGGATAAGTCTTTGGAAAAGGCAAGATCACAGACCAATTTTACCCACTTCCATGTAGTATGAGAGCCATACTCTACACAGTCTATTCTATGGAGCTGCACTCCCCATCAGATAAAATCTTTGCAAGATGCTGCACACAAAGATGCTGTACACATTCAAAAGATCATTATTTGCAAAAGATCTCTTCCTGCAAAAGATCCATTCCTGCAAAATGCATGCATAGTCTGAGATCTGCAGATCATCATACACACTTCATCTGCATATCTGGCAATCATCTGCAAATCTGAAAATCCATCCTGGTGCATCTGATCTGCAGATGATTGCCTGTTAAACAAGGTGTGTATGATGATCTGCAGATCTCATAGACTATGAATGCATTTTGCAGGAATGGATCTTTTGCAGGAACAGATCTTTTGCAGATAATGATCTTTTGAATGTGTACAGCATCTTTGTGTGCAGCATCTTGCAAAGATTTTATCTGATGGGGAGTTCAGCTCCATAGAATAGACTGTGTAGAGTATGGCTCTCATACTACATGGCAGGGGGTAAAATTGGTCTGTGATCTTGCCTTTTCCAAAGACTTTTATCTCAAGTGTGTATGCAGCATAAGGCCACATACACACATCAGACCATAGTCTTTCGAAAATGAAAGATCACAGACCAATTTTTACCCCCTTCCATGTAGTATGAGAGCCATACCTACACAATCTATTCTATGGAGCTGCACTCCCCATCGGACAGAAATCTTTGCAAGATGCTGCACACAAAGATGCTGTAGACATTCAAAAGATCAGTATCTGCAAAAGATCTGTTCCTGCAAAAGATCCATTCCTGCTAAATGCATTCATATTCTATGAGATCTGCAGATCATCATACACACCTTGTTTAACAGACATTCATCTGCAGATCAGATCCACCAGGATGGATTTTCAGATCTGCAGATGATTGTCTGATCTGCAGATGAATGTCAGTTAAACAAGGTGTGTATGATGATCTGCAGATCTCATAGACTATGAATGCAATTTGCAGGAACGGATCTTTGGCAGGAACGGATCTTTTGCACATACTGATCTTTTGTGTCTGTACAGCATCTTTGTGTGCAGCATCTTGCAAAGATTTTTTTCTGATGGGAAGTTCAGCTCCATAGAAAAGACTGGGAAGGTATGGCTCTCATACTACATGGAAGGGGGTAAAATTGGTCTGTGATCTTTCATTTTCAAAAGACTATGGTCTGATGTGTGTATGTGGCCTAAGGCCTCAGTGTCGCTGGAGAGCATAGAGCACTCTACCAACCATGCAATGCTCAGTGCTGAATGTTTAAAGAGACTCTGTAACAACAAAAACCTTCCCTGGGGGGTACTCACCTCGGGTGGGGGAAGCCTCCAGATCCTAATGAGGCTTCCCACGCCGTCCTCTGTCCCACGGGGGTCTCGCTGCAGCCCTCCGAACAGCCGGCGACTGTGCCGACTGTCAGTTCAATATTTACCTTTGCTGGCTCCAGCGGGGGCGCTGTGGCTGCATTCGGCTCGGAAATAGACGGAAATACCCGATCTCCGTCGGGTCCGCTCTACTGCGCAGGCGCCGGAAACTTGCGCCTGCGCAGTAGAGCAGACCCGACGGCGATCGGGTATTTCCGCCTACTTCGGCGCCGACAGCCATCAGAGCGCCTGCTCAGGAGCCAGGAAGGTAAATATTGCGTCACGGCTGTACGGAGGGCTACAGCGAGACCCCCGAGGGACGCAGGACGGCGTGGGAAGCCTCATTAGGATCCTGAGGCTTCCCCCACCCGAGGTGAGTACCCCCCAGGGGCCGTTTTGTCGTTACAGTTCCTCTTTAATGAAGTAAGAGGGATGTGGAGGCTGCCAGATTTCCTTTTAAGCAATACCAGTTGCCTGGCTATCTTGCTGATCCTCTTCCTCCAATACTTTGAGCCATTGACCCTGAACAAGGATGCAGCAGATCAGACGTTTCTGACATTGTCAGATTTGACAAGATTATCTGCATGCTTGTTTCTGGTGTGATTAAGATACTACTGCAGCCAAATAGATCAGCAAGGGCTACCAGGCAACTGGTATTGTTTAAAGGGAATCTGAAGTGAAAGAAAATGGAATTGTTTGTGTATTACAGCTAAGAAATATAACATTAGTGGCAAAGAACAGTCTCTCCTATTGTTTCCAGTACAGGAAGAGTTAAAGAGACTCTGTAACAACAAAAACCTCCCCTGGGGGGTACTCACCTCGGGTGGGGGAAGCCTCCGGATCCTAATGAGGCTTCCCACGCCGTCCTCTGTCCCACGGGGGTCTCGCCGCAGCCCTCCGAACAGCCGGCGACTGTGCCGACTGTCAGTTCAATATTTACCTTTGCTGGCTCCAGCGGGGGCGCTGTGGCGACTTTCGGCACGGAAATAGACGGAAATACCCGATCTCCGTCGGGTCCGCTCTACTGCGCAGGCGCCGGAAACTTGCGCCTGCGCAGTAGAGCAGACCCGACGGCGATCGGGTATTTCCGCCTACTTCGGCGCCGAGAGGCATCAGAGCGCCTGCGCAGGAGCCAGGAAGGTAAATATTGCGTCACCGCTGTACGGAGGGCTACAGCGAGACCCCCGAGGGACGCAGGACGGCGTGGGAAGCCTCATTAGGATCCTGAGGCTTCCCCCACCCGAGGTGAGTACCCCCCAGGGGCCGTTTTGTCGTTACAGTTCCTCTTTAAAGGGAACCTTAACTGAGAGTGATATGGATGTTTCCTTTTAAACAATACCAGTTGCTTGTCAGTCCTGCTGATCTCTTTGGCTGCAGTAGTGGCTGAATCACACACCTGAAAATAAGCATGCAGCTAATCCAGTCTGACTTAAGTAAGAGCACCTGATCTGCATGCATGTTGAGGGGCTGTGGCTAAAAGTATTAGAGACACAGGATCAGCAGGGGAGTCAGGGAACTGGTATTATTTTAAAAGGAAAAATCCATATCCTTCTAGGTTTAGGTTCAGTTTCTTAGGCTTAGGTTCTTTAAGAAACTTCACTTGTCTATGCAAAAGAGCTTCTCTGAGCTTTGCAACTAATTTAGAGAGCTAATAGCACTAAGGCCCAGCGCACACCAAAAACCGCTAGCAGATCTGCAAAACGCTAGAGGATTTTGAAGCAGATTTCAGAGCGATTCTAGGCATGTTTTCTAAAGATGACTAGCGGTTTTTGGTTAGCGTTTTTGTGTAGCACATTTCTAATATGGTTACAGTAAAGCCGTTACTGAACAGCTACTGTAACAAAACTGCCTGGAAAATCGCTCTGATTTAGCGTTTTTCAGAACGGTTTTCCACTTTCCTATACTTTACATTGAGGCAGAAACCCCTCAAAAATCTAAAAAAAAAAATGCTGCAGCCCCTGAGTTTGCGTTTGTGGAAAAAAACGACCCGCTCTGGTGTGCACCATCCCATTCACTTTCATTAGCCAAGCGGTTTTCCCCCTGCAAGCGTTTTAAAAACCGCACCAGAACCGCTCTGGTTTGCACCAGCCCTAATTTAGAGACTCATTTAGAGACTAATCGCACAGAGAGCAGTGCTATTTTCTGAAGCACTTATACATCAAAGAAACATTGAAAGACCACTTCAGATAACATTTGACTGCAGAGAAGTTCAAAGGGTCATTAGCTCTGCCCTGTTTCATAGTTTCAAATGCAGAGTGGCGATTGTAAACTGCAAATAGGACAGAATGATGCAATGTGGATAAAAATATGGCAGCCTCCACAGTCTCCTCGCTTCAGGTTCCCTTTAAAGTTTTTACTGTATTTTCTGGTCTGGAGTAATAAGGCTCTGTATGAGAGACAAGAGGCTATATGCTAAAACTCTTGTTATTTAGCAAGTAAATGGTATGATGGCTTGTACTTATCTGCAGATCTTTACCCTCTTCACAGAGTTATATAATATGGGCTGCCATTGAATCTTTAGAAGAGGGTAAGCCCTGTGATGGACTTAAATGCTTTTAAAAAGAGCGGCATATATTTTTAAAGGATTTGGTAAGGCTGTCATTGTCTGAGCTTTTGCCTTACTTACCGTAAATCCTTTAACTGCAGGGCTATATGCTGTCTCTCCAGTTAGTGCCAGCAAGTCCTTAAAGTGAACCTCCGGACTAAAAATCGACTCAGCAGCACTGAAAAGGCTTGCTGTTACTTTAACAGTTTCACAGCATCAGAACTTTGTTTCTCTTAAACAAGCCTCATTTTTAGCTGCACAGAAGAAAACTGCCCGGGCCTTTTTCCCCTGATGCTGTGCAAAGCATGATGGGATTTCTGATGTTGTTCTCGTTCTGCTGTTTTGGTGCAATTTTTTTTTTTTTTTTTTTTTTTTTTTACATTTTGAATTTGACATTTGAAGCCTAGCGTGTGCAGCTGGGAGGGGTGATCAGCACAGAGGACAGTTTGAACTGTGATTCCTGCTTCTTGTCACCTGCTTTCAACCAAAAAGATGGCAGCCCCCATGAATCAAACATTTGCGTGTTCTTTTAAAACCGGGTGAGTAAGAGATTATATTACCTATCTATTCTAATTAACATAACTAATGTAACTTGATGACAGTATGTTTTGTTTAGGCTGAAGTTCCCCTTTAAAGTGAACCTTAAGTAAAAAAAAAATGAGTTTTACTCACCTGGGGCTTTCCTCAGCCCCTTGCAGCTGTCCGTGTTGCCTCGCTCCGATCCTCCTGTCCCCGCCGGCAGTGTCCTGTACACTGCTATTGCGGCCTTCCTTGGTGCAATAGCAGTATAGAGGGCGCTATTGTGGCTGGGAACGCGAAGAATCACTTGCGTTCCCAGCCTGTTGGCTCCTGATGCCGAAACCGGAAGTAGCTGCCGGCGGGCACAGGAGTATCGGAGTGAGACTGCGAGGGCACCGGACAGGGGGCTGATAGAAGTCCCAGGTGAGTAAAACTTTTTTTTTTTTTGACTTAAGGTTCACTTGTTCCTCAGTCTGGTAATGCCAAGCTTTCCCAGGAAGCAGGGTGGATTTCACCTGAGATTTGTCTTTTTGGGTTTCTTTCTTAAGTTACAGTGGTTTGCAAAAGTATTCGGCCCCCTTGAAGATTTCCAAATTTTGTCATATTACTGTATTTGTACTGACATTAGATTACACACATTTAGTCATTAGCACTCATCAGGTAAGGTCATGGGCAACTGACTGCACTCAAACTAAAGGGGGCTGAATAATTACGCACACCCCACTTTGCAGTTATTTATTTGTAAAAAATGTTTGGAATCATGTATGATTTTCGTTCCACTTCTCACGTGTACACCACTTTGTATTGGTCTTTCATTAAGAATTCCAATAAAATTGATTCATGTTTGTGGCAGTAATATTGGTTTAGAAGTAATAGAGCAGTCAATGGGATTTGGGTGTTAGGCAGAGCTGAACTGTAACCTGGCTGTAAACTGTTCACTTTACACTGCGTGGCAGAGAGACACACACAGACAGGAACACCGAGCTTCAACTGATGATTATTTAAACACATTTGAAGCTATATTTCTGCTTTCTATTATTCTGAACACATTCCAGTCACAGTATGAAGTCTGGTGCACACCAAGAGCGCTTCTGAGCGCTTTTAAAAACACTAGCTCTTTGAAAAGTGTTTGGCTAATGTATTTGTATGGGAAGGATCACACCAGAGCGAAGTTTTTTTTTTTCCCAAATGCAGGTTCTGCAGCATTTCTGAGGCGATTCAGCCTCAATGTTAAGTATAGGAAAAGTGGAAAATCGCTCTAAAAATGCTAGAACCAAATGAATTTTTCCAAGCGTGTTTTTTTTTTTTTTTTTTTTTTTTTTAAAGCTGGTCACTTCCAGCTCAAACTTTTCTACACCAAAATGCTCCAAAAATCACTAGGCATACCTAGAAAGTTGCTAGGCACATGCCTGAAATCGCTATGAAAAATTTCCAAAAACCAGGGCTGTGGAGTCTGTACAAAAATCCACCGACTCTGACTCCTCCGTTTAGGATTCCACTGACTCTGACTCCTCTAATTTGCATATTACAACCTTGTTGATTGAAAGTATGTAACATGAAATTTGTCTCTTAACTGCCAACACTTAGGAATTTTAAAAGACAACTGAAGTGAGAAGGATATGTAGACTGCCATATTTATTCCCTTTAGTCTTATGCTGCGTACACACTTGCGATAACTATCGTTTGCAAGGAACGATAGTTACCAGACGAACGATATTGGAAAGATTGGAATGCAACGATGGGATGCAGCGATCATCATACACATTGTAACGATCGTTCTCGCGGAAAAGAACGATCAGAAGGAAATGTTGCGTACATATTTAGATAAAATTAGAAAAAAAACACTAACATGGGGTTACAATAGATACAAATATATGATTGTTAACTTGAAAACAAAGTTTAATTGAAATGAGCAATGTAACAATCTTTACGGCTGCGCTACAAAGAAAGTACTGAAGCTGGGCAGAATCCAACGCAGGCGCATTGGCCCTTGTAACGATCGTTCTCGGCCGATGTCTGTACACACTATAGTTTTCCAACGATTGTCGGTAGATACGATCCGTCAGGTTGGATATCTTCATCTTCCCGATGTCGTTCTTTTGTCGTTCGTGTTAATGATCGTTGGGTAAAGTTCTTTCCCCGATTGTCGGCGGAACGATCGTTAATGAGCTGTTTCAAACGACCGTAGTCGCCAGTGTGTACGCAGCAATAGACTTAAACTAGTCCTTGGTAAGAGTACTTGTAAAATGTGCAGACTGGAACAAAGAACATCTATCAGGCCCTAGGCAATGTGGGTACATGTAAGAGTGATGTGCAGGTGCTCTGCAGGAGAATGAGGGGATCCTTCCTGCATTACAGATTCTTCATGTACAATCTGAACAAGGTTTATGGGTGACAGACAACACCTATGTGTTCAATGTGCACAACCTTCTCAGTGGATTCCCTGCAGCTCTGTGGGGAGTGCATATGTAGAGTATAGTACTACTGTGTAACAAAGTAAACCTGAGACAGATGAAATTAAAGTTTTATACATACCTGGGGCCTGCTCCAGCCTCCTTCAGGCTAATCAGTCCCTCACTGTCCTTCTCAGCCACCCGGATCTTCTGCTATGAGTCCAGGTACTTGAGCCAGTCTGGCGTAGTGCGCATGCACACACTCCGCCGCCGGGAGCGTACTACACCTGCGCAGCACTATTGCGCAGGTGCAGAATGCTCCTGGCTTTAGTAGCGGCCACTAGCTGAATTACCTGGACTCATAGCAGAAGATCCAGGTGGTGGATGAGGACAGAGCGGGACTGATTGGCCTGAAGGGGGCTGGAGGAAGCTCCATGTATGTCTCGGGTACCCTTTAATTTGTAGTCACCAAACCAAATTTTAACAACCTATCAAATTATTTGATTTCATGACCAAAGAGAGTGCATACATTTGCATAAATCTGCATCAACACAGAATTATTTCCATCTCACTGACCATCTTTATTAATGACATGGCTACACATCAGGCTTTATTACAGCATAGATGTTATTTAGTATATATGAGATTCCTGTGTACACATCATATATACTGTACAGTCACAATCAGATGTGTATATCTGACTTTAAAAATACGGGGACTGCTTTATTGAAGCAGCACAAGTAACTAATTTTGATTGGTTTATTTCATTTTTGTGGGCTAAGCACAGCTATTACTGTATTTATAAATTATTTATGATTATTATCTGAGAAATAGAACATTTTATCATATTTTCTATTTTAATTACAGTTTAAATTCATTAGGAGTCTGAGTCGGTGCATTTTTTTCCCTGACTCCAGGCACCCAAAATTGCTCCGACTCCACGACTCTGACTCCACAGCCCTGCCAAAAACGGCTAGCATTTGAGATTCTGCTAGCGCTTTAGCCCTTAGAGCCAGTGAAGATTGTTTCTGTATACTGGATGTGCAGGGCACAGTCCTCCATAGTAATGCCCACAGTGAGAACTGTTCTCTGTAAATGTCATTTTCTTCATATAAAACATGAAAAGATGAAGAAAAGCCCTTGTATTGCTATTTGCTAGTAATTACTGGAAATATAAGGTATTTACAATTTAGTTAACTGTGATAGCTCTCCTGTAAGGGCTCAGCCACACTAAAAGCGCTTGTCTGAGCGCTTTGTGATTGATTAGCACTTTTTAGAAATGGCTCCCATTCACTTTCATTAAAATTGCGGTAAATTAATGCATAAAAATAAGCGATTTTTTTTTTTTAAACGCTCAAAGTGCTAATCAATCAAAAGCACTCAGAAAAGTTTATAGTGTGGCTGAGCCCTAAATGGGCACTATGGTGAAAAAGTGTAAAATTGAAAGTACATGTAAACCTATACAAATGAGAAGGATAAATTTCCCAGAGTAACAGAAGACATAAATTGCTTTTCTCCTACGTTGCTGTCACTTACAGTAGGTAGTAGAAATCTAACATTACTGACAGGTTTTGGACTAACCCATCTCCTCATGGGGGATTCTCAGCATTGCCTTTATTCTTTATAAAGACATTCCCTGAAAAGGATTTATACAAATGGGCTAGCCAGCCTCCCTGCTTGCTTCATGTTTTGTTTGGCATTTGGATGGAGCAACTGCCATTTACTATGTGCTTTTGAAAATAAAGTAAATCTTGAGAACCCCCCCCCCCATGAGGAGATAAGCTGGCCTAAAACCTGTTGCTTCTGTCAGATTTTTTTTAAAACCTACAGCAACATAGTATAAAAGTAATTAGTCTCATTTTACTCTGGGAAAAATATACTTCTTATTTGTATATATTTACATATACTTTAAATGTTACACTTTTTCGCCATAGTGCCCCTTTTAAGTTGTAAATGTTTGTTACTAGTTAAAGTGAACCAGAGACTAAGTACCCTCATGTATTTGAGTGGCTGGCTCCATGTATTTAAGTGGCTGGATGGTGTAATGGTTAAGGGCTCTGCCTCTGACACAGGAGACCAGGGTTCGAATCTCTGCTCTGCCTGTTCAGTAAGCCAGCACCTAGTCAGTAGGAGACCTTAGGCAAGTTTCCCTAACACTGCTACTGCCTATAGAGCGTGCCCTAGTGGCTGCAGCTCTGGCGCTTTGAGTCCGCCAGGAGAAAAGCGCGATATAAATGTCTTGTCTTTGTCATGTATTTCAATATGTAGATCAGTGGGAACATTCGAGAAAACACTTACCCTGCTTTCTGTTTCATCCTTCACTGCTCAGCCTGCTTGTTATTAGCCCTGATAAAATCCCCGACTGAGCTTTGCTCAGGAATCATTATAGCTGAGTCTGTCTTCTCTGATGCCTTTTTAAGCCCAAGCCTGCTGCCTTCTGCCTCTGCTTTCCTGTTCTGTATATTCACAGCATCACAGAGAACTGTGATGAGACGGGAGGAGCTGCTAGTGTAAGGGTATATTGAAAAACTTTTTTTTAATATCTATATTTGTTAGTCATAAGAGGTTTTTAGAAATGGTGATTTTATTTTGCACAAAACACTAAATAATATGGTTTTCTGATGAACTGTGTTTTGTGTGGAGTTATAGTAAAAAACAAAAAAACAAAAAACACACAAAAAACCACACCAAAGTGGCGAAAATACCAGGTATAGTTTTTATTTTGTTAAATCTATCGGGGGATATGTTTGTTTTGTGCCAAAGCGTTTATCTCTGGTTTCCTTTAAGCCACAGCAGTGCTTGTAGCTGGCAGCTTAACCAGTGTTCCAATCTCTAACTTTTATTTCATGCCATTGTAAAGTTACAAATCAGGCTTTTTGGCCATTGACGTTTGTTACTTTAGAAGCTTGGTGCTGTCCTCTTTTGTCTGGTCCGTTCCAGACTGAACATGAAGAAGATGAGAAAGATGACGCAGGAGTGGACTTTGTAAAGAGACTTGGGTGGAGGGGAGAGTCTTAGTGAAAGCAGCTCTCATAAACAGCTGTCATCATAGCCAGACAAGCTTACTTATAATGCTTAGGTGCAGCCACTCAGAATTAAATTAAGCACTTGCTCAGAGCAAGTAGTAGCATCCTTATTTTATTTAAAGGACAACTGAAGTGAAAGCGATATGGAGGCTGCATTATTTATTTCCTTTTAAAAAACGCATATTGTCCGGCAGTACTGCTGATCCACTGCCTCTAATACTTTTAGCCATAGACCCTGAACAAGCATCAGGTCAGGATCAGGTGTTTCTGACATTGTCAGATCTGACAAGATAAGCTGCATGCTTGTTTCTGGTGTGATTTAGATACTACTGCAGCCAAATAAACCAGCAAGGCTGCCAGGCAACTGGCATTTCTTAAAGGACCACTGTCGCGAAAAATGTAAACAGTTAAAATCTGACAGAACCGACTTTGGGCCAGTCCATCTCCTCATGGAAGATTCTGAGGGTTTGCTTTGTTTTCAGCAGCATTTCCTGAAGCAGTTGCAACGTCTAATTGACAAAATAGTGTGCGAGTGAGTAGGGAGGCTGTCTGGCATCTTACTATTTTGGCAGTTTAACTGCTGTTCAGGAAATGCTAGTAAAAAACAAAGAAAACCCTGAGAATCCCCCATGAGGAGATGGGTCTGGCCCAAAACCCATCTGTTCTGTCAGATTTTAACCGTCTACTTTTTTCGTGATAGTGGTCCTTTAAAGGACAACTGTAGTGAGAATAATATGGAGGCTGCCATATGTATTTCCTTTTAAACAATACCAGTTGCTTGGCAGCCCTGCTAAAGGATTATTAGGAACACCTGTTTAATTTCTCATTAATGCAGTTATCTAATCACTCATTTACATGGCAGTTGCTTCAATGCATTTAGGGGTGTGGTCCTGGTCAAGACAGTCTCCTGAACTCCAAACTGAATGTCAGAATGGGAAAGAAAGTTGATTTAAAGGGGCACTATTGCTAATCTGCTTATTTTAAGTCTCTTTAACATAAATATGTGTTAGTAAAGCAATGTTACAGACGAGTATGAACACTGATCAAAAGGTATTTCCACACTGCCAATACCCACTGATAGCCAGGTAGTCACGACGGCAGATTTACCTTTCTGACGCCGACTGGGCTAATACATTATGTAGTAGGGGGATCCAGCTGTAACTGCTGCTTGAGCTGCCGTTGGTTTTCATCTCTCTGGTCAGCTCAGCTATGCTCTTTCAAACTTCTAAGTGCACTATCGTGCAGTTACTGTGCTCAGCGCAGCCGCCGTACAGCGCCGTATGGCTGTTTATGCGCTGCCCGGAAAGGACCCCTTATGGGAAGCTGGCAAAGACACGAACACCTATTGTTGTCCATCGCCCTGGTAACCCGACTTCGGCTTTTGCCAGCTTCCCACAAGGGGTCCTTTCCAGGCAGCGCATAAACATAGAGCCATACGGCGCTGTCCTGCGCTGTACGGCGGCTGCGCTGAGGACAGCGCCGTATGGCTCTGTTTATGCGCTGCCTGGAAAGGACCCCTTGTGGGAAGCTGGCAAAAGCCGAAGTCGGGTTACCAGGGCGATGGACAACAATAGGTGTCCGTGTCTTTGCCAGCTTCCCATAAGGGGTCCTTTCCGGGCAGCGCATAAACAGAGCCATACGGCGCTGTACGGCGGCTGCGCTGAGCACAGTAACTGCACGATAGTGCAGTTAGAAGTTTGAAAGAGCATAGCTGAGCTGACCAGAAGGATGAAAACCAACGGTCACTCAAGCAGCAGTTACAGCTGGATCCCCCTACTACATAATGTATTAGCCCAGTCGGCGTCAGAGAGGTAAATCTGCCGTCGTGACTACCTGGCTATCAGTGGGTATTGGCAGTGTGGAAATACCTTTTCAGTAACATTGCTTTACTAACACACATTTATGTTAATGAGACTTAAAATAAGCAGATTGGCAATAGTGCCCCTTCAAGCATTTTTGAGAGTGGCATGGTTGTTGGTGCCAGATGGGCTGGTCTGAGTATTTCATAATCTGCTCAATTACTGGGATTTTCACGCACAACCATTGCTAGGGTTTACAAAGAATGGTGTGAAAAGGGAATAACATCTAGTATGCGGCAGTCCTGTGGGCAAAAATGCCTTGTTGATGCTAGAGGTCAGAGGAGAATGGGCCGACTGATTCAAGCTGATAGAAGAGCAATGTTGACTGAAATAACCACTCTTTACAACTGAGGTATGCAGCTAAGAATTTGTGAAGCCACAACATGCACAACCTTGAGGCGGATGGGCTACAACAGCTCCACTACAAATAGGAAAAAGAGGCTACAATTTGCACGAACTTACCAAAATTGGACAGTTGAAGACCGGAAAAATGTTCCCTGCTCTGATGAGTCTCGATAGTCAGAATTTGGCATAAACAGAATGAGAACATGGATCCATCATGCCTTGTTACCACTGTGCAGGCTGGTGGTGTAATGGTGTGGGGGAGGTTTTCTTGGCATACTTTAGGCCCCTTAGTGCCAATTGGGCATCGCTTAAATGCCATGGGCTACCTGAGCATTGTTTCTGACCATGTCCATCCCTTCATGACCACCATGCCATCCTCTGATGGCTACTTCCAGCAGGATAATGCACAATGTCACAAAGCTCGAATCATTTCAAATTGGTTTCTTGAACATGACAATGAGTTCACTGTACTAAAATGGCCCCCACAGTCACCAGATCTCAACCCATCTTTGGGATGTGATGGAAAGGGAGCTTCGTGCCCTGGATGTGCATCCTACAAATCTCCATCAACTGCAAGATGCTATCCTATCAATATGGGCCAACATTTCTAAAGAATGCATTCAGCACCTTGTTGAATCAATGCCACGTAGAATTAAGGCAGTTCTGAAGGCGAAAGGGGGTCAAACACTGTATTAGTATGGTGTTCCCAATAATCCTTTAGGTGAGTGTATAGGGCAGCCTTCATATGCCTTTTAATCAGCCAAGCAGCATCTGACTTGAGGCACAGGAAGAGTGCTTTGCAAACCTTAGAAGCCAGATAATTAAAAAAAAAAATTAAATATATAGGCTGGCAACACACTAGTCATAAATGCTACCACTGCGGAAAAGGCAGCAGAAAACGCACCTAATGCAAGTCAATGGGCCGCATGAAAAGACGCTTATGTTTGCCTTCAGCAGTGTGCATTTTTAAAAACACTGGTTTTGTTACTTATTTTTCCAAAACGCACATAATGAAAGTCAATGTTGATGCGTTTTTATATACTTTAAAAAAAAAAAATAAGTTTGATGTATTTCCTCTTCCTAGTGATTTGCATAAAACGCAGTTTAAAAAACATATGCAAAAGGCATTCAAATCGCATACATGTTTTATATATGCAAACCACAAATGCACACAACGCAAGAAAAACGCATGTGTGGAAAAAATGCAAAACACAAACGCACGGCAAATGCATATGCCGCAAAACGCGACCCTTTACACACTGCCTAGTGTGTTCCCTGCCTAATGGTGCATACACACGAGGTACGGCTGTCACCGCAACCACGTGGCACGCGTGTGTTGCGGCGACAGGTCGCCCGTGTGTATCCCGTGCACCCCGAACCGTCGCCCGTCGGAGCTGTCGCCAGGCGATTGACATGTTCAATCGCCGGCTACAGCTGTCGCTGCAACTTCGCCGCAACTGTCGCTAGTCCCGCGTGTGTATGCGGGCTAGCGACAGGAGACCTACACGAGTGAATGGAGCATCCGGCCGGGGGATGCTCCATTCACAAACAGCTTCCGCCGCGTCTCTGCCTTTCTGGCGAGACGTGTGGACAGCTGTCGCTCCCAGGTAGCGTGTATGCATGCAATGGGGGACGATTGTCCCCAGTGTGTATGTAGCTTTAGAAGTCTTTGCGTTGTAAAATATTCATGCCACACAATGGGCATGGCTCACAAAGCTTTTTCACCTTATCTGTTACATTTATAAGCTCCCAAAGAGCAACAATATAATATAAGAAAAGTCATATTAAAATGACGTCATTCAGGAGCAGCTTAATTTGAGTGATTATTTTGCTTGTAAATGTGCTGAAAGGTTGTTTTTTATCACTTAGGTGATAAATAAGTCATTTATCAGAGGTTTTATGAATAGACCCCAATGGAGAGTACAAAAAAGATTACAAAAAAATCCGCATGCGTTGGCCAATACAAGTGGATGTCCGTTTCCTCTCGTCAGTAATCCTGAGCATTTTTCTGTGCGGGAGAAACTGCATGGAAGAGCCGTCAGAATTCGCATCCCGCACACCGCTATGCGAATCGCCGCTAATGTATTTAATAGGGAAATCGCATGCGGTTTTGGCATGCGTATTTTACAGCGATTTTGCATAGAAAGTAATGTTAAATCACACAGGCAGTAACATGGTTAAAATCCGCATTAATACGAACCTATGCGAAATTGCATGCGAAGTTGCGGTAAAATACGCATGCGGAATCGCACCCGCATGCGATTTCGTTAGCGGGGGATCCGCGATGATTCCTCACCGCACAAGTGGAAACTGGCCCTTATACTAAACACCATTTGCTGCATTTTGAGATTCATTTTCGATTGAATGCAAAATGCAAGGATGCCTTCAAAATAATGAAAACTGCAGGAACCCTTCGATTCCGCTGCGATCCAATCGTTCCCGATTGCAAACGTCTTGTATGCTGCATTTTTTTCTGCGTTTCTCCTTGTGTCTCTAAAGGTTGCACAATACAATTGTTTTAATTTCTTTTCAATTCAAGGATTACAATCATTTTTTCTGATTAATTGTAACATTTAAAAAAATCTGATCAATGTATCAGACACACGTGTTCAATATTTCCCCAATAATCCAAAAAAAATATTAGAACTCTGAAAAAAATCGCTTGGGTCTATATATTAACAAATTGAGAATCTACCCTACACCGTTCAACTTTCATAAAAATCTATCAGAAAAATCCACCACTCCTGATCGACTTACGTTAGAAAAAAAAAAAACAGGAAATCCGATTGGATTTCTTTCTAGTATAAAAAGCTTTAGATCTTTCGGGACAATCAATCGTGCAATATTTAAAAGCCTGAAGTCTCAGCTCCAAGGGTGAACACTGGCTTTGTCCAAGTGTGGGGCTCTGGCATTAGTGAAAACAAAAATGTCAAGATACCCCAACAGCTGGTAAAGCTGGGAACCCCCTGTGTACCCCATCACTACTGAACAGTGCAAGACTCTGCATCCTTCCAGGCTGCGAAGTTATTTGCTTCTATGAAAAGTCCCAACTCAGCTGTTTATGCTGGCCATTGCACTGGTGCTTATTGTAGAATTAGGGCCTGAGCCCACAGCTGTGTGCATTTTTTCAATCGTCTTTGAAATGCGTTTGTGCATTTTAATGCATTTTGCGCATTATAGCACCTCAAACGCGTTTCAAAAATGCTTGAACGCATTTTTAAAAACACAGCAGTGGGCTCAAGCCCTTACTGTAGAAGGCTGCAGTAAATCAATCTTGTGACCAGGGCTGTGGCGTCGGGAGTCAAGGAGTCAGAGCAGTTTTGGGTACCTGGAGTCTTGAATCAGTGGTTTCAATAAACTGAGGAGTCCGATGATTTTTGAACCCAATCCACAGCCTTTGTAAAAATTAGACTAAGGAGTTGGAGTTGAGAAGTCGGAGCCATTTTGGGTACCTGGAGTCGGTGGTTTCATAAACTGAGGAGTCGGGGTCAGATTTTTTTTATTTTTATTTTTTTTTATTGACTCCACAGCCCTGCTTGTCACTGGGTACTCGTGGGAATATGTTGGTGTTGACACCTTCCTGCTGCTTCTGTGTTCCTTTGCATCACTTCGCTTCACGTTAATAGAAAAAAATAGCAATGAGACCCGCAGGCAGAGTTCTTACCAGTATAAGTGAATGGCAGCAATTTCCTTGCATTACATCCACCCAGTAAATTGGATTCACCCACCTAGTAAATCCTTTAAAGTCCAGGATGCTCTGTAATAGAGGTAAGCAGAGGAGAGCTTCACCTTTTGCAGGAGCCGATTCCAGGAACTCCCGAATGTCTTTTTATGTAGCTGTGAATGGGCTTCATAAAGTGGCCACACCTTAGGGGTTGGTCTGTGTCAGATCAGTGCACCTACACTGTAGCGACTAGTAGAGCAGCATTTCCTCAGCATGCTTGTACAGAGGCATTCCTAGGAGACATGTGAACTGCTTTTTTTTTTTTTATATTCCCTTCTGGCTTGCGTCATGTGATCGTGAAATGCGGGGCTGTGTCATCTTAAGTTGCCCATGAGCAAAACTGAAAAAAAGAACTTCTTGTTACACTTCCCCTTCTAGAACATTTTAACAAGCATGAAAGACGCGTTAATCAAACCGCTCCTTAAGGGTATGCATGCTGGATGACAAGTCACTCCAAGTCACTTTATTCTTATAGTCCATGGCAAAGCCTGTTTTCTAAGGGAAATGACCTTTGAGATTGTGAAGAAGCTGGCAGTGTGTGAGAGGGAGTTGGTATCCTGTTCTGCTACTATTGTGCCCAAAGGATTTATCACCATCCAGGCTGAAAGATTCGATATCCGTTTTCCACTTGTGTGATTGGACCGGCGCATCATGGAGCAGCACAGGTCTTTAATAAAGAAAGTGAGTTCGGCCTCCGCTGTCAAGTCTGTCCTGGATGTGGCTGACCAGCTTAGTTTCACCACAGAGCCAACTGCGGAGGAGATGGGACTGAGCAGTGCTGGGCAAATCAGTGCTGAGATGAGCTATTCACAGCTAATCATTGGGTATGTATCATGGTATTGGTGACCAGATGTATCCAGGTGCATAATAAAGCGCCTGGAAAAGCAAGTGACAGTCCCTCCATTTGGGGTAATGAGGTATTCATTTAAAGGACACCTGAAGTGAGATGTATATAGAGGCTGCCATGATTATTTACTTTTAAACAATACCAGTTGCCTGGCAGCCCTGCTGATCTATTTGGCTGCAGTAGTGTCTGAATAACAGCAGAAACAAGCATTTGGCTAATGTTATCAGATCTGAAAATGTCAGGATCACCTGATCTGCTCCATGCTTGTTCACGGACTTAGGATAAAAGTATAAGAGGCTGTGAATCAGCAGAACAGACAGACAACTGGTATTGCTTAAAAGGAAGTACATACGGCAGTCTCCATATCCCTTTTGCTTCAAGTGTCCTGTCAGTCTTTTTGAGGCATGTTGCGAAATGATTATTGAATGAGCTATTAGCAGCACATGTGGGGAGGTGAGTCATAGCTGGGCGTCCGTGACATCGGCATTCTGTCAGTCAGTGAATGTCTATAGGCGGTGTCTGATGCTTTGTGCAGTGATTTGTCTAAAGTAAACGTCTTTGGAATTTCTTGTGCTTCCATCGTTGTACGCCCCAAAAAAAGAACTCTTGTGTGTGCTAATCTTTCTGTTTAAGATCTTGTATACACAGTTTCTTATCATATATAATGAACCCCCTGTGTCTCTGCGTCCGCCTGTGTCCATGAGTTTTGCCCTGCGCGCTTGTGCAGCATGCAGGAGGACAGATGCGGGGGGCGGGCATGTGGGAGTGCGGCTGTTGGGGGTTTCAGCACAGCCCTAGTGCCCGTTTTTAAACAGGCGGGCTGATTTCTAGTTAGTTATAATTGTGCTTTTCAGAACCACGCTATAAGCAAATGGTATACCTTAGGCACAGCTGCAAATGTGCTATCTCATATAACCAGTTGTGTAGCTAAGGAGCAGTGGGCCCCAGAGCAAGTGTCACTCTATACATAACATATGAAGCAGTAAAACCTGCCTATGTAAGCTGCAGCGTTGTTAGAGAGGTGTAAGCAGGGGAGAGGAACTGCTGAGACAAACTGACAGAATGGATTTTTACTTGCCTGCGGTCTCTTCCAGCCCTCTGTAGTCTCTGCTCCCTCGCTACCCCCCAGTCCCCTCGGTTGTGCTGCTGTCAGCCCCATTCCACGACTCTACTGAATTGCGGATTACTGTTCTTTCTGGTATCAATGACTAGGGGTGTAATGGGGCGTGATTAGGGGTGTGTCTTATGTTAGGTACACACCATACAATTTTCTGGCAGATTTAAATACCTTTCAGATCGATTATTTCCAACATGTCTGATCTGATTTTCGATCGATTTTTCGATCATTCTTGAAATTGTTTTTGAGTTTTTCATTCAGTTCTATGAAAATCAATCGAAATTCAGATCGAACATTTTGGAAATAATCGATCCGACAGGTAAATCTGCCAGAGAATAGTATGGTGTGTACCTAGCCTTAGATTTACCTGCCATATATATTTTTTTTTTCCAACATGTTGGAAAAAAATCTGTCGGATAAATCTAAAGAGGGCCATACACTAGGCGACCAACCAACCAATCGACCATCCAATTCGATTATTATAATCTAATTGGATGAAAATTGGTGCTGCCAAGTGCATTCCCGACCGACAAAGCGACCAATTTCGGGACAGAAATTGGCTGCACAGTCGATGGCGCATGTTGGAAAATGTTGGCACGAGGTTGGTTGGTCGGATGCACGGCGGCGGAATTGTGAACAAGCGACGAGATGACTAATCCCCCGCCGCAATGTATAAATGTATGCAGTGTGTAGTGCATTTATACATGACCTGTCCGGTGTCAGCCTCTACGCAGTTTCCGTCCATCTCGCCGGGTTCCGCATGCGTGTATGCGGCTTACCCGGCGAGATAGACGTTCACCGCGTGGAGGCCGGCACCGGACAGGTAATGTATAAATGCACTACATTACATACATTTCTACATTTTGGGGGCAGCGGCGGGGCGGACAGTGGCGGCTCAGCCGATTCCCTAATGATTTAATGCTGAAATCGCACGGGAATCGGCCTGTAGTGTATGGGCAGATTCGATTAGAGACAAATGTGTCTCTTGGTCGAATCTGCCCATATTTGTTCTAATGTATGGGCACCTTAACAGAAAATCTAACTGAAAATTGTATGGTGTGTTCCTAGAATTAAAGTGTCCCTCTTATCTCAAAAAGTTGGCAGTTATGATGACACTGGTACTAACAGCCAGTAGAATGCCCAAATGTTACCTTTTTCTAGTTGGAGTTGCACAATACTCTTTGCTGTTTGGCAATGAGCTGTGCAAGAATGTTGAGGGTGCCGTGGCAATTGGGTAGGTAAGGAATGGCATGTTCTGCAGGAGTGTGTGTTACTGGCGCATTGGGGTTTGCTGTAGCAGAAGGTGTGGGCATGTGAAGCCATATAGTCAGTATGCCTAATTACATTCCCAAATTAGAGACATAACATAGCCTGGATGGGTGGGTAACAGAACTCATTTTTTTAATACTGTATAATCCAGGGCTGTAGAGTCTGAGTCGAAGAGTTCGAGCAGTTTTTGGGTACCTGGAATCAGTTGGTGGTTTCAAAAAGTGAGGAGTCGGATGATTTTTGTACCCACTCCACAGCCCACAGGTATGATCTTTTGTTAATCAAAGTAGTTCCTGTCTGATTTCAACTGTTCATTTAGCGGTCTGGTTGAAATGACCCATATTTTTACGGTTTACACCATTTTTAGAAGTCATTGGGCTTGATTCACAAAAGAGTGCTAACTGTTAGCACGGCTGGTTTTCGCGCGTTCGCGAATTTTAACGCGCAATTAAATGTTTTAGCAAGCAAACGTGAATTTTTGCGCAAAATCGTTGTCGTGTTTGCGCAAAAATTCACGTTTGCGCGCAAAACTATAACTATTTCGCCAGGGCTGTGGAGTCGGTAATCTTCAGACTCCAACTCCGACTCCTCAGTTTCTGGAACCACGCTCCAACTCCGACTCCGGGTGCCCAAAATTGCTCAGACTCCGACTCCTCAGTCTAATACTTAACAGGGCTGTGGATTTTGTACAAAAATCATGCGACTCCGACTCCTCAGTTTCTGAAACCACGACTCCAACTCCGACTTCAGGTGCCCAAAATTACTCCGACTCCACAGCCCTGGATTTCGCGCGAAAATGTGCGTTTAATTGCGAAAACGGCCGTGCTAACAGTTAGCACTCTCTTGTAAATCAAGCCCATTGTGTTGGATTCCCACAGGGATATATAACTGAATAGCATGTGCAGCGTGGAGGATGTTTTTGTACTTACCAGAGCTGATGACATACAGATAGGACACATTTGAAGTGTCTCTGGCGGTCTTACTATGCACTTGCTGTCCAATCCAGGCAAGGTTGGATGGAGGATAGAGCAGGATATCATTTATAGTCTGGACTAATTAAAATTCAGTTTTCCTTTGTTCTGTGAATGTGACTTCACCTTCATCTGTTTGCCATAATTAGGACAAGACTCGCATCATATTTCCCTTTATCCTTTTTAAGTGATGGCTGTATGCATGTCTGCTGAAACATTTTTATAGTTGTGCAGTTATTCTGTTGTCTTTGTAGCAAGCAGGAAATGTGAAAATTCCTATGTAAGCTTCTTTTAAAGAGAACCCGAGGTGTGTTTAAAGAATGTTATCTGCATACAGAGGCTGGATCTGCCTACACAGCCCAACCTCTGTTGCTATCCCAAACCCCACTAAGGTCCCCCTGCACTCTGCAATCCCTCATAAATCACAGCTGTGCTGTGAGGCTGTGTTTACATCTGTAGTGTCAGTCTCAGCTGCTCCCCCGCCTCCTGCATAGCTCCGGTCCCTGCCCCCGTCCCTTCCCTCCAATCAGCAGGGAAGGAAAGGATGCAGGTGGGGACTGGAGTTCTGCAGGAGGCGGGGAGAGCAGCAGACTGACACTATAGAGATAAACACAGCCAGCTCTGACAAGATGTTTGTCAGCAGTGTGGCTGTGATTTATGAGGGATTGCAGAGTGCAGGGGGACCTTAGGGGGGTTTGGGATAGCAACAGAGGCTGGGCTGTATAGGCAGATCCAGCCTCTGTATGCAGATAATATTCTTCAAACCCACCTCGGGTTCTCTTTAAATAAACCCGTCTTGGCTATTCTTAGCACTGGAGTGGAATTAGAAAAACCGCATTGTATAATTCATTGCCTGTCACCTGCTCCTGTGCAGCGCCTGGGACGCTTGCTAGTGGTCGGCGTGGGGATGGTAGACCCCTATGGAGCGGACGTGCTCAGACATGACATGTCGCCGTTTTCTGCATGCATGTAACACTGTGTCAAGCGGTGGCGTTACAACGCTCATCTGAACTATTGTAATATACTACTTTGTGAACTACCAATACTTTCTGTTTTAAAAAAGCCAACTTTTGTTTCCATAGCATTTTAGTAAGGGGGCTTTTTGGACCATTGTAGCCCCTTACACACTCCAATGAGTTGTGGTTCACCATGAGCTTGCTGGTTAGTCTGTACCTGTGGCCTACCAACTAACAGACGGGCACCGCTCCAATCTATACTGAACTTGGCTGCTGGACTCCTGCATCTTTCTTCCTGCTCTTCCTCTGCTGCTCCTCTCTGCCAAGCTCTTCATTGGCTACCAATTAACCAGAGGATCCAGATCAAACTCTTAACCTCCATGGCATTTTGGTTATTTCCATATTTTAGGGTCTAAAAGCAGTGGAATTTCAGCATGCTTTTAGATACTAAAGTCAAGAAAGAAAAAAACACAGCAGAGAGATCTGCGGCAGCCCATAATTTACTCACCTCCCTGGGATCCAGCGGTGCTATTCTGCCTCCGTCCTCTGGGAGGCGTTATGACCCTGTAGTGAGATCGCCCTAATGGCGATCTCACCAGGGGGGATGCACAGCCTCCGAAGACCGGAAGGAGAATAGGCTGCCAGTGTCTGGATCCTGGGGAAGGTGAGTTAAAATGCACACTGTACGCTGCATAGAGCTCGCGATGGATTCCATGAGTCGGGCTACTGCTCATGGCTTCTTTTTTCCACCCTGAGCCTGACTCGGGGATACCGCCAGGTATACCCTCTACCTTAGGCCGTTCCCCTTTTGACCTCTGGCCAAGTTGTACTCCTACTAGATGACTTAAAACACACCGCCTCTAGGTATGAATATTGTATATTACCCCACCTCTTGTTCCACCCCCCCCCCCCCCATTTCTTAACATTGTAAGCATTTAAGGACGAGTCTCTCTCACCCTTTTGTGTCTTGTAATTTGTTACACATTTATTCATATTTATTTTGCCGCTGTCCTTACTGATTCTGTATTTTGTACCATTTCTGTTTATTTATCTGTGTACACCATTGTCTGTATTATTTTGTATTGCATTGCTGGAGTGTGTTACAATGCCACACGCCATTAAACTGCAACAATCCCGCCGCACTGTGAACATCGCATAGGTCACGCATAGCCCACGTGACATTGCACTGCCATCCACCACTGTCAGTGTAGCTCAAAATTGCAAATGCTGTACAATGCGATTGCATTTTTTAATACAATTTTACTTGCAATTTTTGTGAGCTTGCGATGCACTTGCGATTTCGCTGAGACTATTTTTCCTGGTTTTTGATCGTTTACCTGAACAATGCAATGAAAATCGCATGCATTGCGTTTTTTCTTTATGCAGTTTTTTCAAGCGCAGCGCTTAAAGGGGTTCTGTGGGGGTTTGCCAAGGGTAAAAACCACCACTTACCCGGGGCTTCTATCAGCCCCCTGTAGCAGTAATGTCCCACGCCGTCCTCCTCCGAAGTGCCGTTCCCCGCCGCTGGCACCGGGCATTATTCGTCTGTCACAGCCGAACAATGCGCGCTGCCGTTCGCGTCATCGGAAGCTTACTGCACAGTACGAAGTTTTCCTGTAATGCGCCTGTGCAGTAAGCTTCTGATGACGTGGGCGGGAGTGAGCACAGCCGCGCAGCCGCAGTTGGATGGCATGCCGCGCTAGACCGGGACCCATTACTGCTACGGGGGGCTGATAAAAGCCCCAGGTAAGTGGCGGTTTTTATCCTTAGCAAACCCCCACAGAACCCCTTTAAAGCACAGCAGTCACTGCCATTGTGTTTTTCTTAAAACTCATTGCACCAGTGTGTGTACAGGTCATCACGATTTTCATGATTTTTCAAAAGACCTTGCGATTTAAAAAATGAAGCGCAAACGCAGCCAGTGTGTACAGGCCTTTGGCTTTCTGAGGATAAAGTGCTATAAAGACACTGGATTTGTCAGGCACCCTGTGTTGCTCATCTGTAGATAAAAGATTAACTCGCACAGCTGAAACCTGTTTAATGTTGGCTCATAAACCTATAAAAAACATTTCAAGGACGTTTCATATGAGAAAACAAACAAATCTAAACTGAGGAATGTGACAGTTTTTATTAGTGAATTTCTTTTGAAAATGCTACTTCTATCCATCATTAGCCTGGGTGCACACTGCACACTAAGCAGAATTGCATGCGTTTTTTGGGAGTTAACCATCAAAAAACGTATGCAATTCTGCTTAGTGTGCGCCCAGTAAGGGACGGATTAAGCTCCATGCCGTACAAAAGTGTATTTAACGTTTTTATTAAAAGTAAAGTACATGCGTGTATACCATATAGTCTGGGAAAGAAAACTGGGGGGATCCTTGTTCATCCCCCCACTCCAGAGTCTGTTTTTGATGGAGTGGGTTGAAACTATCTCCCAGGTCTCTTCAAAGATACCTCGCACTTAAAAACATACGAAATATAACCAATTGGCTTGGTTGTGGTGCAGTGCTCGGTAAGAGCTATCTGGATCGTACCACTTTTCTCCACAACAAAATAGAGCCAAACCACTGGCTAGCTAATCAGCTGGGGTGGTGTGGAGCATAAAGGGCAACTGAAGCAAGAGGGATATGGAAGCTGCCATATTTATTTCCTTTTAAGCAATACCAGTTGCCTGGCTGTCCTGCTAATCCTCTACCTTTAATACTTTTAGCCATAAACTCTGAGCAAGCATGGAGCAGATCAGGTTTTTCTGATATTATTGTCAGATCTGATTAGCTTCATGCTTCTTTCTGGCATGATTCAGACACTACTGCATCCTAATAGACCAGCAGGACTGCCGGGCAACTGGTATTGTATAAAAGGAAATCAATATGGCAGCCTCCACATATTTCTCACTTCAGTTGTCTAAGCTAGACCACACACACGTACACACACGTGCACACACGTACACACACACGCACGTTCGCTTTCGTATGTTTTAAGTGCGAGGTATCCTTTAAGAGACCTGGGAGATGGTTAAACCCCACTCCATCAAAAACACACTCTGGAGTGGGGGGGGGATAAACAAGACCCTCCCAGTTTTCTTTCCCAGGCTATATGGTATACACGCATGTACATTACTTAATTAATAATTCAATAAAGTTAATTACATTTTCGTACCGCATAGGGCTTAATCTGTCCCTTAGTGGACCTAGTGTTTGGTATACAGTTCCCCTAGTACATAACTCAGTTATGCAGTTCTAGTGTGCACCCAGCCTTAGAAATAATTCCATCTTGAATGCCACTTGTATGTAGTTTGAAACTAGGACATTCTGATGCGTTTACTGGCCCAGTTCCATGCTGCGTACAACTTGCATGCCATCCAGAATTATTTGTATCTTGTGGATTTCTCTATTTCTCAAGGTTGGGGGGGCTCGGCCCTTACACATTGCTTGCACATTCCAAAATAACATGCTGCACTTGACTGGTTAATTGCTCAGGCATGCACCACCTCTACCAAGCTAAGAATGCATGACCTGTGTCCAAACAACTGCTACATTTATTATACTATGGAGGAATTTTGGCTTCCACTATAGTTTGCATGCAAAGTATAATACAGTATACTGGACTCTTGCACCACAATGAGGTACTGTAAACCTCCGGGCAAGAGACCTGACCCAAGTTAAAACCACATATGTATAACCCTGGAAGCAGTTGGGCAAAAATGTGTAACTTACATTTAATGGAAAGGGAGGAGAGGGCCAGCGCATCCTACAGCAGGCTGCATCCGAAATGACCAACAGATAACTTGTGCGGCACCTCAAATAAGTTAACTGCACACTTCACATTCAAAACAGATGCAAATCATATGCATAACTACTAATTAACCATTACTTGCCATGCAAACGGGAAACACAGGAATATGGGCTGGGATCAGCTAATATGGTAGTTACAAAAACAAGACAAAAAATTGTGCTAAAATCGCAATTGCACTAAAATCATGAGATTTTACTGCAATTTTAATGTGTGTCAATGGGAGAGTCTTTATAAAGCTCTCAGAAAGCTCTGAGGGTTGAAAAGCACTTATAGTGTGTCTGAGCCCAAAGAGATGGTCATTGAGATGGAAATAAGTTGGGCTTCCCTGCAAATTTCATGTGGCTTGGAATTGGGCCAATCAGAATTGCCCGGGAGTGCATTTGACTGTCTCCGTTAACCTGTATACAGTTCATAATTTCCATCTTATTGGCCATCTCAGTTGCCTGATAGGGGAATAATGGATTGCTTGCCAGATTAGGCTACGATTAAGCCATGTATTGATAACCTTTGGCTTGACTCAAACACTTTTGAAGCCAAAAGATTGGAATTACTCAGGCAGGAGTTTATTCTTCTTTACAATGTGGTCTGCAATGGTGGTTTCAGGTCCACTTTGAGGACTCATTCACAATGGTTCACTGCTTTGCGGCATAACAGCTGTTTTGTAACGCGGCTTGCTACACCGCAATGCACCACCTATGCGATATGCACAGTGTGGTGGGTGCGTTGTGGTACAATGGCGTATGGTAACGCACTGCATACAAGTGCGTTACTGCAAACTGCAACTTAACAGGTACAGTGAAGCATACTTTTCATTGACTGTATGCGAAGCAACGTGATTGAATCTTTCAGAGACAGGGGTGTGGAGTTGGAGTTGAGGAGTTGGAGCAATTTTGGGTACCTGGAGTTGGTGGTTTTACAAACGGAGGAGTCGGGAGTTGGAGCTATTTTGCGTACCTGGAATCTGCATCGGTGGTTTCATAAACTAAGGAGTCGGAGTCAGATGATTTTTGAACCGACTCCACAGCCCTGGTCGCAGAACGATGTCCCACTCAATGAAAGTATGTGTTCCTATTGTACAGGGAACACAAAATAACGTCCCACTGTGAATGTGGCCTAAAGCCCAATACGGCATAGCTATGAAACTGCGCAAAAGGCTAAAAGTCAGAGCATGTGTGTGCTGTGAAGGCTGTCATTTATGCCTTCTAAGGAAAAATGTGTTAATTGACCAGAATGTAAAAAAAATTTGGCTTGCATTTTAGAAATGTTTTTCTTTCTGTTCTTTGTAGAAATGAAGACTTAAAACAAATGCTGGAAAGCAACAAAGACTCCTCCAAGCTGGAAGCAATGAAGAGGATTGTTGCGGTAGGTTTTCTTCACATTGTCTTTCAGTTCGAATTTAGGACACAAATCTTGGATTAAGGTACTCCTACACTTCTCAATTTCTCCTGGCAGATTCGATCAGTGTGAAGTCCTATAATTGCGGCCCAATCATAATTTCAATTAATTTCCAAACTAAATCTTTCAAAATTATCGATCGCTCCAGACGGAAGATCTCACTCAAATGGAAGCAGGGCAGATGTGTGGCGGAAACGGCATTAGATTAATGGCTAATCAACAGACCCCACACAAGGCAAATGAGATTTATCTCATGCTTTTCTCCTGGTGGACTCAAAGGGCCAGAGCTGCAGCCACTAGGGTGCACTCTATAGGCAGCAGCAGTGTTAGGGAGACTTGCCCAAGGTCTCCTACTGAATAGGTGCTGGCTTACTGAACAGTAAGAGCCGAGATATGAATCCACATCTCCTGTGTCAGAGGCTGAGCCCTTAACTATTTTACTATCCACCCAGGTCTCCCCCTAACTTAAATAGTCAATAGGGGCGATTCAAAGCATTTTGATCAGAGAGAGATCTATCTCTTGTTTGATTCTGGTGGCCATTTTTAAGTGTATTGTTACCTTAGCATCTGTTAAACTTTAATTGTAATGTGGGCACTGAGTGGAAGTCTGTTTACAGCAGAGCAGTTTGCTGCAGTTTATACCATTCCACCAAGCTGGATTGGGGTTTAGCCCCATTTGCTTTCCTGAGATTCTGCTTGCACTCTATACAAGGCATGCTCTGCCCAGACAGCCATTCATCCCAAATCTAATGCTGAAGCAGCAGGTCAAAGCCTCTTGCACACTACCTACCAGCGCCCGGTCCCCGACATTAAGAGGAATGCGTACAATCTCTGGCTGTTATAAGTAATTACAAGTGACCAATCTATTTGTGCAGTATAAACAGTGGATGATATTCTGGATCTTTGATGAGCTGACGGCTCTAGTGATCCATACGTTTTTAAACGAGCTCTCTAAGTGTATGTGGGGGTGTGTAGTAGTGCATGGTAAGAGTTTTATATGGTGAGAGAGATGTGGGGTTGATTGGTGCATTTCATATGTGGGGTAATTGCTGCATTTCATTTGTGAGGTTAATTGTTGCATTTTATATCAGTGTTGACACTTGACTTGGTCTAAGTTTTGATTTTCGTCCTCTGTCTATTTGAGTTTCACATCACTGTTTAGACTCATCGCTTCAGCATCAGACCTGTTTGAGCTTACAGTGAATAGTTTTGCTAATTGGACACCAGTGCCCATAACTCTGCATTACGTGTTTCACGTCTTGCAACGAAAGATGACTAAAATAAACTATGCTGTTTGTTGAGCTGATACTGCAAGAGACCAATGAGCTAAACTCAGTCATTTGTAATCCGTGTTTTTTTCCCTTTTTCTT